>NC_134115.1:79862575-80165492 GCF_040939455.1 Microcebus murinus | reverse complement strand
CCTCCCATATAGGGTCCGCATTTGGCGCCGCTGAGCAAGTTTGCCACCAGTGTGAGCACAGCCAAGCTGACCCTGGAAGAGGCCTCCAAGCTCCTGAAGCATCTCTGGAGAGTCTCCCTCCCCACAGATGGCCAGTGTGGCCTTCACTGCGAGCAG
This sequence comes from Microcebus murinus, assembly GCF_040939455.1. Classification (NCBI taxonomy): domain Eukaryota; kingdom Metazoa; phylum Chordata; class Mammalia; order Primates; family Cheirogaleidae; genus Microcebus; species Microcebus murinus. The sequence continues at coordinate 80,165,336 of NC_134115.1, read as the reverse complement.
GTGGGTGGTAACACGTGATTCAGAGACTTAAGCATGCCGCTGGGGCCTGTGCCAGCCCGGGACCTGGCCCACAGCAGACGTATATGTCAGAGGGAAGGGGGGCACCATGTTTGTTACAGCTTCTCTGTGTGCTTACTTGATCCCCCTGCAGCCCTGACCCGTCTGTGTCCCTCTCTGAGCACATCTCTGTCGAGTAGATTCCTGTCTGCGTCCTGCACACGAGGAAACAGACTCAGGGCATTGAGGCGTTTGGTCAAGGTTACAGAGCTGGTTGGAAAATATAAGTATCTGAACCCAAAGTTTGTTCTTTTATAGGTTTTAAGTCTCACTTTGTCCTCATGGACCAGCTCATTCTTTTCTACTCAATCCATTTCATTCTAGATGCCCTTCTCTGGACCTTCTGATTGCTATTGATAGCTTTCATGGTCATAATTTAGTGGGCCTTCTTCAAAATCCGCATTAACTACTTAGGAGTGTCCGGCTGCGAATCAGGGGTCTGGCAGAGTAGAAGCTGTCCCCTGACTTCTGTCTGTGGGACAAATGCAGTGCCATGACAAGGTGGCACCCACGCTGGCTAAGCAGAGAAACCACCCTGGAAGGAGGAACATACAAGTTAAGGAAGTTAGAATTCCCTGCTTGGTGGCCTGGTAGATAGTTCGCCTTCATTTATCTAACCTAAAAGTTCTTGCCAGAGGCCAGCAGGAAGGCAGAAGGGACATTTGCATTCCATGTCATAATCTCGTTTTGGCAGCTCTCAGATTATCAGACATGGCCATGAAGTAGCCGGTGACGTAGCGCTTTCTGCTCTGATGGTTCTGATGAGCCTGTCCTGAGATTTCCCTCTTGGGATTCTGGGGAGGAAGTTCATGACCATTTGTTGCATTGGGAAGTCATTTTTTGCCCACTTTTGGCTGGGAGGGGTGTGGAATACAGAGTAGCAGGGAGGATGTGTGGGGCTCCCTGGGCTCTGCCCACACTGGCCTTTCCTTCCGTCTATCCCACCAAGCTCTTCTCACTCTTAGGCTTAGGGGACACAGGTGATCTGACTGCCTGGAATGTCCCATGCCCCCTCCTGGCTTGTTTTCACCTTTCAAGCCTCAGATTAACTGCTACGTCAGAGTCAGAGAGAGCTCCCTGATTCCTCAGTCATAGCGTCGTCCTCTGCTTCATCATAGCCCTTATCACAGACTATGAAACTACGCATTTGTTTGTTTAATGTCTGTCTGCCTCTATTTTCCTTCAGAGGACCATGTCTGTTTTGTTTGTATTTTTGAATGAATGAACAAATTTCTTCCCATACTCCCAAACTAGTATTAAATACCTGTCTCATATGATTTTTAAACCAAACATTTCTGAACTGGACGAGTGACTCTCAATGCAATACTTTCGTCCTTGCACATAGTAGTCACTGTTAAATAGACAGAATCCAGTTCTTAGTTTTTATACATATATGTTATATAACACACACACACGCACGCACGCACGCATGCACACAGTTATAACCACGTTGATTTCCCTGAGTACATATGGTACTCCCAGGCTTGGTGGGTGCTCATGAGGACTCATCCTTATTTTCTCAGGTAATTGATCATGCCCACTGTCATATCATAGAATTGTGGAGCCAGAAAAGGGGCCTCTTAGGTGGTGCTGGTGTACACAGACCCCTTGTGTGGTGTTAAATTGGCTCTAGCCACTTTTCTGTCATGGCCTATGTTTCATGCGGTGCCTTTGCTTGGTGTGAAATGTGTGTAACACAGATTTCCAAGTCTTCACCAGCAACCCCAAGGGCTTTTTACTACCTGGTGTTTTCTCTTGAGTGCCATCGATTTGCTTTTTGCATTAAAAATGCCATCCCATGCAGTCCACAGGACTGCTCTGGAAAGTGTGTATCATTTTTATGTAAGAAAGTTGTATGGAAGGGACAGGTACAGTGGCTCATGCGTATAATCCTAGCACTCTGGGAGGCCGAGGCAGAAGGATTGCTTGAGGCCAGGAGTTGGAGACCAGCCTGAGCAAGAGCGAGACCCCATCTCTGAAAAAATATAAAAATTAGCTGGGCATGGTGGCACATGCCTGTGGTCCCAGCTACTTGGGAGCCGGAGGCAGAAGGAGTGCTTGAGCCCAGGAATTTGAGGTTGCTGTGAGATAGGCTGATGCTACTGTACTCCAGTTGGGACAACAGAGTGAGACCCTGTCTCAAAAAAAAAAAAACAAAAAAAATTGTGTGGAGGGATACAAAGTACATACATATTTATAATGATTGTTTTAAATGGATGATAAACAGTAACAAAACAGGCTGCCTGTAGGAATAGAAGCTAGATTTCTCTGAATAGACCTTGTTTTGTAGATTTGACTTTGAAACCATATGAATGCATTACATAATTATAAAGAAATCAAAATGGAAAAAAGCAGTTTCTAAAAATTTGTGGCAAGATGAAACAGACCAAATTTACTGTATATGGCATTGTAGGTATAACGACACAAAGAGGAAGCATTTCAATGACTAAAACACAATAATTTGTCCATATATTCCTAGTAGAAATATGTATATTTTTTATTTTTAAACCACTCTGAGAGCATTAGAAGTAGTGGAAACATTTTAAGGGCAAAAAGAACTACCAAAATAAATGTAAACTATTTTTAGTGATTATATTGTTAGTAATAATATTGCTGTTAATATTCTGAAACTATTTCTATTGTAATGATAAAACAAATACTGTTAATTTCATTAGGAACTGAGATTCTTATAAGAGGAAAGAGATATAAATATAAAATCAAATGAAGACCCTGTAATCCTAAATTTGACGCAAGTGTCAGTATGAACTCGTGTTGTATTTTTTTATTTGAAAAATGTACTGACTCTCTCCATGCAAAAAACTTTAGAAACAATGTCTGATTTAGTCCCAGTGAGCATTCCTAGTGCTCAAATTGTCATTTCTAAATACCTTTTCTTACTAAACGGAACTAGAGCTCCTTGGAGATCTGGCTTCCTTCTAGGTCTGGGGCAGGAAATGTACAATATAGCTTAAGATGCATTTTCTCCTAGTAAGAAAGAAATGAAATGGGAGGAGGGAGGGAGCCCCGAAGGTTTACGGTGTTCTCAAAGTGTGGATCCTGGAGTTACAGCGTCACCCTTACCTGGAAACTTGTCAAAAATGCGGATTCTCAGGCCTCACCCAGACCTGCTCAGTCAGAAACTCTGGAAGTGACCCCTGCAGTCTGTTTTTCAGCTCTCTAGGTAGCTTTGAGAACCACTGGATTAAAAGAAACTTAAGAGGTAAATGCAAAAGGTGGATCTTATTTGGATCCTGAATCAAGCCAATTGTTAAAAAAAATAAAATGATGAAGCAATCAAGGGAATATGTTCACTGACTCCGTATTTGATGATATTAAGGAATTATTGTCATTTTTTAGGTGTGGTAATGATACCATGTTTTTTTTAAAAGGAACCATTTTGCTTTTAGAGATTTTATAGACGATACAATTGGCTTCTAGGATTGGTTTCAAAATAATCTTGGAGAGAGAACAAGCAGGGGTGTAGAAGAAATGAGTGTAACCATGAATTGATAATTGCTGAAGCTGGATGGCTACCTGGGGTTCATTATCCAATTCTTTATTTTTTTGTAAATGTTTGAGATTTTTCATCATAAAAGGGAAACAAACAAGGGAAAAATGCTGCTCCAGAAGTCTGGCAGCACTGATGAAGTCTGAGGCCTCCCGCTGGGAGAGGCGTGGCTTCCAGCTGGGTGCTGTTTGTGGAGCTCAGGAAGATTGTCCTGCTGGGTGCCAGGCACTCTGCTCTCACTCAGCTCTCATTTTGACCCTTCATAACCTTCAGGGAGTTGGCTATTGTTACTCCCATTTTTCCAGAAGTAGGAACTGAAACTCCAAGAGGTCAAGTGACTTGCTCCAACATCATATCACTAGGAAGCGGCAGTGCCGTGCTTTGGGGCCCCTGCTGCTTCTACCATTGTATGTTCGTCTCGTGAAAATGAAGATTTGAGTCCAGTGGGACAGCAGGCACATAAATAATTAAAATTTCCTATTTTAAGTGCCGGTTAGGATGTTAGGAGAGTGCCAGTGAAAATTAACCCTCTAGCCAGCAAACGGTGTCACGGCACCTACCCTGCGCCAGGCACTGGTGATCAGAGGGAAGCAGTGAGCTGTGGTCAGTAGGGAAGCAGACAAGTAAACGCAGTTCCCGCAGCCCACCGTGACATGGGGACGCGGAGGGCCAGGGCACCCAGAGGGGCGGTAACCAGCCCAGACTGGGGTGGGGAAGGGCTGTCCAGTAAAGCTTCCTGGAGGAGGCCACAGCTGAGCTGACTTTAGATGGAGGAGTAGGGGTGGGCCCGGCAGGACTTGAAATGGTCACTCCCCTGTCTTCCGGTGTGGCACCGAGTCTCACTCTACTGCCTTATGACAGATGGACCAGGGATGGTTATTCCCATTTCATAGATGTGGAGCTAAGGCTCTGACTAGAGAGAATCTGTCCTGGAATGTGTGGCCCACGGATCCACGACCAGGGCCTACGCCTTTGTGGGCTCTTAGCCTGAGGAAGAGAATCAAAGCAAACCTCATGTTTAAAATCAGGATCTGTTTGGGAAGAACCGTTGAAGTCCTTGTACCTGACATGACTGGTTAATCTTGAAAGTAGGTTAAGGCAGGGAATCAAAAGATGATACGTACCTTAAACATTTTAGTTTAACTTAAAACAGATAAATGTACGTTCATTTGCCATTCTTTTGATGTGGGGCCGGGGCCTTTTCTTTGAATTTGGGTCTGCTGATTGGAGCTCCACATCTTCTTTCTTTCATAAACTACATCCATAATGTATGTCTGTCACTTCCAATTTCTGTTTCTTTAAGATGAAGAGGAAACTTAGACACTTGCAAAGCAATTTGAATATAAAATTCTTCTAGACTGTGTTCCTCCCACATCTTTTATAGTTGTCTCACCCACACCTAATTTGCCAGAAATGTGTTTTTTAGTGACTTGCTTTTATCAAGTCTTTTCTGAAGCATATGTTAGTTTTCATACAACCAGTTCTCTCTTTTAATACGCATATTTTGTGGGTTTACTTAAATTTAATTAAATTATGTAATTTGATTACAAGTACAACTACCATAAACAAGTTTGGGAACAAACTAAAGTCGTTCTTCGTAAGCTGACAACTCACCCTCTCTCCTCGTGGGAGCAGAGGTGTTTCAGTGTAGCAGACAGAGCAGCCCGTGCCAGGGTGTTTTCCTGAGAGAAAGGGAGTGTCCTGGACCCTGTGAGCTGGTTTGGTGGCGACTGGCTGACAGAGTGTCTCCTGTGTGTGTGTTTCACCTCACAGCCCTGGGGGCTCTGAGTTTGCCACCCATTCACCGCTCTGCTCTGAAAAACCAAAACAGGCTCTCCTAATGGATCACACTCTCCTAGTAATACCTTTATATGATATTTTTAAGATTTAAGCATTACAGTTTTTTAAGTCAGCATTAACATTTTTATAAAAAATACTCAATTTGAAATCATATCTTGATGACATCTCAATACACACGTCTATGGATGTGGACACATATATATTTGATATTATGAAACTCGAATGCCTTGTATACGGTATGTATTCTTGGCTCTTTTGTCACAGATTGTGATCATCTTTTGATATCAATAAATAGAGCTCTACAACATCAGTTTTAAGAGCTGCAAATTATTTTATTATATATAAGCACCATTATTTACCTAGATATGCATTAAAACAAATCAGTTTCTTTATTTTTTCCTATAGCGAACAATGCTGAGATGAACTTCCTTGTACATAGGCATCTTCTTATGCTTATGTTGTTATTCCTTGGGGCAAATGCCAAGGTGTAGAGTTGCTGGGTCGATAGGTCCAGCGCATTTTACAGTTTGGGAGATCTTGCCAATGTCTTCTGGCTGGGCATTGCCAGTTTGCAGTTTTGCTAATAGTCATGAGGGTACTTTCCCCTCACCTTCGCTAGATTTTTGTCCAATTTTGCCAATCTGATCAGCAGGAAAAGGCTTCTAGTTTTTATTCAAATATTTTTGTTAGCAAGATCGAGCATCTTTTTATGTTTTTGTAATTCTTCCTAGGTAATATGATGTATTATAGTCTGAGTTTACTTTTCTAATTCTTTTTTTCTTTAGATTGAAGAAATGAAGGCAGAGATCACCAAACTGCACAAAAAATTGTTTGAATTAGAAAAGAAGTTGCAAAACACTGTGCAGCTTTTGGAGCTGAGCAGGCACCAGGAGAAAGTCATCTTTGATCAGTGTAAGCAAGCGGTGGGGGGGTGGCTGCCACATCTGTCCTATTCTCGCCTCCCAGGGCCAACAGTCCAGCCCTGGGTTACCCGCCTAGGAGCCTGGACTGTTTGTAATCATGCCTCCTATTTATGGGTTCCTGTCCTACTTCATCCTTTCTGACTCACACAGACAACCGTGTTCACTTAAGAGACCTTTGCAGAGCAGCCCCTCAGTGCCAGGGACTGTCTCCCACTGGGGAGGCCGGTGTGTGGCATGTGCAGTGATGGGAACACACACAGGGGGTTACAGGAGCACAGGGGTGGGGGTGGGGCGGCATCACTGTTTGGGGGAGGTGGGCATCTTGGACAAAGTGACACCCAATCTGAGTCTGAAAGGAAGAGTAGGGGTCATCAGAGGCAACAGGGAGCGGCACTCGAGGCAGGGAACAGCATGGGCAGAGGCACAGAGGCAAGACATATGGTTTTGTGTTTGAGAAACCAAAACCAGTTCCTCCTGGTGAGGTAAAAGCTGCAAGTGGCAGGTTGAAGCGGGAGGCGTTGGGGGTGGGTAGGGACTGCATCCGAGAGAGGCCTGAGGTGGCAGGCTCGGAGCAGAGGATCAGCCTGTCACATCTGCATGCAAGGACGGTTCGCCGCTGTGCACTCACCAGTGAGGAGGAGGCCGAGCCTCTAGTCAGGTAGGAAAGGCGGGAAGGCCTCGGCCAGGATGGTGCTGTCCAGAGGAGGGCATGGGTTTGAGAGAGAGTTCTCAAGGCAGGTGCTGAAACTCAAAGTCAGAGAGGTTTAGTGACTTTTGCAAGATCAGCCCAGCTCTGATGTAGCTACTTGAGAGATTGTTTGGGAGCAGCTCCGTTTTCCCGGTTTTCCCTCAGCACTCCCTCCCGCTGCGTGTTTAGAGGAGCGGGCAGTACCCGAGTTCCATTTGTGCCCTTGGCAGCACCGCCCTGGCCAAGCCTTGCGCTGTCTGCGTGTCACTTTCCCTGTCTTCGGAGAACTGCTGACTGTAGCGCTTTCCTCTCTGGAGGTGCCGGCCTGCCTTGTACTGCTCTCTTATCAAAGTCCAGCGTTTCTGGGGCATTTCTGAGAAGCACAGAACATAGATTATTGTCAAGTCAGAGTTCTCCTTAGCCGCCCCCTGGGAACCTTCTGAAAATAGACTCTGTGAGACTGGCAGAGTTTGAACTGCAAACGAGAGCAGCTCAGTCACTGAGCAGGCACTGAGTTCCAGTTCTCTGCCCCCTCCCCCTGTGCCAGGCTCTGAGGACAGAGGTGAACGAGACAGTTCCTGCCAGTGAGGATCTTGGCTTAATCGGGGGAGGGAGACACAAAGATTAGCTGTAGGGTGATGTGCTGAGTGCATCACAGAAGGCCTGAGAAGTGATTCAAGGCCCCTGGTTCAAGACTTGATTGGGTCTTGAGGGGTGAGTAAGAGTCAGTCAGACAGCAAAGGAGCAGGAACAGGATTCTGGCAGGCTTTTCCTGAGAGAGATGAGTGAGAGGGATAAGTAAGAACCCGGTTACAAGGAGCCTTGTGGACCTGACTGCAGCAGCAGGAATTGGCATGGTCCATTTGTGTATTAGAAGATCCCGTGGCAGAGCTTGGAGGGGCCAGGAGGCAGGGAGGCCTCTTTAAGGGCAACGTAGCCCCCCAGGTGGGCAGGGCCACAGGACAGAGGACACCACTCAGGACTTGTTTCCAATGCAGTGCTGAGGTGGGAACCCTGGATGAGTAGGGCAGACGTGGGTGGGAGTCATGTCTTTGTGCTGGGGCAAGTCTTGATTTGGGACGAGTCCTTTGCCACTGGGTCCCTCAGTCTTCACATCACAGCGGGGATTTCTGTGCTTTAGAACCTGGGCAGTGCTGTTCAGGTGTCTCCTCAAAACTGGGGCCAGGGGATCCTTAGCTCTTCTGTGAATTTTGTTCTCTAGGTGTATGTTCAGTACTCTTTCAAAATTATTTCTAACCTTCCCAGCCATGATACTTAACCCTTTGCACTCGGATGTCGAGTGTGACTCGACACTGTTAGCAAAAATTATAGAGATTAAAATTACTCTTTGAATGTATCAATAATTTGAAATATAAAAAAATCCAAATAAATACGTTTGTATGAAAAGAAACTCCAGTTTCTTATTTTACTGCCGCGCTTTGTAAAATCTGGGGTATTTAAAAAATTAAATCCTGAGTAGAATAAAGGAATCGAGAAAAAAGCAAGAGAGTGCAAAGGGTTAATCTTTTCTGGGTCACAGGCCCCTTGGTGAATCTTGAGAAAGCTACCATGTCTCTCCCCAAAAAAATGCATCCATGTACATAGTGTATGCACATAGTGTATGGGATTTAGGACTCGCCAAAGCATATCATGGTGCCAGGTTAAGAACTTCCGCCCTGCAGCAGTGGGGGACTAGGGGACAGAGTGGCAGTAGCTACCTCTGAAATTTGTTTTGCTGTGTTACAAACAAAGCCTCCACCGTCTGTCCCTTCCCCAGTGTCACAGATTGCAAATAAACTTCATTACCTCCAGATGGAGATTTTTGTGAGGCGAGAAATAAATATTTTCTGAAGGCCACACACGGCACCTATTCTGACTCAGCCATTGGGGAGTCAGGCTGTGTGTGTCGGGCATGAGTCCACTTCAGCCTTGGGCATTGTTGGCCACAGGCCTGCCTCCAGAAGCCTGTGTCTGTCCCACCGGGGGACTTCGCTGATTTCCTGACTTCACCGAGCTGATTTCCTAGACCTCATTGTCTAGAACGGATGCCCTACCAGGCTCAGAGGTCGGACCAAGAGTGGCATTCCTGCTGCTGCAGTTTGTGCTGGATGAGGTAGAAGCGACCGCTCTTTACGGTGCTTCCTCGAAAGGCAGGCACACCCGCTCCTTCCAGGAGTTCTGATACGTGGGGGCTTGCCCAGCACGCAGCTCAGGGTGTAGAGTCGGCAGGAGCCTCTGAAATCATCCTGCCCAACCTGCTCCTGTCCAGGCAGGATGTGACTTGCTCAGGGGAACCATGTTGGGCTGTTCTACCAGCCAAAGTGCAGGCAGGTGAGGGAGGAAGAAAGTACCCAGAGCTCTTTGTCCCAGGCTACGAGGAGCTGGCTTAAGAACTGCTGTGTAAACATTAGACTTTATAGAAACGTCCCTTGACGCTCGACTCAGGCTTCTACACGTGGGTCTGCGTGGAGCAGGGCATACCCCTTCCTACAACTGCTTCCCAGAGGGCTCAGGAGACCAAAGAAGGCGGGCACGGTCAGGCCCAGGCCTCCACCCTGCCCTGCACCGTCTCCCCCCTCAGAAGCGAGCCAGAGGGACACCTGGGCATCCGGTAGCCATGCAGAGCCTCCGTGTGGTGGTGTGTAAAATGGCACAGCACGCTCTGCTCTCTGGATGGCTGTGAGGTAGTGGCTTGGTGAGGTCTTGAAAGGTGTCTCTGGTCTGGTCCACCCTTGCTGGTGGATTACTTGGTCTTCCATGGCACGGGTGGGGCCTTCCAGCCTGTCTGGGCTGGACGCTTCAGGGTTGTCCACAAGTCTGAACCCCCTGGGGCTGGGGGCTTGCCTTTCCCACTGCCCTCCTGGACGCACGCCTCTAATCATCCCATTCTTTGCTCTCCCCTCAGTGGTTGTAACCCACAAAATCCTTCGGAAGGCCAGAGGAAACCTGGAGGTAATGCCCTTTGAGTTGTTTTCAAGCCACCTGGAGGGCAGGGATGGGTGCGGGGTTGACATGGCTTCTTTTGAAAAAGGAAGTTGAAGGTGAAACCAGGGGACGGGTCCCCAACAAAGGGTTGTATTTTTCTGCTAGCATCACATGAAAAATGTCATTTTATCATGCCACGTCGTCAGTGGTGGTTTCAATTTTTAAATTTATATGCTATTTTTACCAGTGAGAAATACAGTAAACAGTGCCCGTCACATAGTAGGCCTTTTATAAATATTTCTTGAATGAATACAGTATGATCTCATTGTCATTTCATTGTGTAAATATTTACAGATCAAACAGTCTTTGAAAGCAGTTTCAGAATAACAATCTCACCTTTAACTCTGTCAGGGATCTTACTTCAGAAACCGTCCATTGCACTTAAAATTCTTTTTTCCTCTGTTTTCCTAGCTTAGGCCCGGGGGTGCCCATCCAGGAACATCGAGTCCCAGCAGACCAGGCTCCTGAGGAGAACTTTGAGCCAATAAAGCCTGTGGTCCCCCTGAGCTCGCGCTGTCTCTTTGTTCCGAGTGTGGTTCCTATTTATTGAGGAAGAAAGAGCTGTCTGCCCAAAGGAAATCTATTTTTTCCCTTAATGTTTTCTCTCTGAAAGTTGGCTTGAAGTTGTCAGAAAGGTTCAGATGCCCTGCAATGAGGCATTAAAAGGCCCGTGCTCGCGCATGCTGCATTCTAGACCTGGGGGCAGGTATCTGGAGCTGTGGTGGGCGTCACGCCATCCCCCGGGTTTGCTTAGTGCTCAGCCAGCACCGCAGTTTGGAGATTCTCACTAAGTGATTAGCTTCGTTTCAACTTGATAATTCTATTATTTTGTGTGGAGCCTCAAAGCCCAGATCTCAAACTCCCAGGCGACAGGCCACGGTCCTGGGAGTTGCATGGCCCTCGGGGTTGTCCCGAGCTCATGCTGAGCCCATGCAGGTGTCCAGAGAGGAGCGACTCAGCCACCTTGTGGTGTGGCGTGTCACAGCCACATCATATGCACAGCAGCCCTTGAGGTGGTGCCAGTCCAATTTAGGAAAGAGCGAAGCGAGGCCCGGAGCTGGGATTTGGCATTTGCACCGTCCACACGATGGCAGTGAGCTGCCCATGCTGCTGCCTGTGCACCTGCTTGCTGCGGCCCTGTCACTGACCTAGACCTTCATGTTTACTTGTCCTTTCCCTTTGCTCTGAGCTTCATGATGTCCCTGAGAAGTAAACAGGGTAGCACTTAGGCCTTCTTGCAGATGGGGTTCGAGACTAGCCCAGGGTGTCCCTGGGTCCTGCAGCCATTCCTGGACGTGAGCCGAACTGCTCCACCCTGCCCTTTGCCCACAGCCTGTGCCACCACCAGGTACCATCGAGCAGGCGCCAGCCGGGCAGGTGGGCCTCATCCTCACAGCCCACTATCGGGAGTGTTCTGAGTTCCGAACGATAAGACCCTTTCCTTAAACCAATGATGCTTCTTCAGTGTCTCTCAGGGACTGGTCTCAAGCAAGATTTTGGAGTGCTGCATTTGTAGTTCTGTGCGGGGTGGGTGGGAGAGGAGTATGTCGTATAGTAAGTGGTTAGAGCTCGCGCTTGGCGTCGAAGGCAGACCTGGGTTCAGATGTACCTATGGGGAACAATATTACTTTGCCTGGCTAGTGCACAGCCCATGGGAGCTGAACTTGGTCAGTGGCAAGGGCTTGAGGTGCAGAGCCTGTGGGGGCGGGGGGGGGGGTCGGCTTTTGGTTCTGGTACATCCCAGGCCTGTCTGGATGGTAAACCCAGGCATGCCTGGGAGCGGGGCCTGCGGGGAGCCGGCCATTCACTTCAGGTCACCCACAGCTTTTCGGGAACACAGGAATCCAAAACGAAGTATATTTTTATCCCCCCGTTTAGAGCTTTGTGAAATATTTACAACCTTGGGCTGGTGAAAGCCCTCCCTCTTCTGGGAGGTGGAGGAGCAGCCGGGTTTGTTTGGGCTGGATTAGGGCCAAGAACAAACTCTGCAAATAAGACAATTTGGACCTTGGAAAAAGCTCCATTGTCCCTGGTGAGTTAATTTTACCAGCAGCTGAATTCAGGAGGCTTTGAAGCAGTAATCAGAAAATGCGTCAATTTCCCGTTGGTGAAATTAATCACCACGTGTGCAGAGCGCACCTGAGAGAAACAGCTGCAGGGGCTAAATATATAGAGAGCGAAAAGGGTGGGGGAGAGGCCCAGGGCCCCCTGCCAGCCCCACCCTGGGAATGTGCTTTGATCTCGCTGCTGAAGCGCACCTGCCTGCTACCCACCGGGAGCCCCAAGGGTAAAATCCTCCCCCTCCAGGAAGGCGCCCACCTGGGGAGCAGCATCCAGGCTGCATCCTCGCCTCAACCTGCTCCGCCCTACCTGTGCTCCAAGTGAGGAAACCTGAGTGGAGCCAGGACTTGAACCTGGGTCTGTTAAAACCTGTCATCTGCATTATCCTACCCCCACGAAATGCCATCTAGTCGAGAAACTAGAGCCTTTCCCTGCATTACAAGCCAAAGAATTCTCACCCTACCCTTTCCAACAGAACGTCTGGATGACCAGGCAGGATCCCAGGGACCCACAATTGAATTCCCCCACACAGCAGCCCTGAGAACTGCTTGTAAATGGGCCACGGACGGGAGAAAGAGTGATCTTGTTAATAAGTTCTCGGCATGCTGGAGGCCGAGAAACCTGCCTAGGGGATCCGGCCCTGCCAAATTGCCTCTTCAATCTCGGCCATATTTTAAGTCTAACTCAAAAATGCAGTTATCGAAATTACTCGTCCCGTCTTGTCTTATGGGAAGCCCAGGGGCCAGACCTGTTTACCTCGTGCCACAGACGGGGCCTCCCAGCTCTCTGCTGGCACCAGGTGGGGTGGGTGTGGCAGAGCCAGAGACCCAGGCTCTTGCCCTGGGCCTCAGGGGGCTCCTCATAGAACCAAGCCTCAGTTTACTAGTCTGCAAAATTATGAGATGTGGAGAGATCTGTAACGGCTGTGAGGCCCGGACATGGGCCAAATCACCTGGGTTCATCCAGTCACCTGCGCCAGGGTCTGCCTCAGGCCGGCAGCATGTGCTGGAGACATCCTAGCACCCCTTCCTCACCCTCCGTATCCTGTCTACGGTAGAGACGAGGGCCACTCCATCCACTGTTACATCCCAAGCCCATCGCTTTGTGATGTCCACTGCCTCTTGGCCCAAGTGGCCGTCAACTCCCTCTACTGCAGGAGCTTCCCAGTTGGCTTCCTCACAACCACCCTGCCCTCCCCAGTTGTCTGCCACACCACTGCTAGAGCAATTCTTTGAAAGGCAAAGCGAATCACATTACCCTCCTGGTTTAAAATGTGGACTGTCTCTCACAGGCCCTCAGTGTGCTGGACCATGCCCACTCCTTCAGTCTCCAGCTGCCCGCCGTCTCAGCTTCCTGAGCTCCACCCTCTTAGGTCTTTCCTCTCTGGCCACAGGGCCTTTGCACACGCTGCCCTTACCCAGCACACTGCTGTCCTAGCTTCTCTTGCTAGTTGACTCCCACTCATGCCTCAGAGCCCAGTCAGGGGAGTCTTCCTGATCAGGAGCTCCTGTTATGTGCTGTCAGAGCTCGATGCTGCTCCCTGACTGGTATTGGCTGCTGTTGTAACTGTGTGATTTTGGGGGATTATGCCTCTCATGGTCATTGGCCTAAAGCTCCATGAGGGCACAGACTCCACCAGCCACACTGCCTGGCAACAGGGCCAGCAAATACATTCACTCACCCAACATTCCAGAGCTGCTCTCACCTTCTGGAAGAACATCAGATTGGTGGGGGACCAGACAAGTGATACTACTAGGGAACACTTGTTCAGGGCGCTGTGGAGCCAGGCAGTCCGTGGGACCTTATCACAGGCAGTGCTCACAACGGCCCTGTCGGGGAGGTACTGATTTTTCCAGATGAAGGACTGGGGCACAGAGTGCCCGGCCCGAGATCATCGCATGGCTAGTAGGCCGTGGAGCTGGGTTCCCGTGGAGGCCGGCAGGCTGCGGAGCCCAGCTCTGGGCACAGCCAGCAGAGCCCAGCTCAGCACAGCGGGGGCGGGGGGCTACAGTGCGGCCCGTGCCGGCAGAGTATCTGCTGCTACCTGCCGCCTGCTCAGAGGCTCTGCCAGTGACCAAAGCCCAGCCCTGGCCCTGGCGTGGCCAGTCTCTCCATCCGCCGTGGGAGACAGGCAGGCGGAGTTGCCTCTTACTCATCCTTTTTGTTCTCACGCTCGCCCGGGTCCCTGCCAGCTCTGTCCGTGCTGACCCCGTCCTGCGGAGGCCGCTGCCCCGAGGGACCCCAGAGGGCAGCGCCGCAGGGCGAGCCCCTCCTGCCTGATCACGTGTGGGTGAAACTGGCAGTGGTCGCCACTCGCTCCTCTCAAAAGCATGATCACGTGGCTGTGAGCAGGCACTCACAGGAGAGCTTAATTACACGTTTTCAGTTTAAAAAGACCCTCTGTTTGTATTAATGCCACTTTCTCCTTCCCAACAGAACAACATGTGGTCTCAGCCTATTTATGACACTGGACGAGCGAGATGGTAGTGATGATCAACACGGGGAAGAAAGAGAACAGGGCCGCCCGCCTCTCTCCTCTCCTGCCAAAGTAATGACAGTGGGCTTGGGTCCACAGACATGGGGTGGCTGCAAGTCTCCTTGTGGCCAGGAGCCCCGCTGGAGTGTGTGTGAGTGTGAGAGCGGCAGAGAGAGAGACTGGGGGGCGGATATTCAGCTAGGAAGGTGTTTGGAGGCACTCACTATTATCAAAGTCAACACTTTCTAGCACCTACCTTCCCCCAGACCTGCCAGGGCCGGTGTGTGCCTCTCAGGCACTCCCAGTAGGATGTAGGGGGGAGGCGGGGACACAATTAACTACCTTCCTTACCTCCTGGCAAACAGTAACAACGGGGGTCCAGGAAAGGGGCAGGCAGGGGACGTGCCCTGCGGAGACCCTGGGTGAGCTGCAGAGGCTGCTGGGAATTTGTGGGTTGGGGATGGGGCTCTAGGTGGGAAAACAGCCCTGGCAGAGGCCTTCTGGTGGCGAGTCGCCTGCCTGGAGCGCGACTCATGACTCCAGTCCGCGGCATAGCAGGGCCTCGGCGGGCCAGCTCGAGGCCACGGGCTTCATCAGAGCAGCGGGAAAGAGACTGGGGTGGCTTTGTGTTGGGGAAGCGGGGTGGGATGGAAGCTGCCGAGGGGCCCAGGCCAGGGTGTCTTCACCCGGGCAGGGCTCTGGGACAGAGGTGGGATGGACTCAAGACATTTAGGAGGGCTTGAGGACCTGTGTGTGCACATGCGCCCTAGTGTTGGGGATGAGGAAGAGGAGGGTGCGGACTGCTGGTTTCTGGCTCATTAAGTGGTGTGGCCACATCCATGGGGACAGAATAGTGTGGAAGGGTGACTAATGCCAACTGCACTGTGCAAGTAGACAGAATATTGTGGGGGAGGGGGAGGGCCCTCCAGAGGGAAGGAACAGCTTGTACAAAGGTGTGGAGGGTACAAAGGTACCGAGGGACCCACGCAGTGAAGTGTGGCCAGGGCGTCAAACGTGAGGTGGGGTACAAGATACTCAGGATTTGGGCCTTTTCCGGGGTTGTGTGGCATTGGGGAACCAATGGCAATTGTTCCAGTAAGATGAAGAAGAAAGCCCAGGGAGGAGGAGAAAGAAAAAAGGCTGGACAGAGGCCAGTGGGGGGATGGCGTGAAGCGTTCGTGAGCCACATAGCTGTGAGGACACAGAATCCACTGTGGTCTCAAGGCTTTGGCTGTCACAGGAAGGCTGACCCACGGAAGGGAGCCAGCTGCCTCCTCAGAGGGACAGTGGGGAGGACGGCAGCCTGAGGCCTCCGAGGACTTGCCTGGGGCCTGCCCAGGAGCGACTTGGTGACCCTGCAGGCAGCTGCCCAGAAAGGGCTGTTTCTTCTCCATGGCTTCCCAGCTGACTGCTCCCAGCCACACTCTGCAGTCCCACCTTTGAGATGGGGGCAGTAAGGCCTCCCTTTTTCTACCCAACCTCCTCCCCCCTTGGGGTTTCCCTGTCCTTGAGGTTGAAGCTGGCCTCTCCCTCTCACCAGCCCAGTGGACTTCACCTCCTTCCTCAACCTCTCCCACTGTCCTTCAGCCCCACCTCCTCCTCACAGCCACGTGCCTCCTGCCCCCCATTGTTTCTGCAGGGCCAGGAGGAGCTGTCAGTCGTAAGCCCAGTCACATCACTTCCCTGCTTGCAAACCCTCCCAAGACTAAGTCCCTCTTCCACAGTCCTCTCTGACCTCAGCCCGCATGTCCATTCCATCTGGGCTCATCCTTGGTGGTGTCCCCTGCTGCCGTCCATGAGGTGCCAGTCTTGCAACTCCTCACAGGCCCCTGAAGGCACCTCCTTGTTCTGCAGCTCTGGACTTTGCACACGTGGCTCCCACACCCCGGGCCTGACTCACTCCTGCTCCCCTGGGAGACTCACCTCAGGCCTCCACCCTCCAAGCCTCAGTTTGTCCCCTGTAAAATGAGCAGGATCCCATCTGCCTCTAGGCAACTGGAGACAGACTTAGAGTCTTAATCCACTGCAAGCAGCCAGGTTAACTGAGACCAAGGCAGGCATCTAAAATGCTAATGGTTCCTTGGCTACATTAATAGAGGTACAGAGTCGAATAAAGGAGGTGAGTCGTCATGCTCTGCCCAGGGTGCGTCAGACCACACCGGGAGTCTGCGATCACTTCCCGCTGCTTTAGAGGGGCTGCGGACGGACAAAGTGGGTGGTAGCACTGCTGCTTTCACCCCGGTTCACTGAGTTTGTTTTCCATTTGTGAAACGTGTATGCCAGGCACTGCAAATATATAGTCACAGTTCATCCCATAAAGTTAGTGTATGTCCTTTTTATAGATAAGAGGGGCTCACCATCTGTTTGGTATTACAATTATAAAATAATGCCTGTGGTAGGCAGAACCATGGCCCCCAAAGATGTCCATTCGCTAATCTCTGGAATTTGTGACTATGTTACTTTATACAGCAAAAAGGAATTTGCAGAGGTGATTAAAGTTAAAGACCTTGAGATGGGGGATTCCCTGGATTATTGAGGTGGGCCCACTCTGATTACATGAATCTTTTTTTTTTTTTTTGAAACAGAGTCTCGCTTGTTGCCCAGGCTAGAGTGAGTGCCGTGGCATCAGCCTAGCTCACAGCAACCTCAAACTCCTGGGCTCAAGCAATCCTGCTGCCTCAGCCTCCCGAGTAGCTGGGACTACAAGCATGCGCCACCATGCCCGGCTAATTATATATACATATTAGTTGGCCAATTAATTTCTTTCTATTTATAGTAGAGACGGGGTCTCGCTCTTGCTCAGGCTGGTTTCGAACTCCTGACCTCGAGCAATCCGCCCGCCTCAGCCTCCCAGAGTGCTAGGATTACAGGCGTGAGCCACCGCGCCCGGCTGATTACAGGAGAACCTTTCCCAGCCAGAGAGAGATGCAGCAACACGCTGAGGATGGAGAGAGGGACTCCAAATCCAGGAACACAGGAGACCTCGAGAAGCTGGAAAAGGCCGGACACAGATCCTCCCAGAAAACAGCCTAGTCCTGCCAACTCCTTGATTTTAGCCTGTGGAGACTCAGGTCAGACTTCTGCCTGTACAGCTATAAGATAATAAGTTTGTGCTGTTTTACGCGACTAAGTTCGTGGTAATTTGTTATACAGCAATGGGAAACTAATACAGTGCCTTAGTATAAATATGATCATGTGAATGTACAGATCACATGCCATGTGCTTGTTGTAGTGTAATTTCCTAATGACAGGCCATTGACTAGACAGCTTGTGCGGTAGTGAGCTCCCCGTGCCTGGGGGTGTGTTACAGAGGCTGCCTGCCAGCTGTGGGAGATGTCTTAGAGGGGATTTCTGCCTTGATGGGCAGATGCTTGGACCAAGGGGCCTTTCCAAAAAGCCTCCAGAGATTAGGGTCAGAAGCCACATGGCTGGGCCTGGAGGAGACGGTGATTGTCCCTGTGGCTGGCAGGCCTCTGTCATCACCCACAGCGTCTCCCTCTAGGCGAGTTATTATATATGGTCACAGGACTCCATTACTTCAGAACGCTTCTAGTAACGCACTGAAGGAATTATTGAAATGTGTAATTACAGTGTGCATTGTAATATAAAACAAGTCTATTATATTTATTTGATGGAACTGTGCTCCATAATGTCCGCTAATATAAAAGATTCCGCCATTAGAGTGTTATATTGTGTGATGATAATTGTCTGTCTGCAGACACTGTCTCCCGGTTTTCACCCGGTCCCCACACGTGATGTCGCTGCCACAAGGAAGCCGGAATACCTGAGCTTCCCCGGCGAGAAGGCGCTTTGCTGTCATTCGGTCCAGCCCACGTTAGACAGGTGGGGAAAGTGAAACCCTGAGGGATGTGGCCATCAGCCCAAGTCCCAGAACTGGCGTCATCAGCATCCCCTGCCACCCAGCCAGTGGCCGGCCCATGGTTCTCAAACAGCTTTGGGAATGGGAACCCTTTGTTTAAAAAGAATCTCGCGTGGAGCTGCGGTGTACAAAGCAGACAGGGCCCAGCCCCGGGACATGGCTACTCAGGGGCCTGCGTCACGTCATCTCAGCAAATGTTTGCTGAACTGCAAATGGAGGCGTGGAGAACGAGGCTGGCTGAGTTAGCACCCCCAGACTGGCAATCTAGAGCATGTTATTCAAATCCAGCCGACTCCTGTTTTACACTAAGCGTCATCAAAGACCACTGTTAACAGGAGTCCGCATCTTTCCTTTGTGCATTTGAAAAAATTCCATCTCAAAGCCATCACGTCTGAGCAGTGACCATGGAGGAGTCAGTAGGAATTAAATCCGAAACCAGAAACAGGACGAGGGGAGGGGAAGGTCATCTTTTGAAATGACAAAGAGGTGCTGTTTTCTCAGTCGGGTAGGCCCGGCTACTGTAGCACCAACTGGGCTGCAAATTTTAATTCCAGTCTCTGCAGCTGCTAATGTGCTTGTCGCTTGGAGAATAGACACTAATTGACAAGCAACTAAATAAATAACGTGTAACATGAAAGCAAACACAAGCTTTAGAGGAGAAAAAAATAGCAAAAAGGATGAAATTAAAAATGCGGGGGGTTGAACAGTGTTTTCCACACTCCATTAAAGTGACATCAAAAGGCTTTTCAAAATATTTGTTTTATGGCAAAGATACAGTTTGGAATCATCTGGGCTCCTGTGCCCGCGCCGCTGTGCTGGGGATCAGGGGTGGTCCAGTGAGAAGACGAGAGCAAGTTCTTCAAAAGGGACTGGAGACCCGCAAGCCGTGCGCCCGAGGGTGACGCGCCGGCCCCTTCCTCTCACGGGGACGACCACGGCCCCGAGAGGAACAGTGGAGAACCCAAAGTCACCCATCGGGGCCCTGGGAGGTTAAGCCTCTGGCATGGGTCAAATTATGTCCCCCCAAAAGATATGCCAAAGTGCTAACTCCCAGTAGCTTGGAATGTGACATTATTTGAAAACAGGGTCGTTACAGATGTAATTAGTTAAGACGAGGTCACACTGCACGAGGGTGGGCCCATAATCCAATGTGGCTGGTGTCTTAGAGGCAGGGGAGGGAGGGACGGGGGAAGAACACCGTGTGAAGATGCTGACACAGGGAGAAGAGGGCCAGTGACAACTCGGACAGAGACTGCAGGGGTGCAGCTGCAAGCCAAGGGACACAAGGATTGCCACCCACCGCCAGAGCTCTGAGGCAAGATAGGATAGACTACCCCAAGTCTCAGATGGATCGTGGTCCTGAAGACAGCTTACTGTTGGAATTCCAGCCTCTGGGACCATGGGGGAATAGGTATCTGTTGTTTTAAGCCACCCAGTTTGGTGGGTTCGGCAGCCCTGGGAAGTGAGTCCAGCCTCTGCCACCTGCGCTGCTGCGCCCCACTCCGCCAAGCCAGCATGGACACGGGTCCCGTGTCCTGGCTCGGGACGCTCTGTCTGAGAATTCCCCAACTTCTTCCAGCCAGTTATTCAGGATCACCATATAGCCATGAAATGTCATTTGTGTTCCCCAGTTTTAATTATTCATGCAGTTCTTGCTACCTAGACTGTAAGAATCTTCTCCAGTTTCAATTCAATTTGTTCAAAAAGAACTTCTTGAGCTTCTTAACAAAATGTGCTTGCCCCTCTCTCTTCTCTCTGCCCAAACCCGCCACCAGACTCCCTTGTGTTTGTCCCTGAAAGCGACGAGATGCTCCGCCTCAAGGCCTGGCCAGCTCTCTACCCTGCATGCCTTCCTAAGCCATGGTGTGGTCTACTCTCTCACCTCCTCCATGTCGCCTGCTCATCAGGCCTGCTCTGACCCCTGAGTGTAATGCCAACCCACCCCCGTGTGCCTGATTCCATGCAGCAGCTTCACACGTGTCAGTTTCATATGTGTCATGCTTATTGCTTATCATTTTTTTCCCTCCACCAGGGCAGGGACCTTGTCCGTCTTGCTCACCTAGAGTGGCGTCTGGCAGCTAGTAAGTTCTCAAATACCTGTTGATGAGTGAGGCTCTCCCTGTGCTAGGCCCGGGGTGGGAGCTCCCTGGGGAGACTGATATGTGGTCACAATTCCAGTTCAGGTGCCACTAGTGACAATAGACTGGCACAACAGAGGCATGGCGAACTGCTCTTCCTGGGGTGACCGGAAGAGCCTCCCAGAGCAGGTGTTGTCTGAAACGAGCAGGCAGGTGGTGGTAGGAGGGCCTGGCTGAGGGGCCGACGTGCAGAGGCGTGGAGGCTGGGAGAAGCACGTCCGTGTGCCACTGTGTACGGTGATGTGTGTAAAAGATGCCGGGGAGGGAGGTGAGCTGGGAAAGGCAGCAGGCCTGAGCCTGAGGGTCATGCACACCTGCGGCTTCATCCTGGAGAAGAGGGAAGGGTATTGAGCAGGCAAGGACAAGTCACCTTTGAGTTATGGAATTCCACTTTCAGCATCACTTGACCAGAGGCTGAGTGCCTGTCTTCTTCCAGCTCTGTGGGCCCATGTGTACTGCCCAGAACTCTTGGGTAGCAAGTGACAGAAACCCGTTTGTAGAAATAGATTAAGAAGTGGGAGGGGTAAGGGTGGAGGAAGGAGCTGGAGCCAGCGCCTCTCCCCACCCCCATTGCTCCCTGTCTCTGTAGGGGACTTCCCTCTCTCCTGGGTGGGCTGGGAGTGAGGACACCAGCTGCAGCAGCTTCCAGGCTGACACCTTCTCAGCCTCACAACCCAAGAGGAGAATGTTCTCTCCCTGCAGTTGAAGTGAGAAAAATCCCAGGAAAGAAGCTGATTGGCTCAAGCTGAGTCATGGGCCCGCCCTGTGAGAATTTCCTGTGGCTGACAGTAGGGTCCTGGGTGGGGCAAGCACCTGTCATCCGGGTTAGCCTGGGTTGGGTGCTTTTTTTCTGACATGTCCTAGTGGGTTTCTCTTCAGTGAGCCTCAGTTTCCTCACCTGTACAATGGGGATGACACGCTCTGCCTTGAAAGGGTCTTTGCAGGGTCCCTGAGAGGATGAATGCAGAGTACCTTGTAGACTCTGGATGGTTGTGCTTTTGCAAGGCCACGGGCTCAGTATTGGCCCCTCCACACTTTCCAGCATGGAGGGGCGGACGCGTTCACAGCCTGGCAGGGCCCTCGGAAGTGGGCGAGTGTGACCTGCTCATTCCTCAGCAGGCCGAGGCCCGGGAGGGGGAGCAGCTCACCTGGGGCCTCAGTGCCCACTCTGTCAGGGCTGCTGCGGCCCCTGGAAGCGGGAGCCGACGTGACGGATTGGCGCCGAGGTGGGCGCCTGGCATAAAATGAAATTGCTTATCAGGGAAATAACGCTAAAAGTAAAATAAATTAGACTTTGCACTGACGTCGTAATTTTAAAAATTAATTAAGAATAAAAAGAAGATGCATCTCGAAGGAAGGGAGAAGTCTAATTTCGACAGACAGTAATTAATTCCTTCATTCAGGGATTCATTAATGAGCCTGAAGTACAAATTGCTCCTTCGCAGGGCCTGAAATCCCCTGGGGGCCTTTGCCAGGCACTGCGGGGTCTGAGGGCCCATGGCAGGGAGCCCACTTTCGGGGCCTGGTGTCCTGGGCCCTCAAGACCGAGTCCTCGCTGTGCTGTTCTGACTTTCGGGGCGGGTGGCCCGCATGGAGCGTGGCTGCGGGGCTCCCTCCCTTAATCACGCTTGGTCACCTACTGTGTGCGTGTGCGGTGCCGGGGTGGGGGATGGGAGAGAGCCTCACAGTCGGATGGAGGAGACAGGCCCTGCTAAACCCCGTGCTGTGTGCTGTGCTGTGGCTGCAGAAGGAGGGGACTCCTGAGCTGAGTGTCAGAGGATCCTTGGGGCTTGTGCAGGAAAGGAAGGGAGTGGGCATTCCAGGCAGAGCAGCACAGAGAGGGACAGACAGAGTGGCCTCCGCGAGCTAATGGTGAGTGCGCTGTCTGGAGCGTCCGGCATCTAAGGGAAGGCAGGGGCCGGCTGACAGTGGCCATGGGGGTGATCCAGGTGTTCTTAAACACCAGGCTCGCGAGCTTGCTCTTTGTCCTGAGGGCAACAGGAGTCATCGAAGGGCCCAAGGCAGGAGTGTGGTTTGCATGTTAGAGAGAGTGCAAGGTCTGGAATCCCACCACTATGCCTCCTTCTTTGCACCCCGAGTGCTGACCTTCCAGAGGTTCCTCCCTGCATGTCCCTAGGTAGTAGTGTGGACCTGATTTGGGGGTTTAGAGAACTGCACATTTACTTTCTGGAGCTGGGAGCAAGGGACTTATTTGCATAAGGAGCCCAGATCTTTTTAGGATGGCATGGCTGAGACCACAGCCTCTGTTGCCAGAGACACAAACCTGGGGAGATTAGTCAGGGAGTGCTGGCACAGCCTTCGGTGAGGATGGGAAGCAAGGAAGGACAGGCAGGCCTGGAAAATAACATCGCCTTTGGGGAAGGGGGACTCTGTCATGTGGGGTGGTGTTGGCACCCCTTGGGACCAGCCACCTGGCATCCTGGACATGTTACCATGAACCAGGAGAGCTGCAAGGCTGAATGTGTCAGTTATGACGGTGCATACAAATGGTTAAAGCCTCTTACTGAACAGATGAAAACATTTAGGCTGAGTGATCAGTGGTGAAAAACTAGAAGTACCTAAAATATTCAATAATGAGAGCTTGATTAAATAGATTTTGGTACCCTGGAGTACGACGCTGGCCAAAAAAAAGTCTTAAAGAATTTTTAATGAAATGAGGCATGCTCACAATCTAATGTTGAATAGAAAGAGCAGGATGCAATATGTGATGTGTTTTTAGGGGTGTTAGTAAAACAGGGTGGAAAAGAGTCCACCAAAATGTTAACAGGGTTTAAATCTGGATTGTGGGATTGTGGGTGACTTTTATTTCCTTTATTATCTTTCTATGTTTGCTGCAATAAACAATATAACTTATATTACTTCCAATAAAAATATTATAAAAACAATATTACTTTTATCATAAAGAAAAACCCATGAAAGTTTACAAAAGGAGCCCAACGCCACATAATTTGTAAGCGATGCTATCTTAGTGGGAAGCCGTTCCCGTTTCCACAGCGGTTTTTCTTACCATAATATATCCAGAGGCACAGATCACCTGGATTTTATCCTGCTGTCCTCAGAAATCCTCTCTGCTTCTAGATGAGGATGGCATTTATAGATGCACAGTAGAGTTAAAAGAAGAACTGGCCAGAAGGCTGAGGCACCTGGTAGGATGAGAAGGGAGAGACAGGAGGAGGAAATGATGACAGTTTCAGCTGGGTGACCCAAGATCACTGGGGTAGTCGTTTTCCCCCCAGTAACTGGGAAGGGCTGCAGTGAGTCATTCACACTCTCTCACTCTCACCACTTGGGAATACAGCATACCTTTGTGGGGTGATTGGGCAGAATTAGGGGCGCAATCTATGGTCAGAGAACAGAACCAGTTTAACTGACCCTCCCAGGGACTGAACTAATCATCATAAAAAGTAAGAACTGGTATGGTTTATAAAATATGCTTTCTTCCATTATTTCACCATCTCCACAACCCCATGGGATAGACATTACTATTTCTAACAGGGGAATAAGGAAGCCAAGATCAGACAGGTTAAGCATTTTGTCCAAGCTGCTCAGCTCTTGGATAACAGAATTTGGACTTGAGTCTGGCTGTCCAGATGTCAAGTTGTAGCCACACCCCTTGTGATTACCACCCCAGTGGGTGATGTCCTGGCCACTGAAAACCACCAGTGGTGTGATCCTGAAAGCCACATGGGCTCACACAGCATGTGGGCTGTTATTCTAACTCCTTCCCAATGCTAGTGATTTCCTGGATTAGCACCACACATTAGTATAGCACAGGCTTCCTCGGGACACATGTGGGTGTTTTTGCCTGTTTTGTTTTTCAAAATAAGATGCATGCAGTGTGCATAGGAATTCGTTCATAGTTTTTTTTTAAACTATAGTCCGGCCCTCCAACGGTCTGAGGGACAGTGAACTGACCCTCTGTTTAAAAAGTTTGAGGAGCCCCTGGATAGTATATGAGCCAAATGGTTTTTCCAGCCATGTTTTTTTTTTTTAAGCAAAAGGGGAAATCACTGGATAGATAATATTAATAGAAATCTGAAAGGTGATACAAGCTTCAGGCACATCCAAGGATTCAATAATGTGTCATCAGCTCTGATGTTGCTTCAGTCTGTCTGTAGACTCATGGCCATTAGCGGGCACATGGGCACAGAAAGCTTCAGAGGCATATTCTCCTGCCTTGGCAGCCCTGGCTAAAAGTCAGTATCTTCCCCAACAGTGCTGGCCATAAAGTCCCAGGGGAGGTTCTGAATGGCCAGGCTGGGTCATGTGACCACTCACTCCTGTGGCCATAGGGGCAGGTCTACTCCACCTTAACTACCCAAATAGATATCCCCAGGGAAAGAGACGTTTTGTCACCAAACAAAAGCAGATTTCAGCCAACAATTGAAATTTTAAATATTGTTACTCTGTTTCTCAATCACCTTCTTTGGACAGTACTTGTTGCCTTTCTGCTAAGAACGTTGAGACACTGAGCATGCTTACTGCCTTCCATCTCTTCTGCCCCTCACTGAATTTTGTAGTTATAGGTATTATTCTTAGTTCTTCAACTGATTGCCTTTGTAAGTTTCCATAACATACTAAGTATCTCAATTTTGATTTATTTCTTTAGGAGTGTAAGTATTGATCTTTGCTATGAGAAATAAAGACGTCACTGTACTTATATACTTTCTTCTGTATGTCCTATCTGCACCCTGTTCTTGTTAAATAATTATTCTTACATTGTCAGGGTTCATAACATTTATATTCACTCTGTTACCATAATGGTCTTTCATGATTTCTCTATAGGTTGGTTCTAAAATTTTAAACCCAATAAAAATATCATTTATACACTTTACATTATGGAAATATTCACTGCAGAACCAAGAGAGGTGATTAGACCTGTATAGAAAAGAGAATGAAATCAGCCCTGTGTCCTTAAACCCGGACTGCTCAAAGGGAGTGTTCTAAACATCAGGGTTGGTAGACTCTCTTATAATATGGTTTGCACTTTCCCTGATCCTAACTTATCCTTAGATGTCATTGTTTCCTGTGTCTACTCTATTTCTCTTCCTTAAGTGTTTTGTTTGTTTGTTTGTTTGTTTGTTTTGAGACAGTCTCACTCAGCCCAGGCTAGAGTGAGTGCCATGGCATCAGCCTAGCTCACAGCAACCTCAAACTCCTGAGCTCAGGCGATCCTTCTGCCTCAGCCTCCCAAGTAGCTGGGACTACAGGCATGCGCCACCATGCCCGGCTAACTTTCTCTATATATCTGTAGCTGTCCAAGTAATTTCTTTCTATTTTTAGTAAGGACAGGGTCTTGCTCTTGCTCAGGCTGGTTTCGAACTCCTGACCTTGAGCTATCCGCCCACCTCAGGCCTCCCAGAGTGCTAGGATTAGAGGTGTGAGCCACCGCGCCTGGCCTTCCATAAGTGTTTTTAATGTAAATTTTACCATTTTAATGGGTTTAAAGTTTATAACTCAGTGGGATTAAGTACATTCATAATATTATGCATCTGTCACTGCTGTCTAGTTCCGGAATGTTCTCTTTACCCTAAAAGGACACCCTGTACTCATTATGAAGCCACCCTTCAACCCTCCCTCTCCCCAGCCCCTGGCAACCACTAATCCACTTTCTGTCTCTGTGGATTTGCTTGTTGTGCACATTTAATATAAAAGGAATCATATGATATGTAGCTTTTTATGTCTGGCTTTTTTCATGTAACATGTTGTTTTCAAGGTTCATCTGTGTTATAGCATGTACTAGTGCTCCAGTCCTTGTTTATAGCTGAATGGTATTCTATTATGTGGATATACCATATTTTATCTTGTCATCAGTTGAGGGATATGTGGTTTGTTTCTACCTTTTGGCTATTATGACTAGTGTTGCTAAGAACACTTGTGTACAAGGATCTGTTTGAGTCCCTGCTTCTAATTCTTTGGGGTATATGCCTAGGAGTGACATTGCTGAATCATATGGTGATGCCATGTTTAATGTATCGATGGACCACTAAAGTGTTTTCCACAGTTACAGCGCCAGTTTACATTCCCACCAGCAATGCGTGAGGGTTCCAATTTCTCCCTACCTCTCCAACACTTGTTATTTTCCTTTTTTTTTTTTTTGTTATAGCCCCCCTGTTTGGTGTGAGTGGTAGCTCTAGTTCTTGTTTGCATTTTCCAATGCAGATAATATGGTGCTGAGCAGCTTTGCATGTGCTCGTTGGCCATCCTGCATCTTCTTTGCAGATGTGTCTACTCAAGTCCTTTGCCCATGTTTTAATGGAGTTGTGTCTTCTTGTTGTTGAAAATATTTTAAAAATTATTATTATTTTGTTGTAGAAGCTTCTCAATATACAAGCTTCTTTTTATTTTATTTTATTTTATTTTATTTTATTTTATTTTATTTTATTTTATTTTATTTTATTTTATTTTATTGAGATGGAGTCTTGCTGTCACCTGGGCTAGAGTGCAGTGGCATCATCAGAGCTCACAGCAACCTCAAACTCCTGGGCTCAAATGATCCTCTTGCCTTGGCCTCTTGAGTAGCTGGGACTACAGTTGCCATCACACCCAGCTAATTTTCCTGTTTTTTTGGTAGTGATTAGGGAGTCTCACTCTTGCTCAGGCTGGTCTTGAACTCCTGAGCTCAAGCAGTCCTCCTGCATTGGCCTCCCAGAGTACTAGGATTATGGGCATTAAGCCACCATGCCCAGCCTGCATGCTTTTGAATTTGTGTGTGTAAATATTCTGGGCTCTTGAGAATGATGAAAAATCTTTATTTTGCCCTTCCCCTCACTTGATGGTTAGGCTTTGTGTAGAGCCCCATAGTAAAACCATTTTCATCAGAACTTAGCAGCTGTGGGAGCCTGAATAATGGCCCCCCAAATACGCAGCCCCTATACCTGGGAGCTGTGAGCGTTAGCTTCACATGCACAGGGGACTTTGCAGATGTGATTAAGGACCTTGAGGTGGGGAGATTATTCTGGATAATCCCGGTGGGCCGTGACTGTGATCACAGTGTGTTTATAGGAAGGAGGTGGCGGGAGGTCTGTCTACCGAGGAAGAGGTAATGTGGCTGCCGGAGCAAGGTGCCGCGCCGCTGGCTTTGGAGAGGAAGGAAGAGGCCACAAGCCACAGAACGCCAGGAATGCAGCTATGGAAGTGGGAAAGGCCAGGAGACAGATTCTCCCTGGGGCCTCTGGAGGGATCCCAGCCAGGCACCTTGGTTTCCATCTAGGGAGAATGATTCCAGACGCCTCACCTGCTGACCTGTAAGAGGATAAAGCTGTGTTCTTTTTAAGCCACCAGATTTACGTTAATTTATCACAGCAGCCCTAGGAAACTAACACCGAGACCTTGCTCCGTGCTGATGAATCCAGGGGAGTGGAGAACACTGGTAGGTTGTGTGGTTTTTTTGCTCTCTGGAAGCTCGTAAAATTTTCTCTTATCTTTGGAGCACCAAAATCTCACTCAGAGGCGTCCCTGTGCATCTTTCTCGTTTGTCCTGCTTGGCTTTGGTGCCTTCTGTGTTTTGAGGCCACAGCTATTATATTCCCAGCATTCTCAATGCAGCCCCTTGACAGATCACCAAATGACGTCCCGTGCCCAGGGCCAGTGCA
This sequence comes from Microcebus murinus, assembly GCF_040939455.1. NCBI lineage: Eukaryota > Metazoa > Chordata > Mammalia > Primates > Cheirogaleidae > Microcebus > Microcebus murinus. The sequence continues at coordinate 80,137,204 of NC_134115.1, read as the reverse complement.
GCTGTTTGTGTTGGTGACTTGGAGCCTGAGGCTTCTCTCAGCCTCCCTGGAAGTCCTGCGGGGACCTCCCAGTCTTGGGCCACAGTTCGCTCACTCTCCCAACGTCAGTGCACGGGTGCGTATCTTTTTACTTCAAACATTTTCAAACAGATACAAAAGCAGAAACTAGTACAATGACCTCACACATGCCCGTGATCCAGGCTCAACCATGATCCATGTATTTCTATTTTCTTTACTTTCTGTGTTCTTTTCCTTCTTCTCTTTGTTAAATCAGTGCTCCCCACCCCCATTTAAAAATCAGAGATTCTCAACATTTAATGTGTTGAGGAATCACATTAAATCTTGTTACATTCCAAGTTCTGATTCAGTAGTTCCGGGGTAAGACCTGATTTCTAACAAGCTCCCCGGAAATTCCAGACATCTTGGAATTTCACCCCTGTATACCTCGGTATTTGCTGCTAAAACATGTAGAATTGGTGCACCTTTAAAATAATCAAATATGCATGCAGACATTTTCTTGGTTTATGTATTGTTCTGTCCTTTTCCCTCTACTACGTTATGTACGTTCCTCAAGGCAGGAACTGTGCTGGTCTTGGCCCTCTGTGCATCCTACCCAGCTATGTATAGGTTCTTTCCCAGTCCTTGCAACGGCAGGACCTTCCTACTGGCCTGAGAAGATTAGGAATTGCTTCTCTTACTGACCACACAATCTCTCTCCTCGCCCAAGCCACTGCTTGTTCTACTCTGACAAGATCTCAAGCACTGTACACGGCAGGGAGGTCACGCGTGGTGCGGGGGGCTCCAGGTTAGGAGGCGGGGGCCCCGGGCTCTGGCTGTCAGGAGCCCCTTCTCTCAGCTGCTATCGCTTTGGTTTCAAATGCGTGTGACTTTGGAGCCAGCTGCTCTCACTGTCCCCTCCGCACTGCCAGATGTGGGCTGACCACTTTTTCTTTGGTCTCTGCATCAAAAGGTGGGCGGGGGAAACCTCAGGAAGAGAGCTGCCTCCCTCTCAAAGGAGGAGGACGCTGCCTCCTGGGAATGGGCCGTGCAAATCCTGGGAATGGGCCGTGCAAATCCAGACTGAGAAGGGACAGCAATGTCACCCTTTCCCTCCCCTGCACGATCAGAGCATTCAGTTTTGTCCTGTCCAAGATTCAAGGGCCCATCCGTAGGCTGTGCCAGGCCCGTGCCAGGCGCAGAAGACAGATCTCTGCCCTGCCCTTGCAGAGCTCCCGCCCGGACCTAGCACGAGCCGCTGCCACAGAACACCATAAGCTGGGAGGCTTAAACACCAGGTGAATGTTTATTTCTCGTAGTCCTGGAGGCTGGAGAGTCCAAGGCCAGGCTGCTGGCTCATTCCGTTCCTGGCGAGGGCTCTCTTCCTGGCTGGGGGAGGCTGTCGTCTTGCTGCACCCTCACGTGGGGGTAGGTGCCTCTGGTCTCTTCCGCTTCTTATAAAAACACTAATCCTAAAAAACAAAACAAAACACTAACCCCGTCATGGGGACCCTGCTCTTAGGTCCTAATCTAAGCCCGATCGCCTCCCAAAGGCTCTACCTCCAAATCCCGTCCGTTGAGACTTAAGGCTTCAACACATGACACTGAGGGAGACGCAAACGTTCTGTCCACAGCACAGACCGGCGAAAAACGAATTTCAAATATCTGCAGGTCGGTGGTAGCCAGACCTCCTGATGGTGGACGCTCAGAAGCAGGCAGGGCACTCCGGGGATTGCAGTTGTATGAATCCAGTACTTATAAGAGGAGTAAAAGCGGGGAAAGGTCCTGTCTGGAAGGGCTGCATCAGAGGGAGGCCTTGGGTGTCTGGGAACCGGCCCGGGAGCTGGCTCCTGGGGGGCTCGCAGGAGGGCAGGGTCAGAGAAGACCTGTGACCAGGTGGCACGTATGGCCCGGCCTCCCCGGCCCTCTGTGCACTGCTTGGGACATCATGGTGCTTAGTAAATATTTGATGAATAAATCAACGTTATTTTATATTCTTCGAGAAAGGTGGGGACCTGTGAAAAGATATTGCTGAATAAACAAAGGAGAATATTGTTCGAAACTCAGAAGATGGCTGGACCTCTGAAAGGTGTTTTCTTCAGATCCAGGAGAACATTTTAGAATGTGTGTGGACCTTCACCCGAAGGCCGGAAGATGGTGGCTTCTATGAAATGAGAGCAGAAAATCATAAGGAGAGTAAAGCTGCGATGAACAGATACTTGATGAAGTGGAAAGAGCGACGGATGGGATAAGGAAGAGTCACAAGGGATCTAAATGGCTATAGCGTCATCACGACGTCCCTGCAAGCATCGACGGTAAAATCGACCTTATGGAAAATCGAATCAGTGATGTGGAGGACAGTCTTAAAAGGCTCCCTTTGAAGGCAGAATGAAAGGATAAGACAGAAATGGCAGGGGCAATAGCAGATATTCTGGTGGTTCTTGAGGAAGGAGCAGGTCTGTCGGCATCAGGGCAGAAATGAACCATCGGCTGTGCAGGCCCCTGTGGAGCCCGTGGGATGGGATCCAGCTTGACTAAACCCTGACAGTGTGTCAAAATGGAAGGGAAAACGTAAAAACAAGTAACCTGCAAGGATCCAGGCGGGAAAAAGCAAAACCTCTAAGAAGTGACGCAGAAAGGCACACGTCGGGCTGGCCTCAGATTTCCTTTGAGGCCACAGACCAGTGTCAACAGCGTTGGAAGGGAAAGGGGTTGCAGCCCAGTGATTTTCTATTCTTTTGAAGAATCTTCTACATGGGAAGGCAAACTGTCCCCTCATCCCTAAGATGGGGATGGTAACCTTCCTTATAGGAGCGTTAGAGAATTAAATGAAACATCCATGTAAAGCCTTAGAACAGTGCCTGGCATGGGTTAGCCCCCAAACAATGAAGATGCTGGCGTCAGCTAGAAGCGTCTTGAACATCCAAGCAGAGACACCCAGAGGGCCACTGGATCCCTGGATTTGGAGCTCAAGAGAGAGGTCTAGCAGGTGAAGATGGTAAGCAAAGCTGAGTGGGCAGGTGAAGCCACCAGGAAAGTGTTTGGTGAGAGAAGTTGCAGGAGCACCACCATTAGGAGACGGGCAGAGGGGGACCTGCGGTGGTGGGTCCAAGCACAGTCTAGGCCTTAATTTGGGATCTGGTCTTCTAGATTTGGTGCCCACCTGATAATCTACAGTCAAACCGCTGTTGGACCGATGACAGATATCTCCTTGTAGATACGCCTTTACCAGCCTGAGGGGCCCAACTCCAGGAACCTGCCTCAAATCATGAGGGCACCGAATTGCTCCCTGCAGGTGGGCCTGCCCTGGCACGTGCCCTGCCCTCACCTGTTGGCACCTAGGGGGCCTGTGCCCAGCTGAGCACTCACTGCTAACCCCAGGCTCCCAGTGTTTACTCCTCTCTTGTCAATAAGGACGCCTGCCCGCTCCTCCCGGATCAGGACAGACTAATTGGAACTAGGACATTGAGTGTTGGAAGACTGTATGACTAGGGAAAGGTACAAATTCAATTCCACCTGTCCAGATTCAATTATGCTCTCATCAGAGTGACAGAAAACTCCAGGGGAACAGTGGCAGGGAAGACGACTTTGTTTCTGGCCAGTTGAATGTCTCCCATTGCAAACGCTTCCCAGGAGCTGAGGTTGCCTTGGCGTGGCTGTGGGAAGGGAGTGGGTTTGGTGAAGCTTTGCTATCGGATCAGAACACGTCTAAGTGCTCTTTTCCAGTAGAGCTCTAGCGAGGGGGCCTTAGAACAAAGCCTGGGGCAAAGCTCAGAACATGATGGCGGAGAGTGTTGTTGGAAGGGCTTGTCCCTCCGCCTGGCTCTGAGCTGAGGCAGCGTTGGATCCTGCCAGGCCTCGTGGACCCAGGGGCGAGGTGTGGCACCTGGTGGCAGTGCTCTGAGCTGAGGGCAGCCCGGGGCTGCAAACGGTTGCATAATGAGTGACCCGAAAACTGGCAGGAGGCTGTCCCTTAGCACTCTGTGCCCATTGCGTGCTCTGTGCACCTCCCTGTCTTTGCTCCTGCGGTTCCTCCTCTGGGAGTGCCCCTCCCCTCCTCCCCTGCCCCTACTACTCCACCAGGGGACATCTTACTCATCCTTCAGAGCCAGCCCAGAATGTCCCCTCTGCCAGCCTTGCTGCCCCCAGGCGAGGCAGGTGGCGCTGCTCTGTGGGGCTTTGCACCTCGCTAGTTGCTTTCTTGCCCTTCCTCACACTTGTCTGCTTGCCCAGAGGCACTCGTTAGACCCGAGCCCAGGCCATTTCTGCCTGCTGCGGCTCAGTTTTATAAAGAAACTGAGGCAGGCACCATCCTACAATGTCAGTGGTGCAGGGGACCTGGCAGATCCTCAGGCCAGCCCCTTTGTGCCACGTGTACAAGGTTCCCCGGAGCTGCAGGCCTGGCTGGCAGGGACCCTGGGCCATAGGCTGTGGTGGGCTGATGGGCATAAAGGCCTTTGCTATTGGGGAGCAGTGAGTCTTCGTGTGGCCTGAGAGAGGAGGGGAAGGCCAGGGCTGTGATGGGATGGGAAGTGGCCTGGCCCCACCCTGGCCTCTGGATGGTGTGGCTGGCAGCATACAGGTTAAGGGTGTGTGAGCCCTGGTGCTGCCACTTCAGGAATTTCTGTAACCTCTCTGGGTCTCTGTTTCCTCATCTGTGCAATGGGGATAAGAAGTAGTCCTTCTTTATACAGCTGTTAGAAGATTAGACAAAATGTTCACGCAGAACCCTTAGAACAGCACACAGGCCGGCACTCGGTGTTAGCCGTGAGTAGTAGCGGTTGTTTGAACGTCTTTCTGGAGAGGTGTCAGCGCTAGAAACTGCAGGAACAGTCCTCAGGAGTGACTGTGTGGGACTCTAGCTCCATGTGGTGTGGCTTCCAGCCCGGGAGATGCTGTGCGCTTTGGAATCGGGAAGGGGCCAAGGCGCCTCTGAGCGTGCAGGGGAGCAGCTTAGCTCTGACACAGAGTTAATCTTCAAGGAGCACTTACTTATTCTCTGCCCCCACGCTGCGAGCCCTCTCTTATTTAATCTTCACAAGAACTTCCGGATATCACTACAGTGCTGTTGACCCATTTTACAGATTGGGAAACTCAGGATACCTGATCATCAGTGAGGGAACCAGAGTGCAAGTATGAGTCTGTCCGACTCTGACAGCCTGTGCCTCAGGCGTCGGCATTCAAAATCCCTGATCTCGTTTCACATTCCCGAGGGTGGTGACCACGGGTCTGATTCTACTCACTCACCGTCGAGGAAGCCGAGCCCAGAGATGTCCGACCTCCCTCTGCCCATGAGCTGTAGGACCAGAACTTGGCCAGGGCTCTTGCTTTTTCTCTTATGGCCAAAGGGGAAGAGTGGTGGTGCTGACGCAGGTTCTTCCTTCCTGCCCTGCCTGGGGACCCAGGAGCTGACTCGGAGGCGACAGAAGGACCAGTCCTACAGGTGGGTCATTTACCTTGACGAGCCTGAGCCCCACTAACGCTGGCCCCTGGACCATGGCCGCAGCAACCGAGCCTCCATTGCTCACTGTCTTTTGAAATTTAATGACCTATAAATGATGACAGATAATGTGCAAATTTGACATAATCGGTCCTGGACAATTTCCATTCAATTATTTGTTAATAAACACCAGACCCCCTGGCTGGAGTTTTATGCTTCCAAATTTGAAATATAAAGCTGGGAGGCTGAATAGAGTAGAATACCTGTCTCTTCTGTTGCTGAATATTTATAGAGAATTTTATTTCCGCAGGGCTGGGTAACACCCAAGGTTTACTTGGTGTTCATTTGCATTGTGAATTTTTTAAAATAGTAATTATCTGCAAAAGGTCAAATATTTGCTTTATCTATATAATTCAATTTCCCAAAGGCCTTTGGGATTCAAATTAATGCCCTTGTAATATCTTCATTGAAAAAGAAGATTAATTATGCTTACATGGAACCTAATTTGGCTTATCAGACCTTTAATGTGGCTGCGATCATGAGTGCATTTAAATTTAGGATTATGCGGGTGATCTAGGTCCCTTATTTGGGAGACTTTTAATATTTGTCATTATTTTTATGCATATCATTTTTCCCGCCTGCTCGGGAAAATTAAAATGTCGGTTCTGAAAGAAATAAACATTATGTATTGACATTGGTAATTATGTTTTGGTATTTAAGGATGCATAAAAAACTGCACGCAGGGCCTCAAATATAAATTTGCAGTTAATGCCCTTCGATGGAGCCTGGAGCTCTTCCACCAGACTCACTAAATTGGGCACGAGCTGTCTCTGGGGGTGCTGTCTTGAGGGTAGGATCTGGGCATGTAACTTGTAGTGGTGTTCAGAGATGCTTGAAGTCTGGAATGGTACCAAGAACTTGGATTTGGGGTCCGGAGTGCTGGGGTTTCTCTTGGTCACTAAGAGACCAAGTGGTGCTACATGATCATTATTGCTCAGAGGCCTCTCCTGACCCTAGCTTCCTCTCTGTGAACCATAAAAATTCAATGAATGCAATGATACAATGAATCTTTTGTTTAGGTTCTTTGCAGATGGTCAGTTCCTCAGTGGCAGGGCCTTATCTTATTTAATCTCAAACTCTAGGCCTGTCAGCACAGGGTCTGTAAAATGTGGATTATGTGTGGGGCTTTGATCCCTTACAAAGGCAGTGGGGTCTTGGAGATAACAGGGATTGTGAGTCAGTTTGGTTTTGTATCAGTTAGCTATTGCTGTATAACAAATCACACCAAAACTTAGTGGCTTAATATAAGAATTATTTATTATGTTTCAAGAAGTCTCCAGGTCACCTGTGCTGTTCGGCTGATCTGAGATGCGTTGGCTAATCTTGGCTGAACTTGTCCGTGTGTCTTAGATCAGCTGGCAGGTGCCTGGGAGCTGCTGCTCTAGGATGGCCCTCTATGAGACGCTCTGTGTGTTTGCTTATTCTCTGGCAGACTAGTCCGGGCTTGTTCTCCTGGCTGAACAGGGGTTTGAAGGAGGGAGCAGAAACATGCAAATGCTTTTTCACACTTCTGCTTGTTTCCGGTTTGCTACTGTCTCCTTGGCTAAAGTAAGTGATATGGCCACACCCAGAGTCTGTACAGGAGGGTCTACCAAAGAGCAGAGCTACAGGGAGGCAGAAAAACTTGGGGCCACCAGCACAATCAATCATAAGCTTTACTGTGGCCCTGCCACTTACCAGCTATGTGAACAGAGGCACGTGGCTTAAGACTCTGAGCCTGTTTCTTCACCTGTCAAGTCTGGCAGAGATGTGGTGAGGTTTAAATGACATAAATACACGAGGTACATCGTGGCTCCCCAGGAATCCTTACTCAAAGGTACAAGGATGAATGTCCCAAGATGGGCACTGCAGGTTTGTTTATGAGAATGAAAAATCAGACACCACTTAAATGTCCATCAGAAGGGGCCTGTTTAAATAAATCATGGTACACCTATTTGATGGAATACTTTTTAACCCTTATGTCAATGCCTGAGGCATAGACGGATGTCCATGATAGATTATTAAGTGGGAAAAAAGTTTTGTCACAACTTGTAATGTATGATGCCATTTTGTGTGTGTGTGTGAGAGAGAGAGAGAGAGAGAGAGAGAGAGAGAGAGAGAGAGACAGAGAGAGAGAGCAGAGAGAGAGAGAAATGACAGCTATATGTTTATAGAGAAATGTCTGCAAGACTATGTCCCATGAGTACTGGGATTTAATACTTCTAATATGGTTTGAACTTTTACAATGAACATGTATTACTTTTGGAATGGAAAAAGAAAGAAAAACTGGAGAAAAATTTTAGACGAAGAACAAAAATGATGACTTCTAGGGTCTAAGTTAGCTGAATGATTGTTAATATAGTTGACTCTCAAACAATATGGGGGTTAGGGATGCTGACCCCACACAGTCAAAAATCTGAGTATAACTTTTGACTCCTCCAAAACTTAAACTTATCATAGCCATTGGAAGCCTTACCAATGACATGAACAGTCAACACACAAATAGACTGTATCTACATATATTTTATGCATTCATGACATACTTTTTTCTTAGTTTTTCAATATTTCCAAGTTATGCAGTTCATCTTCTAGTTTTTTCAAATTGTTGCAAATCTCTAAAAAATTTTCCAATGTGTTTATTGAGAAAATCTGCATCTAAGTGGACCTGTATAGTTCAAACCCGTGTTGTTCAATGGTCATCCATAGTCTATAATAATAAAAATTATAAACTAATCTAAAAATGATAACTACCATTTACTGAAGACACTTTATGTGCTGAACACTTCACATCCTTGATCCACCAGACCTGAAAGCGAGGTGGGATCCTCCGCTGTCTCGGTGGGGAAACCAAGGCTCAGAGTAGGAAAGTAACGTGGCCTGGCTGAGCTGCTCCCTGGTGACCACCCTTTCTGTCGTTGACGTCAGACTCCTCATCCTTTCAGGCTGAGAGGCGGCACCATGTTGGTGTGTAAAGTAGTGGTTCCCTGTGTCTGGCCACCTGGGCTTTTAGTTTTTTTTTTCTTTCCAAAATACAGATTCCTGGGCCCCACTCCATTCCCAATGAACTGTTCTGCTCTGGGCTGGGGCTCCGGGAATCTGTATTGTGATGTTCATCCACAGGGATTCTGGGGCAGTTAGTCTGGCTTTCAGGAACTGCTGCCCTCAACCCCTTTATCTTACCTAGAGGCTCATTTGCTCTTCCCGGGAGATCCAGGGAAATAAAATATAGACTGTGGCCAACACCCCCATTTATAGAAGAGGAAACTGAGGCTCAGGGAGGAGAAGCCACTTGCTCAGAGTCCCGGAGCTAGGAATGGGATTGGAGGCCCTCCTGCCTCTAAGCCCGCGAGTCATTACAGCCCAAGTGGCCTGGCGGCGGGGAAGCCTCTTGGGAGGGCGACAGGAAAGGAGGGTGATTCCTGGAGTGTTGGGGGCCACCTGGTAGCTTGTGGCTGCCAACTGCCCCCAGCTGTCGGTGGGCAGAGGGTAGAATCCCGTGGCCCACTTCTCTGCCAGGCGCCTGGAGGCGGATGCCAGGGTGAAGCTGTGGCAGCCATACCCACTTTCCTCTGGGGGAGGCAGATGACCCCAAAGACCCAGCCCAGTGAAACGGGGGCTACTTCCTCCTGCCCTGCCCAGCCACTGGGCTTTAAGAGTTCTTTCCCCTCCTTTTCTGTTTGTGGCTTCTTGGCTTTTATTAGTGACTTCCAGGGGAATGTTAAAAGGCGGCTGCAATCAGAGGGCTTGGAGCCATCTACACGTGAGTGCCAGAGAAGGCCCCACCTGCATCGCGCATGGCTTCAGAGCCCACTCCCATCCCACTCCCATCGCGCATGGCTTCAGAGCCCACTCCCATCTGCACCCCTGGCCCTGCCGGCCTCCCCAGCCCCTCCGCACCTTCCCTGCTGCAGCCGGGCCACTCTTCCTCACTCACCGCTGTGTGTCAGGGCCCTCCACTTGCCTTCCTCTTCCTCCTCCCTTCACCCACCTGATGCTCCTCATCTTTCAGGTCATGGCTTAGGTGCCGCTTCCTCCAGGGAGGCTGCCCTGATCTGCCATCCCCCAGGCTGGGGAGAGCGCCCTCCACGCTGCACCTGCAGCCCTCCCCTGGGGCACGGCTGGGGCTGGGGCTACTCCCCTTCAACACCTCCTGCTGGCCTGGCGTGCGAGGGCAGTTGCCCTCAGCGTGTTCACGAGTCACATGTTCTTGACTGCACAGGGGCCAGTCGGATACTTGAGGAATGGCAGGCAAAGAGTGGGCCTCCATGGGAGAAGGCCGGGCCAGGCTGGCGGACCTGCATGAGCGAGCGAGGGCCCGGTGTGTTCCGGGCTCAGCGTCAGCGCTGACAGCGCCATGCACGCCTGTGCTGGTGCAGGTCACGCACCGGTGGATCCGTGTGGCGGGCCTGACCGGCACTCGCATCTGAGAGTTGAGTAAGTTGAGGTTCAGAGCAGTCAGGTCATCTGGTCAAGGTCCCCAGCTAGTGAGAGGTGAGCTGGGACTCACAGGCAGAGTCATGGACACCAAACCACCGCGCCCTATGCTCCCAGGCTGCACGTGGAGGGACGGATGTGCCATCCTAAAAGTCAAGGTCGGGGGCAGATTGGGACTTTAGACAGTTAACTTTGGTGCCCGTGGTGTAGACAGCAGACATGGAACTGAACTCATACCTGCGCACACCTTACGGCAGGCATGGATTTCTATTAATACAAAAGCACCCCCACATGGGCAAATGTCACCCCATGTGACTGGGGTGGGAATGCTGGATATAGTGTAGCCATGAAGAGCATGCAAAATCACCCACAAAGCCTTTAAAGGCAAACACACAGTGTCCTCCAACACAGTATGCACACAGTTGTGAACGTGTAAGAATGTGTGTGTATGCCACACACACGCACACATTTCCCAGAAATTTGCAGATGGAAGGAAAACTCTGAGGAATGAAGTTCAAAGGGTCCATGAGGTGAGTGGAAGAAGCAGAGAGGCTGCCCCCAGGATGTGCCATTACTGTCCCGTCACCTGTCAATCAGGGGTTGCCCCCGGCAGGTGCCATGGCCATTGGCCTGGGTCCTCTCACTGGCGGATTTCATTCTTCCTCCCCGCTGACATTTCACGCTGGCCAGTCTGCTGAGGATGTAGCATAACCAGGCAGAGCGGGGCGGAGGCCGAGCCAGCAGCGTGTGCTCGCCATTCAGGGTCTGGGCCTAGCTCCCTCCTCTGGCATGTCTCTACCACCCCTACAGATTTTGGGGTGCAAAGCAGGCTAGTGGCAACCTGGTCACTGACTCCGCTGGGTTTCCATTTCTCCTTGGGAAATGGTTTGCATGGCAACATAGCTAGTTCCCTGGCACTGGATGACAACAAGCAGAGGCTGGAAGCCAAAGAGCGGAGTCGGGTACTGGGGTTGGGGATGGAAGGGACAATGTCTGAGGTCTTCTTGGGCCCCGTGAGTCTGAGTATATTGGTGGTTCCCTCATGTTCACAGACCTTTCCTCTGCTGAACTGAGCCCAAAGACAGGACATTTGTTGGATGGGGTGAGTGCCCTGCACCCTCTCTGCCTCCTCCCTGCCCCTGACCTCCCCCATTTGCTCTGCATTCTGAAGCCACAGGAATGTTTCTCAGACAGTAATCTGACTATGTCACTTTCTTGCTTAAAGCTCTGCAGAGGCTTCCTGCTGTGCTCGTGTTTGGAGTCTTTGTGTGATCTGGCCCCTCCTGCCTTGCTGGCCTCCCCTCCCGACCTCAGCCCTAGGCGTGCTGGGCCCTTAAAGTCCCCCTAACCTGGGGTCCCTGCACGTGGACACCTGTGGCACTCCCCTGCCAGTCCTCATGCTCTTGGCCAACTCACGTTGGTCCTTCAGGTGCCAGTTCAGATGTCACCTCCTCCAGGATGCCTTCCCTGACCTCTGAGTCATGTCCAGGGCCCTGCTACATGCCCGCCTCCCTCCACCCCAGCCCTCATCAGCCTGACCCATCATCCTCCCGAGTGGGTCTCCTTCGTGAGCTGGGGGCTCTTTGTGGGCGTCTTGGTGTCTCCAGTGTCCAGCACAGCTGGATTTCAGGGTTCCAGGCCCGACTCTGTCACTCGCTGGCTCCAGTGGCCACTCTCAGTCATTCGAGGTTAGTGTGTGAGACAAAACCTCTATGCCAGGTGTCCTCAAACTGCGGCCCACGGGCCACATGCGGCCTGCCGAGGACATTTATCCGGCCCGCCGGGGGTTTTTGCCACCGCTGCCTGTCCTGCTTAGCAGCCGACTCGTCCCGGGCCCACAGTGCGCATGTGTGGAATGTGTGCCACACTCTCCAACGGCCCTCCAACGGTCTGAGGGACAGTGAACTGGCCCCCTGTTTAAAAAGTTTGAGGACCCTTGCTCTATGTGATGTAAGACAAAGCATGGCACAAACCTCCATAATGCAAGGGAGTGCGGGCACATGCATGACAGTTTTCAGAGCTCCCCGTTAGCTTGTTGCATCTCAACACCCGTCCTCGGAGCTAGGCTGGGCTGGAGTTATTATCGCCATTCAACATCCTAGAGGAGAAGTGACTGTCGTACATCTGGGAAGAGGCAGGAGCTGGTGCACACCCAGGCTTCTGACCTCCTTCTTCTGTCAGGTGCTCGAGCGGGCGGGGACAGTGTCTCTAGGAGGCCGCATTTCTGCTGTGCGGCAATGTCTGGGTAGGACTTGGAAGAGGCCACCAGGGAGGCCTTCAGGTGTGGGAACAGCCCGAGCTGCACGGCGTGGGAAGCTGTGGCACCCATGCTCCTGCCTCTCTGAGCCTGGCGGGGAGGCTACAGAGGCAGGTTGGGGCCAGACCCTGGGGACCCCTGGACGTCAGACCAAGGATTGAACTTAATCCTGTAGGTCACAGGGAGCTAGTAAAGGCCTTTGAGCAGGACACAGGCTTCTCCCTAAGGGAAGATGAGTTTGGAGGCTGGGAGGCCATTGAGAAGGCCATAGCAATGTCCAGGCAAGAGATGGCGTTCTGTGCGGTGACAGCAGGCTGGACCGGTGGGCATGCCACATTCTTTTGTCCTCCATCTGACCTTGGCAGGGGCTCCCCAGGATGCAGTCAGATTTTCCCAGCGGTTTCTACCTCAGAGGTGGCAGCTGGTGGAGGGACCCCCCAAGAGGGCAGGGGGCTGCTGTAGAAGCCCGAGTGGGAGGCTGAGGTGGGGGCGGGGGTCACCCAAGGTGGGAGCGGCGGCTGCTGCCTCTGACTTCCACAGGGGGTCAGTGTAGCATCAGAGTTCCTCCTGACTGCTCAGCCCTGCCCAGCCCTGGAGGGAGGCCCCTGGCTCGGGAATCTGGGTCGGCTGGTTATATTTGGAACCCCTGCTGGGCAGGGCAAGGGCCGGTGGCCTGGGGGATTCAGAGCCGCTTGAGAATCAGTGTTGTTCGTTTCTTTTCTTTTTTTGTTCTGTTTTTATTTTTTATTTTTATTTTTTGAGACATTGTCTCACTCTGTTGCCCTGGGTAGAGTGCCCTGGCGTCATCGTAGCTCACTGCAGCCTCAAACTCTTGGGCTCAAGTGATCCTCCTGCCTTAGCCTCCTGGAATATCTGGGACTACAGGCGTGCACCACTACGACTGGCTAATTTTTTTCTTTTTTTGGTAGAGACGGGGTCTTTATCTTGCTCAGGCTGGTCTCAAACCCCTAAGCTCCAGTGATTCTCCTGTCTCAGTCTCCCAGAGTGCTAGGATTACAGGCGTGAGCCCCTGTTCCCAGCCACTTTTTTGTTTGGCTTGTAGAATTTCTTCTGAAACTCTAAAAACATGGAGATGGATTTATAAACACATGTCAGTACCATGGAGAGGGCAGGTCCCCTCTTTCCTGGATGGGCTTGAGCCTGCTTTCCCCTGAGAAGGGGATTTTCACCTAGGGGGCACTTCTCTGCAAAGGACAGATTCCAGGGCCCTGGAGGTCTCAAAGATTACCTAGGTCTCTGATGATCCTGCACATTTTGTATCTTTCTGCTTGGTTGTTGAGAGTATTGAGAAACAGAGACCAGAGGAGGGTGGATCTCATATGCCCAAGGCATTGCAGGGGGTCAGCGCTGGATCCAGGGTAGAGTCTTGTCGTACTCACCTCCAACTGGCTCCCTGATTTCAGTGGAACCAGCCTAGGATGATGATGTCACCTTGAGCAAAGAACGCTCAGATTTACATAACCAGTTGTCATTTACACAGTGGTTCCCACCCACGTGCTCAGCTGATACTCAGCAAACTGAGGGCCACTGCCCTCCTCATTTCGCAGAGGAAACTGAGGCCAAGAAGAGGTTGAGGGGGCTCCACACACGGCAGGTGGAGGTTGGGGTTCCTGATCTCAAGCACAGAGTTCTTTAGAATACGCCAGCGGTTTCCAAGCTCTAGTGCGTATCAGACTCTCCTGGGGGAGCTTGTTTGAAATGAGGGTCCCTGAGCCTCCCTCCAGGGATTCTGTTTCTCTAGGTTTAGGGCAGGGCCTGGGGACCCACTTTCTAAACCGACTCCCCAGGAATTCTGCAGCAGGTCATTGGTGGGTCACACCTGTAGACGACTTTGGCGTGTGTACTCACCTTCTGGGCACCGTGCTCACACGCATATTCGGATTCAGCGGACTTAGGGCCAAGGATCCGCACTGTATTTCTAACGAGCTCCCGGGTGATGCTGCAGGACCGTGGGCCACTGCGAGGATCACTGTGACTGAGACGGGAGGTACCCTCATCCCCGGAGGCACGCGGCAGGAGTGGATATGTTGCAAAGCAAGCAGACGCTGTCCTGCTGTCCCCTTCCAGGAGAGGCTAATTTATGGGGTCATTTCGTTTTCTGAAATTTCCTCTGACCCTCAATCTAAATACCTTCCCGTCCACATTCCCTACATCAGAGGAGTCTCCAAAGAAGAAGAAAGGAAAGGCAGAGCTCTCAGCAGACCCCAGTGCATAGAGGAATCCCACCGAGCTACTGTTGGCAAAAACCTGTGGTTGGTGTCCCAGGGGGCTCAGGGAGAGACAGGAGCCGTTGAATGGCTCTAACTCCCCAAAGATACCCTTTCTATGTCTCTTTTCCATACCTTCTACCATGTCTACCTGCCTCCTGCATCCTGTGTTATGTTAATATTTCCATAAGTATTTTTAATTAGATTTTCCAAGCAAAAGAAAGTTTCCAAAGTTAATTAAAAGTTGCCTCACTGTAATTGTATAAAAGCAGCTTTTTGCTTCTGAAAATTAAATTATTATAATTAAACTCCGCTATCCACTTAAAGATTTCAGTGGAATGTTTATTATTTGTTTATCACGAAGAGACCTTGGGAGGGCTGCTGTTTCCGCAGCCAGGGCTCGGCCCGGCGACCTCGAGTCACGGACTCAACTCTTCCCGCCTTTGATGATGTCACGCCTCTGGGGATGCAAGAGCAGATCCTGTGTGCGTTTTGATGATTGCGTGAAGCGTGGGCTTTGAGCGTGTCCCCAGATTCTGGCTCCCGTCATGCGGTAGGTTACACCCTCGCTCGCTCATATTGGCTGTTTCTCCCCGTCCCACCCTCTTTTTAAGTGGGCTTGTTCACATGACTTCCGCCGGCCAATGAAAGGTGGAGAGAAGGGCTGTGTTCCCCTTCTGAGCAGAAACCGTAGGAGCCGGCTGCCATGGTCTCTCTGGTCTTTACCATTGTGACTGACAATGTCCCAGACAGGGGCTGCCCCGTCAGCCTGCAACCTGGGGAGGAGAGAGCGTGGCGCGGAGATGCAGCTAATTTGCAGTGGACACATGGTGTGTGTGGGAGAAATGAACCCCGTTTGTTGTTACTGTAGCCAAATCTAGCCTTTCTCTGACTCATGCATTGCTGCTTGTGGGACAGTTTTTTCTTTATTCTTTTGTTTTGTTTCTGAAGGATGGAGATTGTTTTGTCTGATGCTGGACAGTGGAAAACTGTGTCCCCAGTCTGGCTTTTGGGACCTTCAACATCTAGCCCTCCTGTATCGTTTCAGCTGCACTTCCTGCCTCTGTCTTCCTTCTGACGTTGTGGTTCTCTGTGCTTTTATTTGGTCTAAAGCAGTGCTTCTTGAAAACCGAAGCGCTCACTAATCCTCACAAATATGTCTCTAGCTCTCAGCATTAAAAGCTAAATGCTGTCCCTTTAGTTGGTCACTTAATGAGGCCAACCAGGTCAGAGGACACATGGACACTGAAACAAGGTGGCTGTCCAGATGATTCAGAAAATGCATTTTAAAAAATAACCTGGGGAAGAGGGAAAAGAAATACAGGGAAACCACATAATAACTTTTACAGCTTTTTCTCAAAAGAGATACCATCACCTTTGCGTGTATTTTATTGGAAAAGTGAGTCCATGTGCTCGAGCCATGCTCCTCTTTCAGGGAGGGGCAGTGAATATTTGGAACAACAATACAATGCACTACGCATGACCTCTTCCACTATTCGGGAACCTTCTGGAGGGCAGAATCCAGGCACTAGTTGGCCACCAGCATCTCAGCACCTACAAGAGGACGGTGAGTACGCAGGTGCTCAGTATGCCCATGTCGGATAAACTCACCTCAGGTGAATCATGGTTAAGGTAGACCAACTGCTCTTGGGACAATGTTGTTATCACCACTTTAAGATGAAGAAACTGAGTGAGTCTTAGTTGCCTGGCCTGTCACACCCTTCCCCTGCCTGTGTGACGGAGCTGCCGCTAGATCCTAAGTCTCTTTGTTCTTGGGCCAAAGCATAAATGTTAGAGTCCTGGTACCTGCAGTACAGGAGGAAACACAGACTTTGTGGGCAGAAGTGCTCTCTGGAGAGCATCCATTAGTCAGTCTCTCTTCCTTCGGAGAAATATTTCTTCCTTTGTAATTAGCTAAACCATAGTTGTTCTATGGTCTTGGCAGGGGGTGACGAGCTGCACTGTTCAATGGATGACAAGTCCCTCCCCAGAGTTATCTGGGTTTTAGGGAAAGATAATTCTTCTTTAAGGCACTGAGTTTTGGAGTTCTTCATTTGAGACTGCACGTAAATATAAAATGATTACTTTTCACCACCACCACCAAGCTCAACAAAAGTTCTCTCCATCATGAAGCTTTTCTAAAAAATTATTTAATTCAACTAATTTTTATTGAGTGCCAGTTATGTGTCAGGCACTTTAGTAGAAACTTTATATAGAGAGACCATTATTTAACCCTCAAAACAAGCCTGAGGGTAGGGATGCATATTATATCCATCTTACAGATGAGGAAACCGAGGCTCAGTGAGGTGAATTGTCTTGCCCAAGTTCACGCAGGTAGGAAGAAGCAGATCTGGACCTTCAATGCAAAGCATCTGTTCCTTCTAACATGATGTCACCCTTTGATCGCGTCCTTCCTCCCCGGTGACATCTAACCACTTCTCTATATGATGCTTTGGAATAGTTCTAGCACAGTGCCTGGCATATATGATGGAATGAATAAATACACATGTAGAGGGAAGAGGCAGGCAGGACCAGGAGCCCACAGTCCCAGATTCAAGGCTGAGAGATCTGTGGATTCTTACCGCAGTGACTTTGGCCAAGCAATTTCCTTCTCAGAGTTCCGTTTTCCTAGTCTGTAAATTGGGACTGAGAATCCCAGCCCTTGAGCCCTCACAGGGTATAGTGAGGATCAGATGACAGTGGAAGGGAGTGACTTGGGCGGGCTGGCCTGATGGCTCCTTCTCTGCATGCCGTCACCCGGTGAAACTGTACATATGTTCTGAGCACTGCCCAGTGGGACCTTGCGTTGGAGAACAACAAATACCTCTGAAATGGTAATTGCAAGCTGATGAATATTTTGTCATTTTTCACGCCTACATCAGCCTTTTCCTGCCATCAAAGTTCTTCACTTTGGCTGCACACTTGAGTGACAGGTGCCTGGAGAGTGCCAGGCGGGGGACTGGGCCACAGTGACATTATAGACCATTATGCAAATCCTTGTTAGTTCTTTGATGACAGTTAAAGCCTGAATATAGGCAAATACTGATGCCGACCCTGCTGCCACCCACCCTGCTGCCACCAGGAGCTCTGGGAAGCTGTGGGCCACAAGCACTGTTGCTCTCCAAGGTGCTGAACCTCTTGGCACAGACCCGCAGTCTCTTCCCACAAGGAAGTTCTCTACCAAGGGAGAACCCTCAGAGTGGGACAGCACTCCCAATCCACTCAGTTGCCTGAATGGCATGGCAATTTTATCTGGTAACCTTCTTCTTCATCACTGCAGAGTCTATGAGATCCCATTCATCTCAACCTCCCAAGAACTCCAGGGGTCTATCATTTATTTCCATTTGAGGAATGAAGCAAATGGAGCTTGGAGAGATTAAGTGACATGTCCAAGGCCACAGAGAGAGTTGGTGCTGGCCTACAGTGGCCTACCATTAAGCTAATTCTTTTTTTGTCCCAGATTTCCTTTGTCTTCAGTATTTCAGTGATTGGCAACTCCTTCCTTCCAAGCCAAAGGTAGGTGTTTCATCCCAGATGTCTTCACCTTCTTCACCCTCAATATCTAACTAGACCCCAAGTGCTACCAACTCTCTGTCTTAATGTCTTTCCACTCACCCCTCTGTATCTCCCTGCCACACCTATTAATAAATCTAGGCCCTCATCTTCTCTATCCAGAATTATAGCCACAACCACTTAAGACAGCTTTCCAATCCAAGGCTTGCTCCCCGATCCATACGCCACCTTGCGGCTGCCAGAATGATCTTTAGAAAACCTAGATTGGATTGAATCCTGCTGCTTGCTCTCAGGCATTAAGAGGATGTCTAAGCACCCAGCTGGACACTCAGGGACCTTTGATGCCCGACTCTTTCCTCCTCCAGGCCAGGTTCTCATATTACACCCCCACCCACCCACCAATTCTCCGCACTCTGCAGTCCCACCCACTCCTGCTAGCTTCTCATGCACCCTGCGATCTCTCTTAAATCTTTGCCTTTGCCCAAGCTGTTCCCTCTCCTCAGAATACCTTTCCTAGCCTCTTCACCTGGATATCTCATACCTGATTTAATGGCTCAGCTTAGACATCCCTTTCTGTGGAAAACATTCCTTGGCTAACAAGGCAGGGTTTGTTGTCATTCCTGTGAGCACCCACAACTCCCAGGCCTTCTGATCTCTAAACACCTGTGAGGCTGCATCTAATTGTCTGAATACATGCCAGTCTCTCCCTTACATTGAAGCTATTGAAGAGTTACTGAGTCTTAAATCTGTGTTAAATGCAGTATAATAGTGGCAGACCCATAGTAAGCATTTAAATACTTATGGAATGAACAACTAAGCTTTGAGGGTAAGACCGATCTGGATTCAAATCCCAGTGTCTCCACTTACTAGCCAGCTGACTCTGAACTAGTACTTAGTCTCTTTATGCTTTAGTTTCCTCGTCTGTAGAAAAGGTCTCATAATAAAACCTACTGTTGACTTCTGGTCTACTCTCCCCACCCCTGGATGGCCCACCCTTCCAGGGTGATGGTAAGAACAAGGGCACGATCTGAGAGGTGGGCTTCCCACTACTCCCTCCCTGTACGGAGCCCCAGGAGGATGCGCGACTGTCTTTCGCCAGACTTGATTGAGGATTTGGGGTTGCCTTCCAGGCAGGGATGCTGATGAGTCAAGCCGCCCAGGCAACTCGGATATGCAGCCGTGTGATTTATTACTCAACTTGGACTCTGACTATTGCTAGGGGCAGAAACAATAGAGTGACAGGACTTGGAAGGTAAACCTTTCCCTAGGCTGGAGGCTCAAGTTGGCCACAAGTCCTAGTCTTGCCCTGTCTATCATTTTTGTCTGTGGCACAGCCCCTCCCAAACTTCTGTCCAGACCTTCCCTTAGGATGGTGCTAACTACACCACATGTGGTTCCCCTTGTGGGAAGCAGAGAAATGCCGCTTTCCCAAAGATGTCCGTGCCCAAATCCCTGGAACCTGTGCCTGTGCTACGTCACATGGCAAAGGGGAATTACAGTCGTGTGTGGAATTAATGTTGTTAAGCAGATGACCTTAAAGCAGGCAGATTATCCTGAATTACCTGGATGGGCCCAGTGTAATCACGGGGTCCTTAAAAGTGGAAGGAGGCAGAGAGAAGTCAGAGCTGGAGAGGGACGTTTGAAGGTGCTGTGCTGCTGGCTTCGAGAGGGAGGGGACAGCGATCCGAGGAGCACAGATGGGCTCCGGAAGGGGGAGAAGGAAGGCCAGGGATTCTTCTCTAGAATTTTCCTTTTTGCAGGAACCTTCCCTGCAAAGCACATTGATTTTGGCTTAGTGAGACCAATTTTATACTTCTGACCTACAGAATGGTAAGATAATAAATCTATGTTGTTTTAAGCCACAAACCTCGTGGTAATTTGTGACAGGGGGAAAATGAAATGGATACGCCACATGTTCACTCTTTCTTCATGTCTGTATGTCTTTCCCCTGTTACAACATCATTACCATGAAGCAGGTTTTCTATTTTCAGGGCACTGGGGGATGGGATATCATTAGTAGGTGGCTTTGATGGAGATTTTTATCTCTCCCAAGTGGGCTTCCCTCTTGAGATTAAACAATGCAACCATTCCACAGTTCCGCTTGTTTTCTCTCCTTGTTCGATCTTCTCCCTACCAAGATCTGACTGATCTGCAGGTAATCTCTGGCATTTACCAATCACTTTTTTTTTTTCTAGCCACCCTGGTACTTTCCCATCCTCCTAAACATAGACTCCTCTGGTCAGCACTTCACATTCAACACCCCCTGCTTGCCCAAGTGTCCTTTTCTGTATTTTATCTCCCAATGAAAAGGAGATCATTTGTCATTTTCCCATCTATCCTTCTTGTTTTTT
Source organism: Microcebus murinus (assembly GCF_040939455.1). Lineage (NCBI taxonomy): Eukaryota > Metazoa > Chordata > Mammalia > Primates > Cheirogaleidae > Microcebus > Microcebus murinus. The sequence continues at coordinate 80,116,945 of NC_134115.1, read as the reverse complement.
CTTTCTCTTTCTGCCTCTCCCTCTTAACATTTTTCCTTCCTTATTATTACTTTGCTACCATTATGGATGAATAACATGAGAATAATGATCCTTGAAATGTTATGATTCTGTATACAAAGCAGCAGAAACTATCAGCGATCCCAATATCAATTCCCTCTTTGCTGGTTGCAGCAGCAGAATCCTGTGACCACTGAGAATGGCCTCATTGTTCTAGGCATCACCATAGCTCAGCTTATTTTTAACTATGGTGCCATGTCCTCTAAATTTAAATTTTCTCACTGCTTGGCTACCCGGGGGTTACAGATTCCTTTGTTTGCCTTGCATTTCAGTGCACTCCAGAAGATCATGGGTAAAGTTCTGCCCAGAACAATTAGAAAGGGTCCGAATGCTGGGAGGGAGGATAAACCACCTGCCCAGGCTCCTCGAATTCTGAATTTCAACTCCTGCTGTGCTAAGCGCCCCCGTAGTGCTTATTTTCCCAAATGCTGCTTTGCATGGGGCAGGCAGTTACTACAACTTGTCCTCAGGCTGAAGTTCAGATGTGGGGCATACACTTGCAGTGTCACAGGTAGAATCTCCAAATGCCTAACAAAGATGACAGTTAAAGCCTGAATATAGGCAAATACTGATGCTCAAGGTTTTGTTTAAAATTATTCCCTAGTTCTCTCCACTGGAACCTCATTACCCTTCCCCCGCCCTCTTCCTCCCCCTTCTTCTGTGTTGAAAAAAAAAGTCTCTAATGCTTTAAAGACAGAAATTGATATTCTATAATCACTAATGTTATTTATATTCTATGAACATATTACACAGCATGAGCAGTTTAACAATGAAACGAATCAAGAATCCCCAAACATTTTCCAGTCAGCCCAGAGATACCCGTTTGGGTTTCTTTAGTTCTCCTCTTCCTCCCTGTTCCCAAATTTAATTTATATAGTGGCAAAACATATAAGACATAAAGTTTGCCACTTAAACCATTTTTTCAGTGTATAATTCAGTGGCACTAATTACATTCCCAATGTTGTACAAACGTTGCCACCATCTCTTTTCTAAATATTTTTATCACCCCCAAACAGAAACTGTGTACCATTAAACAATGACTCCCCATTTCCCCTGCCCTCAGCCCCTGGTAACCTCTAATCTACTTTCCATCTCTATGAATTTGCCTATTCTAGCTGTTTCATGTGAGTGGATTCATATAATATTTGTCTTTTTATGGCTGAGTAATATTCCATTGTAGGTATACACCATTGTACTGTATTCCTTCTTATGGCTGAATAATATTCCATTATATATGACATTGTCTATATAAATACACACATATATAACACATGAGATATATATATATATATATATATATATATATATATATATATGTCAGATTTTGTTTATCCATTTTTTTGTTGATGGACACTTGGGTTGTTTTCCCCTTTTGGCTATTGTGAATAATGCTGCAATGAATGTTGGCATACAACTATCTGTTTGGGTCTCTATTTTTCATTCTTTTTTTTTTTTTTTTTTTTTTTTTTGAGACAGAGTCTCGCTTTGTTGCCCAGGCTAGAGTGAGTGCCATGGTGTCAGCCTAGCTCACAGCAACCTCAATCTCCTGGGCTCAAGCGATCCTACTGCCTCAGCCTCCCAAGTAGCTGGGACTACAGGCATGTGCCACCATGTCTAGCTAAGTTTTTGTATATATATTTTTAGTTGGTTAATTAATTTCTTTCTATTTTTAGTAGAGATGGGGTCTCGCTCAGGCTGGTTTTGAACTCCCAACCTCGAGCAATCCGCCCGCCTCGGCCTCCCAGAGTGCTAGGATTACAGGTGTGAGCCACCACGCCCGGCCTCTATTTTTCATTCTTTTGTGTATATACCTAGGAGTGGAATGACTGGGCGATATGGTAATTTATGTTTCGCATCCATCAAACTGTTTTACACAGAGGTGGCACCATTTCACATTCCCACAGACAACGTATGATGTGGAACCTTGCTCTTCTAATCTTTTCCTTTCCCCTTTACATTTCCTTTTACTAGACCATTGTTAACTACATTACTCCTCCAATTTCTCAGAGGCCATTGAGTACATACTTTTAAAATCAGAGCTCTACATTTTCATTTTTATTATTCACAAAGATTGGCCCAAGACATGAAACACACAAACTGTCACCCAGAAAGAGCAACGTCCTGTCCGTGACCCCATGGATCCCACACTAGTGACTGAGCGGGGCTCCACGTGAACCAGCCATAGAAGACCAAAATACAGCTAATCTTGGTCTTTACAGCACATTTCAGGACCAGTTCCATTTTACATCACATTTAGATATCCCTGAAGATAATTTCCAGACATTTTTGGCTCATTATCAGAATGTTTTTTTTTTATTCTAATATAAAACACAAGGATTCAATAAGTAATAGACATAGGAATTTTAGTACACACAATCCAAAGTTCAGCATAAATTAACACATGACAGGTCTGTTCCCACAATTTTATGTTCTAAGGTACCTACCTGTAAAACCACCCAAGAGATAAAATGGAGTCATGTCTGAAAAGAATTCAAGCTCATACAAAACAAACAAGCAAAAAACAATTGATGTCAAAGAGATTTCTCTTCCTTCCAGTTAGGAAGAATCCTGTAAGCTTGTGTGGGATTCAGTGAGTCAAAGTATAAAAAGCACATAATACATGCAGGCACACAGAAGGTGCTCAGTATGTTGGTTAATAAAGAGTATCCAGACATGTCATTTAAGACTGAGTCCAAACACAGATTTGGAGCCTATGAAACAGAGAATAAGTGTTCAGCTAAAACTCAAAGCTAGTTAGAGGTTGGGACTCGTGTGACTTAGATCTCAAGTCCCCAGTCCTGGGCTCTCTCCACTCTACAAGGTCCCCATGCCCACCACCCAGCCAACGAGGGACGTTCACTTTAGCACCTGCCGTGAGCAAGGCACCGTGGGAGTGCAGGTGCCTTGATGCAATCTGAGATGTGACCTTTACCAGCCAGAGATAAAGATCATGTGGCCAAGGTAGGATTTGCTATATGCTCAGTTAGAAACACAGGACTTAATGTTGGTGATGTTAGTGCTTTTGGATCTCAGGGTGTAGGGTAATCAGTGTGAGGACTTACACAGACCAGGGTTCCAGTTCTGGCTCTGTCACCACTGGCTGGGTGATCCTAGCTTCTCTGGTCCTCGATTTCTTCATGAGACGGTTGGGATGCTGTCCAGGAGCCCAGGATGCAGGGACACCAGCATCAAGCCCACGGTTAGAGGTGAAGGCTATTCCATTTCCAAGGTGGTGGGTGATGTTGTCTGCACTTTGAATGCCTCTGGGCTGGTCTTGACAGGAGGTAAGAGCAAGGAAGTCTTGTACAATTGTGCAGGGAAGTCTTGTACAGTTTCCGGCCTTCAAAATCTGTGCTTGTTTGAATCTGTATCATCTCCAGAACGTTTTTTATTTGGTCTTTTGGAGATGAATCTCTTTGGGGAAACTGAGGAACCAAGCAGTTTTTCCTGACCTGTTCCCAGTGAAAGCACTCACTTTCTCACTTTCCCAGCAATGAGTCTGGGGAACCAATGGGCAAATAAGACTCCATCATAAATTTATACATGCATTTCCTTCTCCCTTCTTTCCTTCTCCCCTCCTTTCCCCCTCACTTCCCTCCTTCCCTCCCTCCTTTCTTTCTTTTCTTCCTTTCTTCTTTCCTTCCTTTGTTCCTTCCTCCCTCCCTCCCCCCTCTCTTTCCATTTCTTCCTCCCTTTTTCCCTCTCCCTCCCTTCCTTCCAACAAGTATTTAGTGTCACCTGCCCTATTCTCAGGCATATTCCTAAGCACTGTTGGCACTCTTAGAGCAAGACATAGAGTTTGAATTCAAGGCATTCATCATCTAGCGGGTGAGACAAATGCCATAAATGGGTAATTACGAAGCATGTGATGTGGGTCCTAACAAATCCTGCTGTGAGAGCACAGAGGAGGAATCAGCTACCTCTGGTTGGGACATTGGAGAAGGCTTCACAGGAAAAGGCCTTCCAGGCAGAAGACACAGTGCATGCAAAGGCTGAGAGGAGAGAAGAGGATGGTTCACGTGGGAATCACCAGTGGGCTGGTGCACCTGCAGGGGAGTGCCTGGGCTGGAAAGATAGCGGAGACAGGCTAGAAGTGTGGGTTGGTACCAGATGGGGATGGGGACATTGAATGGACTTTGTCTGGGAGGAGGAAGATGTTGCCCTGGTCATCCATGGTGTTGGAGAACTCTGGCTATGGAGTGGTGGGCTGGAGGGGAGCAAGATTTGGGGTTGGAAGACCTATTATGGTGGTTATAGAGAAAGATGGTGGTGGGTTGAGCATGGGAGGAGATGGAGTTATGATGAGCTGGACACAGTGATTGATTGTGCGGATGGGAGAGGGAACCACTGCAGGTGACCCCAGGACCTGGGTGGCCTCAGGGATGCAGCTGAGAATGCAGGATCAGGAGGAGCTTTGTAGGTGGGGGAGGATATGCTCCTCTCCTGTGCCCAGGTCCCTGGGGGGAGCTCTGGGTGGAGATGCCCAGAAAATGGAGATGCCCACATACGGGTAGGAGGGCAGGTGCAGATGAAGCAGCTTGGAGCAAGGGGAAGGATTCCCAGGCATGTCTGGAGCTGAGGCTTGGACTGTTAAGGAGTGACTCAAGGTCCTTCCAGGGACCCACAGATTCTGCCTCTCTGCCTCTGGGACACATAGTGAGGGGGTCATCGCTGGGCAAGAGTTCTCCATCTCAGGAGAAATTTTGGAGGCCTAGGCAAGTGCGTAGCCACTGGAGGGTGTGTGTGTTGGAGGAGGGGAGCAGAGCAGATGTTGAAGCAAATCAAGTTCGTGAACTTTGAGATAGCAAAATGACATTGAGAACAGACCTTTTCAGCCTCTTGCCTCCCGAAGGCTCCCAATGCATCCTGGCCTTAGTGACCCTTACAGTGGAGGGGGGTTGGTCCCCTGGTCCCTGGGAGTTAGGCCTGGGATGCCATCTTCTTCCTATTAAATGCCTTCCTTCTTTTCTTCGTTCCTTCCACCAACTGTAGTTGAGCATTTCTTCTGTCTCAGGCCTGTTCTGGTCACTGGGAGCCCAAGATAGAAAGAGACACTGTCCCTGCTCTCCGGGGCCTCCCAGTCCAGAGTGGGGGACAGGTAAAAGGAAATGCCTTCAATGCGCTGTGGGAAGTGCTGGGTTGAGGAATCCGGGGCCACATGGAGCCGGCTGTGGCCCCAGGAAGGCACAATACAGCCTGTCTCTTCCCCAGTGCAGTTGTCCGTCTTCCTGACTCCACAGCCTCGGGCTCACTCTGGGAAACAGTTTTCCTTTTAGAGAACAATGGTGAGGCCCAAGCTCCGGGCCAGGCAAGGTGTTTACAGAGTGGCCGCAGCGAGCGCTGGCACAGGGCCCGGGCCACGGGAATAAACTTCACACCTGGCCGGTCTCAGACGCACAGCAGTTGGCTCTTTGGACTGATACCCTGCTTGGAGCTTTGGTTTCATTTACATCCTCCTGAAACTGGGGCCATTTTCTTCCTTCTCTCTTTGGCAAACTTGACTTTATCTCACGTCATCCCTCAGAGTCCTGTCGTCTTCCCACGGAGACCTCGCAGCCTGGCTTGGGGAGAGGGTGGGTTGGGGTTTGGGGGGAATCTTGAGAGGCACCCATGTTTACAGCCCTCCCCCCCCTTTTTAAACCCTTTTTTTTTTATTGAGGTGAAAGTCACATGGCATCCAATTAACCCTTTGCAGTTTATGGCTCACAACACCGAGCACCCAATAGCTCTCTCTAGTTTCAGAGTGTTTTCGTCACCTCAAAAGGAAACCCCGTACCCCTGAGTGCTCACTCCTCAGTCTCCCATGCCCCCTTCCTGGTTATAAGCCATCTGCTCCGTCTCTGTGGATTGGCCTCTTCTGGACATTTCACATGAAAGAGATCATGTAACGTATGACTGTAGTGGGCTGAATCGTGTCTCCCCCAAATCCTCATGTTGAAGTCCTAATCCCAGCCCCTCGGAATTTGACTGTGCTTGGAAAGATTAGGGCCCCCCTGATGACCCCCACTGGAATTCGCAGAGGTAATGAATTCCAACGGGGGTCATCAGGGGGGGCCCTAATCCGCCATGGCTGGTGTCTTTTTAAGAAGGGGAGGTTAGGACGCAGGTGCGCAGAGAGGGAAGACCCTGTGAAGACACAGGGACAGGACGGCCATCTGCCAGCCAAGGAGAGAGGCCTCAGGAGAACCACCCCGGCCCACACCTTGCCTTTGACCTCCAGCCTTCACAATGGTGAGGAAATAAATTTCTTGTTTAAACCACCCAGCCTGTGGTACTTTGTTATGGCAGCCCTAGCAAACTATTGATACTAAAGTGACTTAAAAAAAAAAGACTTTATTTTTAGAGCAGTTTTGGGTTCACAGTAAAATTAAGGGAAAGATACTGAGATTTCCCACATACCCTGTGCCCCACATATGCACAGCCTCCCCGATGTCACTGTCCCGTGGTGACAGGTCACTGTAGGATGTTTCCGAGGTTTGGTCATATTGTACCATGTACCATTACCCAATTCCTTTTTGTGGCTGGATAATATTCCATTGTGTGTATATTGTCCCATTTGCTTACCCAGCCACCTGTGGGCGGGCAGTTGTGTTGTTTGCACCCTCTGGCTGTTGCAGGTCACTCTGCGTGAGCACCGGTGTGTAGGTTTCTATGTGCAGGTTTCTATGTGGACACATGCTTTCATGTCCCTTGGATGTGCACCCAGGAGTGGAATTGCTGGGTCATATGGTAATTCTACGCTTAGCTCTTTGAGGTGTGTATAGGCTTTCTCCAAGACGACAGTTATTTACGATGTGCCTGTCGCCTGCCCAGAACCCTGTTCAGTGTTGCAGTGAGGAGTGTGATTCTGATAATGAGCTGCCTGGCTTGTAGGTGGCTTCACTCCTGCCCAGCCGGAGGACCTCAGGCAAGTGACTTAACTCTGCCCCTCGTTCTCCCGAGGTGAGCCCTGTGGGATGGCTGTGCGGGTGGGATGGAAATAGACACAGAGGACTTGCTATACGGGAGTCATTCAGTAAGCGCTCACTGCTTTGAGATCCCAGAAGGTACACTTAGGCACACAGTAAATGCTTAAACCATTGGCTGTTTTTATTATTGTACTTCCCCGTGGAGGATTTGAACATGTGGGGATGTCAAGGGCTGCACTCCGGCAGGCGGGAGCAGAGCGAGTGGAGGTGCGGTTTGGGGACATCCAGGGAAGGCACATTGGGCTGAAGTGAGGTGTGAGAGGAAGTAAGAGGTGGGGTTCAAAAGAGAGTTGGGGGCAGGCTTCACAAGGCTTGAGGACACCCTGCTCTCAGCAGGCCCTGGACGCCAAGCTTGGTCTCAGCCCTGGGAGTTCCCAAGGGATAGCTGTCACTGAGACGTGCGGAAGGAGGGTTGGGTCAGTTTGCAGTCTCACGTGTGAATGGACAGGAAGACTTTCGCAATCACGGCTTTGCTTTCCGTGGTTTGTAGTAGTGGAGCTAAACTGTTGGACTCTAAATTTTCAAAATTTATGGGAGCGAAGAGATTTGTTTAATGCAGAGTTCCTTAGACCAGAGCCAGAAAAATGTGCCCCTAACATCATGATAATCAATGGAAAAGCCACTATACTAGCATTTTGCCAAGGCTTGCAAAAATAATGCAAAGGAGAATGCAAGGAAAAAAAAAAAGACATCATATCGTAAACCAGGGCTAGCGTGAAAACTTAAAAAAGGATATAGTTGGTATAAGATAAAATGTGTTTTTGAATTTCGAAGAAGATAATTCAGGATTAAAGTTACCTGCCATAGCCAGCATATTTTTTAAAATCAGTTTTTCATAAAGTCAAATTTATTCGACTTATGTAACTGCCCTTTGTCATAAAATTAGGAGTTTTCAAATGCATATATATATATACACATATGTAATATATATCCCAGTATTTATTTTATGTATAATACATAATAATTTATGTGTATTAGTTATGATTTCATTTAAAAAAAACTCTTTTGAGACAAAGTGTTGCTCTGTCTCCCAGGCTAGAGTGCTTCTGGGCTTAAGCGATCCTCCTGCCTCAGCCTCCCAAGTAGCTGGGACTATAGGTGTGAGCCACTGTGCCTGGCTAATTTTTCTATTTTTTTGTAGAGATGGGGTCTTGTTCTTGCTCAGGCTGCTCTTGAACTCCTGATCTCAAGCGATCCTCCACCCCTGCCTCCCAGAGTGCTAGGATTACAGGTGTGAGCCACCTCATCCAGCCAACATCCTATTTTTGGTTGGGGCTTTTCAGGCAGGTAACCTGGGGGCTGCCAGGGCATTACCGTGAGGAGAAAATGGCTTCAGGCCTAACATCTTCCTTGGCGCACTTTGTGGCAACTTATACAACTGTTTCTACGTTAAGAAAAGATGCCTCCAGACCAACAGAAGCATTGCAGGCCCTACATCAGGGCTCCTGGGTTCTTGCTGCAACATTCCCCGACTTTTACCTTCTCTCTGTGGCTGGAGGTGGAGGGAAAGAGCACAGGCTTGGAATCGGAGGTCCTGGGACACAGCAGCTCTCAGGGGAGCTTGGCTAAGTCGCTGGCTTTCTCTGGATCTTGGTTTTGCCATGTTGAAATAAGGGAGTTGGGAGAGATGTTTGCATCCGGATTGGTTGGGGTTCAGGTGCAAGATCATCAAGGGTCTTACTGAGGATTACATTGCTTGCAGAATCATTGCACGCATTGAAGAAACGGATCTTAAGTTGAAATTTCAGGATCATCTCCCCAAACCACACACAGAACTGGGCCGCCAAAGGAGCTGCTGCCACTGCTCTGATTAGAAGCAGTTGGGAAGGTGCCTGCCAAACTGAGACGCCTCCGCTGCCACCGCTGCAGGCTGGAGCCACGCAGCCTCTCCGGAACTCAGACTGGCTGAGTGGATGCCTGAGCCCTGCCTTTCGACAGCTAGGAAGGGAAGCGAGAGATCCACCTCTGGGAACTCCGCTGCAGCTGCCTTGGAGACACCTGTGACTGGATTTGTCTGCAGAAGGGGCTGCTGATGCATTTCCTCTCCCCGTGATGCTCCTCTTCTGCCTTCCAAAGCTTGCATGGCAGCATTTGGGTGGCAGAACTTAATCCCTAGCTGCAAAGGAGTCCAGGAAACGCAGCTCGTAGAGCCCCACTGTGCAATTCAGACACACGTTGGAAGAACCAGCTAGTGGAAGTTGACCGAGGCAAGGTTCAACCTCAGCTAAAATCCTGGGTATAACAAACAAACTCACTCCACTTCGAGGACCCCTGCAGTTTAGGAACCCTGATGCTGCCCTGCTACTATGCAGAGTCCCTGTCCTATACCCTTCTGTGTAGCCCCGGGGCTGAGGATGGCTTATGACAGTCTTGTTAGTCACTCAGGTTAGACCTGAGAAGACTCCATGTGGGCCTTGCAAGGGAAATTCAATGAGATGAAGCTGGGCCCCTCGCAGTTCTAGAATTTAATTCCTTCTAAGGATGAAGAACTCACTGGCCACGTTGTAATCCATTCACTCAAATTCCCAAGAAAAACAGAACCATACACAAAAATTTATATACAGTCATTCCTTGAGATTGGTGGAGAATTGGTTCTGGAACCCTGGGGAATCCCAAAATCTGCAGATGCTCAAGTCCCTTATATAAAATGGTGTTGTATTTGCATATAACATACACACATATTCCTGAACACTTTAAATCATCTCTAGATTATTTATAATACCTAATACAATGGAAATGCTATGCAAATAGTTGTTATACTGTATTTTAAAACTTGTTCCATTTTTTATTGTATTATTATTTTTAATTTTTTTCAAATATTTATGATCCAAGGTAGGTTGAATCTGGGAAGGGGAGCCCGCAGATTCGGAGGGCCGGCTGTGTTAGCATTGCTGGGGAAGACTGTTCCAAGGAAGTAGGAAAGGACAGTGAAGCAGGGAAGAAGTTCTGCAAAACTAGGGGAGTATGGTGCTGAGTTGGCCAGTTTTATGTAGCTTATAACAGCTTCATAAAACATCTTCAGAGGGGCTGTATGAAGGTAGTACATCTTCAAAGAGTCTGCCCAAGGGAGGAAGGCAGAAGAATTTCTCTGCTGGCTCCCTACTCCTACTGGTCAGCTTTTGCTGAGTTGAGATAGCAACTCCCCTGCACTTCCAGGTCACACAACTTAGCCCCTCAGCAGCCACTGGGGGATATAAATCCTAAGACGGCCAGTGACGGGGTGTGAGTTAGAAGAACATCCACCTGCCTGCCTGCCTACTGCAGCCTGGGGTCCTGGCTGGGTGACCCAGGGCTCATATGTCTTCACTGAGCATGTCCCACGGAACCTAGTACATGAGTGGCCACAGGGAAGGGGCAGGAGGTGAGAGATCTGTCAGGTCCAACCCACGAGCAACACAGGGCCAGAAGCAGCTTCCAAAGCCACTCAGCCTAGCCACGCAGGGGAACACTACAATGCCAGGACCCCCTTATGGTGGGATGGAGCTCAAAGAACTCCTGAATTCTCCTCTGTGGCTTGAAGTCACACGATCATGGCCAAGCAATCTTCCTAGGGGGTTACCACCCACACTGAGCGGAAAACCATGGCCAGGGCACCTGGAGAGGCACATAAATGAGTCAGATAGTGACTGATTGTCGTTTGCATCACGTTGACATCTAGGCTGTCATCCCCCATCTTCCTGGTATTGGGCATTTGCTTAAGACCACACTGATGGGACAGTGAAGGGACAGTTTTGGGGCAAATAGAGAGGGGCTGGGAGGACTGGGTTCAGGGGAACATGTGGCTGCAGAATGCTCGTAGCTACATTAACGTGGGCAGATGTAGCTCAGAGTGTGTGAGGTGGGATACTGCGTAGGACCTTCCGGACCGCGGGAAACTGAGATGTGAGAATGGATACCCAGAGAAAATTTTGCATCTGAATTGAAAAGTCCCTTAGATTCCAAGCGTCAGAAGGGGCCACAGGAGTCACCTTGTGTGATCCCTTCTTCAGGATTCCTATTTTCTCCAATGGTATCTCCTTCACTCACAGTGACAGGGAGCTCACTATTGTCACCTCCGGATCACATTTGCTCATCTGGCCCCGGGCAGCCCCCTGGGATTTGTGGCTTTCTCTTCTCCAGGCTGAGCACCCGGTTCTTTCCTTGTCCCTCATGAAACATAGGTTTTGACCTTTGCTAGGGAACATCCTGCTGGCCTGTGTCCCTCTGAGAGGCCAGCACCCTGCATGAAAATCCACACTGCAGACAGTCGCATGCCCCTGAAAACACGTCAAGTTCAAATCTACCAGGTTTTCAGGGCTGGGGACAGAGCCAGACCTTTGGCAGCCCGGCCCAGCCCCGTGAGCCCCTGATTATAGGCTGCCGGGCGGCGGGTGTGCCTTTTCATTAGTGCCAGCAATCACATGCCACCCTGAGTGATGCCTGATGCAGGGAGATGGAGGATAATAAGCCCCTTCCGTCGCTCCGGCTCCCTCCGGCTCCTGCGTGTGGAGCGAGAGCATGAACTGCAGTCCGCCCCTTCCCCTCACACGAAGCTTCCAGTGCTCTCAGTCGGTGACTGTCAGGGCTGGGGGGAGCGCCATGCCTTAGATGTTCCTCCTGAGTCCTTGCACCCACGCCCTCGGCTTCACCTGCCACCTGCAAGTTGGCCTCCCAGCCTGCAGCGGCTGCCCGGGGGTCCTCTGGCACTCCTGGCCCCCAGACTCTGTGGCCACACGGACATCTCCATCTGGATGGTGACAGGCACCTGCCGTCAGCATGGCCCAACCCAGATCGTCCACTTCCCCCAGCAAGTCTGTCCTTCTCTTGGGTGAACCCTCCCTCAGTGCACACACCCTAGACACGCAGTCACCCACGCCCCTGCTGTCGCAGTGGCTGTCTGATGGCTCTCCCTGCCCTCCCCGGTTGGTTCCTCTCAGCAGTGGTGCCAGAGTCCTGATGCTGAAACCAACTCGGATTGCACCACTCTCCCGCTCACACCCCCAATGGCTCCCCGTTGCCTTGTTGCTAAGTTCCAGCTCCGTCTCCTGCCCATCTTTCCAGCTTCATCCCCAGCCCCCTTTGTCTTGTATGTGACCCCCTGGTCAGACTACACCAGTGATTCCCCCAAACACCCATTTTGTCCTGTGGCCGCAGGCGGGTCCCTCTCCCAAGGATGCCAGCACCTGCTCTCTGGCCTGAGCCCTCGGGTGAATGCCATTTCGTACCTCAAAACCCTACCTAGGTGTTGCCTTCTCTCTGACTCTTCTCTCAGTATGACAGGGATGCTTATCCCTCCTCTTAAACTGCATCTGTATCCTATATGCACCATTCATTCACTCATTCATTTATTCAACACATTTTGTTGACTGCCCACTAGACATTAGGTCTTTGCTCTCATAAAGCCTGCAGCCTGGTGGGAGAGACAGACATTTAATACACACACACACACACACACACACACACACACACACACACACACACACAATTGTGATATGTGCAACAAAGCAAAACAATAATGAAGTAATAGGATACACTGGTGGATAGGGGATGGGAAATATTAATTTAGTCTGGAGAGTCATGAGCCTTCATGGAGTGAGTGACATTCATGCTGAGACCTGAGTAGGAGTCCTCCAGCGGAAGAACAGAGAAAGAGCATTGCAGACAGAGCAAACTTCTCGTGCAAAGGTCCTGAGGCAGAAAGGAGTGTGGCACATTCAAGAAAGTGAAGAATATATGAGAGTGGCTAGATCTCGGGGTGCAAGAGAGTGGGTGGGTGAGATGAGACTGGAGAGAGAGGTGGGGACCAGACCACACAGGAAGACAGGAGGGTGCCTGGGCCTAGGAGATGCCTTGCATGGAGATGTGTGTGCAGGAAAGTGTTGGGAATTCTGCAGGCTGCCAAGACACCATCAGCAAAGTCTGCCTCATGGAGTCTTGGGGCTGGGGGTGTTGGTGGGGGTAGGAGAGGAGGTCAGGATGTGTCCAGTGTGGGTGACACAGCATGGAAAAGTGGCACTGTGTGCAGCCCGTAAGCAGGGTCATTGCAGCAGGGAGACACCAGGAGCCAGAATGGACTTGGAGAAATCTAACTCCTATGCCCAGAAGGCCCAGAGGGAGGCAAGAGGTGACTTTGGGGACCTGTAGGGTGAGTTGGGAGTCACAGCTAATGTCATTTGACTCTCAAATCTGCAAGGTGATCTTGCAGCCACCTGCGTGACCTTGATATCAATAAGTGCTGTGGCTGTGAATGGAACTTGACTGGTCCCTTAGACCTGAGCACCCTCTGAGATGTCTTCGTCCTGAGCAGAAAAGGGCTTTGGCTTTCTTCCACGATCCCCATTCTAACTCCTGACTCCGATTCCTGTTCCTTCCATTAACCAGACCCCCTTCCCCTCCCTGGCCATCCCTCTCTCCATTTGCGGCTTGCAAAGACTGTCTGGTGTTATGCCTTTTAAAAATGCATTTAAGTATGACCTCCCCACCCCCCAACCCTCTCCAGCAGCTCTTGCTTTTTAAATACGGGGGTCCTGAATTCCACGGGGTGGGCTGCAGCCCATCCCTGGGCTGGTCCTCTCTCTTGCGGGGCCCCTCCTCTCTGCTTTCAAGCACTTAGGGCAACACTTGCAGAGTCAGCAAAAACCCGTCCCTCTGAGCAGGAAACACACACTTCAGCATTTAGCCTGTGCCGCTAATGTGCCTGGATGTAATTGTTCGGAGAGCCCAGGACAGGAGCTGGGGGTGGGGATGCCCCGGGGCTGCACGCCTGGGCTTCAGAGCCATTTGCTTCCTTTTGTGAGCTCAGCAGCGAGGCGGCTGGGTGTCTTGCCCAGGACTCCTTCCCGGAGCCCAGCGCAGGACCTGCTCGCGGGTGTGCAGGAGGGCCCCATGGAGGGCAGGTGTGAGGGAACAAAGGTCCCGTCAGTTCTTGGTCTGTCAGGAGGACAGGAGAGGTGGTCGTGGGGAGGCTGATCTGGAAGGGGAGAGAGAAGCGGCTTTATTTGCTGCCTTCCCCCGGGGCACATCCTCCTGCGGCCACCTCCCCATGTGGGCAGCAGGGACAATTAAACCTGCCTTGCAGGGTAAAGACTAGAGAGGGAGTATGTGCAGGGCCTGGCACAGTGGGGTGCTCTGTTAATGGGGGTGCATCAAAGTGGAGACCATAACAACCAACCACCTGGCCGCCGTCTCCCTCTACTCCGATCCATCCTCCCTCAGCCTCCCAATCCGAACCCATCGACCTCCTGACTTGCACCGCCTGCGGGGTACAGCCACACCTCCTTAGCTTGGCGTTCAGTGTCCTTCTGGTTCTAGCCCATCTTCTCTCCCACTTCATTTCCTGCCACGTTCCCCACGCTGCAGACATTCTGAACCTTCTTGCCCTTGGCCGCCCCTGGGTGCTGCCAGGTGCGTGGAGCGCCCTTTCCCTCCTTCTCTGCCCGGCATACACCATCTCCTCATCGAAAGCAGCTCGAACCCCATTGACTTGGTTAAGCACTGCCCTTTGCACTGTCCTTGCGACACATGTCACAGCAGCAGGGCAGTGAGTAGAGGAGGCAGTGAAACGCGATGGTTAAGAATGCTAGCTGTGCGACTCTGGGCAAGTTACATGACCCCTCCGAACCTCAGTTTCCTCATCTGTAGAATGGGGATAGCAATCTCTGCTTCACAGGGCTATTGACTTATTGGGAAAAGGCATGGCCTAGTGACTGGAAATTAACAAAGTGCTTAATAAGTGCTAGTCGCTATTGTTATTATCACTATAGCGTATTATGGCTGGCCATTTTTGTATTTGCCTTCACTATTGGGCTGTGGATGCTTTGAAATCCTGAGGCCTCAGTTGTGTCCGCACACCCTGGGGACTTAATGGCTAACCTTTGAGGACATGACCTGTGCACAGGACCTAGCTTAGCGGCCAACGTAGAGCACGTGCCCAGTAACTGCAGGTTTGCTACCTTCTCAATAAAAGGGCCTATAAACATATGAAAAAATGCTCAACATCACTAATCATCAGGGAAATGGAAATTAAACCACAATGAGCTATCACCTTACCCCAGTTAGAATGGCTTTCATTTAAAAGTCCAAAAACAACGGGATGCTGGCACAGATGCAGAGAGAAAGGAACACTTACACACTGTTGATGGGACGCAAACTGGTACAACCTTTATGGAAAACTGTATGGAGATTCCTCAAACAACTAAAAGTAGACTTATCTTTTGAGCCAGCAATTCCACTACTGGGTATTTAACCAAAGGAAAAGAAGTCATTTTATCAAAAAGACACCTGAGCTAGAGTGTTTATTGCAGCACAATTCACAATTGCAAAGGTGTGGAATCAACCCAAGTGCCCATGGATTCATGAGTGGATTAATGAAATGTGGTGTATGTGTACTATGGAATACTACTCAGCTATGAAGAAGGATGAATTAAGGCCTTTTGCAACAATTTGGATGGGACTGAAAACTGTTATCCTAAGTGAAGTATCTAAAGAATAGAGAAACAAACAAACACTACATGCACTTGCTATTAAATTGAATCTAACTGATGAGCACCCCTGCACAGAGGGAAGTAAAACTCAGTGGAAATCAAGCAGGGGGTGGGGGGAGGGGGGAGGGGGAAAAGGGGAGGGGCAAAAATCTACCTAACAGACACAGTGAACGCCACCTGGGTGACGGGTACACTTATAACCCTTATAACCCTGACTCAAGCATTGCAGAGATGATCCCCAAAACACATTTATACCCTCATAATATTCTGAAATAAAAAAATTTTTAAAAATAGAAGGGCCTACACCATCTTCTAGCATCCGGCATCGAGGGCACACTCAGGGCGTGTCTTCTCCTCTTTAGTGACTGTCCCCAAACACCACGCCGGTCACCTCAGTGCGCTGGGGCCCTCCAGCACCTCCTACACCCCCTAGGACCCTCAGATACGCGAGCCACCTCCGGCGCCCGCTCTGGCTTTCCGAGCACTGGCCGCGGCCACAGCTGCTTCCAGTTCTGCAGGTGGGCTGGACTCACCGCTCAGTGAGGGCTTTGGCTCTTGCTTTTGCCCTCGTCTAACCGCCCTCCATGCCCCCGCCCCGCCCCCAGCAAGGGCGGGCACCACGTGTGGCCCGGCCAGAGCCGGCCCGCCCGTGGCTCCCAGCCGCGCCCCCCACTCCAGGCTGGGGCCCAGGCGGCTCCAGGGGACAGTGAGCCCCGGGCTGGACTGTGTGGGCATGAAGCCCTGCCCTTCTGCCCGCCAGCCGGCTGACCCTGGGAACGTTAGCACAGTCCCTGAGCCTCAGTTTCCTTATCTACAAAAACGGTGACGCTAAAAGCGGCAGCTCACAGGGTCTTCGTGAGAACGACAGGAGTTCCCGCAGCGCCAGCCCCCCAGGCTACGGTGCACGTTTGCCTTTAAGACCAGACATGCTTCCTGGAGGACGTGTGAGTAAATATTCCCTCCTTAAATATTTGATTTAAAGAGCTTGACTCGGAGGACAAAATAAAATAAAGCTGCAGCTTTTTGCCATGTATTATTAATCTCCATGCACGGGCGGCGGCGCGCTCCGGCCCAGGACGCCGCTGCCCCAGGCGGCGCCTGCAGACGAGTTTTCACTTACTGAAAATGGGCTGCAAGGGGGGACGTGAGATCTCGCACCAGTCAGGATGACAAAGGCGTGGCGGCAGGCATCCTGCGAACGGGTGGCCCCAGGAGGACAGCAGTGCGACGGGAGACAGGGAGAAGTGGTTCATTCATTCACTCATCCACTCATTCATTCATTCATGCATATCTCGGGGCAGGCTGGTCTTCACACTTCCCTTCTCTCTTCCTCTCTAGTCCTTCCCTCCCTTCTTTCCCTGCTAGCTTTTTTCCAGCTCTCAGCACACGGACAAAGGTGGGGAGTATTATCTCTGCGTATCAGCGAGAATCTGCGCCCGAGAAGAGTGGAGTTTCGTGGGGACTCCTCGCAGTGGCGGTGCGGGTGGGGGTTTGAGCTCTGCCTAGGACCCTGACCCCCTGAAGGCAGGCGGGGTGTGGGGTCATCTTCGTCTCCCCGGCTCCCGGCTGGGCGTATGGCTCAGGGAAGGTACCAGTTCCTTGTCAGACAACCGGGGCAGGAGTTACCCAGGAAGGCTTCAGGGAGGAGGGGGACTTGAGACAGTCTTTCAAGAAAGGACTTAGAATTCAAAAGAGAAAGATGATTGTGGGCATCAGCGAAACCGTGGTCACCACTTACCAGACATGTGCTGTGTGGCCGCCATTGCACTAGGTGGTTGGACGTGTCTAACTGCACTTAACCTCACAACAGCCCTGCGAGGTGGGGCTGCTTCAATGAGGGGACACTAAAGTCAGAGGGATGATGTGACTTGCCTGGGATTATGCAGCGAGTAAGCCGTGGAACTGGGGTGTGACCCAAAGCCTGTCTAACTCCAAGCCCGTGTGGACTCCTAGCCTCTGTGCTAAGCAGGTCTCAGCCCCCATGTGGGGAGCACCCAGCCACCCGCTTTCCTGTGACAAAGGGGCGGGGCTTAGGAAGCAATGACCTGTCTGGCCCCTGGCCGCTGACTAAGATGTGCTGGTGCCACAACTATGCAATGACGTCAGCGCCCCCTGTGGGACAGCTCTGCCCCTCCAGGTGGCTCCTTCTCAAGTTACCTCTTGGGTTTCCACAACTGAGAAGGGAGCAAAGCCTCAGGCTCTGCCTCTGGATGCCTTGTGGGGACAGGGAGCACACCAGGCTCTAGAGAATCCCCTCCTGGGAGCCTGCCTTGGGGAGCAGAGGGCAGCCGTCCCCACAGTGGGAGGTGGGCTAGCACGAGGTTTGTGCACCTGCAGATACAGTGATCTTTGGAGCTAGTTTGGAAACATTCAGCTGGTTCAACCTCCTCTTTTATGGAGAGGGATGGAGTCAGCTCTATTTGTTCATCCTTGCCAAGTCCAGCCTGTCGACCTATAGGGAAACGAATCTCATGAATGGGAGCTCTGATTGGTGTCGTAGCCAGGACTCCCTCCACCCAAACAGAAGTCTAACTCCTTGCTAGAACCCATGCATCATGGCTGTCACGCTATGCTCTTGGGGTGCCAAGGATGCCTGCTGGGCTTCTGGCTTGCGCAGCTGGGGCAGCGGCAGTGTCATTGACTAAGACAAGGATGGGGGGGGTGTGTGGCAGGATGCCAAGTTCCACTTTGGACAGGCTGAGTTCGATACGAAGATGGAGATGTCTTCAAGAAGGTTGAGCATAAGGATATGGAGCCCAGGAGAACGGGCTGGGCTGCAGATAGAGATTTGGAACCTGTTACTGCAGGGGTTAGGTGAGAAGCCCCAGAAGGGGATGGACTTACAGTGAATGGAATGTGGAGAAATGAGCCCTGGGTATTGACGATGTGCTCGGAGGTCTGGGAGCTCATTGCAGAGACCCAGGCAAAGACATCCTGTGATCCTGGAGCTGTTATTCCACTGTCTTCTCCACTCTTGGTGGTGGTTAGATTTCAGGCTTGACCTTTTTGTTCATTTCAGATGAACAAGAGATAGGAGCCTCTGTGCTAAACATGGGGACACAGAGGCATCGCACGTGGATCTGCCCTCAAATTGTTGACACTCTAGTGGGCAAGCCAGACAGTGTCTGGTGTGAAGTGTGGGGACAGAAGGCTGTACACCAGCCCAGCCAGAGACACGGCAGATTGGAGAAAATGGCACCTGCAAATGCTTCAGTAACGGAAAGACCCATTCGATGTACTGACAATACGGTCTGTGTGCAGGGAGACTTTTCCCCCCAAGATCAAATTGATAACAACAGGTTCCTTCACAGCACCTAATTTATCTGCCAAGCAGATATCTCCCCCGTGTGACCACGTTGCTATACCTGTCACCCACGATACAAGGACTAGACAAATGCCCTCTCTAGATTCCAGGTACCAGTAGGAGAATGAAATCATAACTCACTTTAGAAGCCAGTGATACATATTTATATCCTGACTGGCGCGGGGCTGAAAGAGCTCTTCACTTAGATTGTGCATTTCTTGGCCTCGGACGGGCATCAATCTTCTCTCCAGTTTGTTAACACGGCTGCCACTCAAGCCAGGCTTACCGTCACATGACTGTGCAGAGACAGTTCATCACGGGAACATTTGCTTAATTTGCCCCATCCGAATTGTCCCCTGCAACGGCGATGCCTGATACTGCTTCGTAAATGACATTTCTTTTCTGTTTCAAAAAAGTCTTTCTGCCCACTCCTTTCTTGTGTTCGCCCCTGCTCCTTGTTTAGCAGATGCAGTAAATGTCAAAACTATCTATAACTCCACAGAAGGGAGGTCAACATTCAAGGCCAAACAAAACCTATGTAAATTGTCCTTGGCCCATGTGGGGTTGGCCTGATTTAATGAATTGGGGTGATTTTTTTTTTTAAGGAGACTTAACTTAGTTTAGCTATATTGAAAGTTTATATTGAAAATTTGGATATATTGAAAAGAACAATCTAGTTTTATAGTTTATATTCTCTCTGGGGACTACGTGCCCCTTCTTCACACTTTTTCCTATAGATCTCGCAAAGTTCTTTCTAGTTTCCCCTCAAGCTGATCGGAATTTCAGCTGTAAGCACCTACTCTTTGCCAGACGTTGAGATAGACACTTTTCATTCATGATCTACTTTCACCATGGGAGGCAAGGATAATTGTCCCCATAGAAGTTCAGAGATATCAAAACTTGTGAGTTGGATTTTTCTGACTCCAAACCCATGGGCATTCCTAACACCTCCAAGATTAAATTTCAGACTTCCCAAGGTCAAAGGAGCCTGTACACTGTTTCTTTGAAGTGTGGGAATGTGCTACAGATTCGAGCCCAAATGTTTAGGGATATAACAGATAACTAAAGTTCACCTAGGGCTTATTGTATGCTAAGTACTTTGGTTACCTTACTGAATCCCCATTTTACAGATGAAGAAGTTGGGGTTTGGAAAGGGGAGGTGCTATGATTTGAATGTTTGTGTCTCCTTCAAATTCATGTTGGAACTCAATCTCCAGGGCAACGATATTAAGGGATACAGCCTTTTAGGAGGGGATTAGGTCATCAGGGAGATTTGCTCGCATGGATGGGATTGGTGAATTTATAAAGGAGCTGGAGGGAATGAGATAGGCCCTTTTTTTTGCCCTTCTATGTCTTGCACCACATGAGGGCGCAGCATCTGTCCCTTCTGGACGACACAGTGTGCAAGGCGCCATCTTGGAAGTAGAGCCTGAACCAGACACTGAGCCTGCTAGTGCCTTGGTCTTGGACTTCCCAGCCACCGGAACTGTGAGAAATAAATTTCTGTGGTTTATAAATTACCTAGGCTCACAAACAGATTAAGACAGGAGGTACTTGCTCAAAGTTGCACACTTGGTAAATGACAGAGATGGGATGAAACTCCCGTCTTTCCAATGACCAGCCCTGTACCATAGTTAGTCTGTCGGACTCCGTGAGTTCAAATTCTGCTGCTGCAACCATAGGTGTGCTCGGCCAGGAGCTGTCCCGGCTGGAGTAATGACTTCATGGCTAAATGGGGTGGGGGTGGGGGAGGAGATAGAGATTTAAAATGAAAATAAGGATGTTGTAAGGGTGTTATCAGTTACCTTCAGGATTTCCAGCTGGAGAAATGTTGTTGTTGTTTTATTTTAATGGGGACTTGGGGGAAACCTACTGAAGAGAGCTGGGTCAGGACTTGGGGAACTGGAGACAAGTGTGATGGAGACCCGTGGCTTTGAGCTTGCTACACACAATAGTTGAAGAGAACAAATAAAGGAGAGGAATGCTGGAGGCGGACTTGGCCAACAAGGAAGAACTCTTTGCAGAGAGATTGTAAACAGTTGTGATTATGATGCTTGCTCCCTCAAGTCCTGTAAAATAAGGAAGTATCTTTAGGAGGTATTCTGTTAGCACGAGCTCCTTCAGGAGTCTCTTAAGTGCTGGTAGTCCCATGGGCTCCAAATTTTCCTTCTTACTGCTTCATAAACTCTCCTTGAGGGGCTTCATTCACTCTCATGGAGTCAACTTTCCCATGTATGTCTCCAGCCCAGTTCTTTCCTCAGCTTCCCTTCTGGAAAGCTCCACCATGTCCCTCACATCCTCCAATAATAGCATGCCTGGAGCTGACCTCATCATCTTGTCTTCAAACCTGCTCTTCCCTGTGTTCCTAGTCTTACTGAACAGCATCATCCTCCACTGAGTCATCCAGTGAGGAGGTTCTAGGGTCCTCCTTTCCTCACCCAATTGGCCACTAAGTCCCACTGAATCTACCTTCCTTACAGACTTCCCGTGTCATCTCATTTAATCCTCACAGGAAACCTACAAATGGTGATCACTCCTGTATTGCAGGTGAAGAAACTAAGGTACACAGAAAGTAAATGACTGAGACAAGGTCACACAGGTAGTAAATGGTAGAATTTGGATTTGAACCCAGTTCTGCCAACTCTGCCTGGTTTTCCCGATATTGTTATTATGGAGCGGATCTGGAGGAGGCATTGGAAGGTTACCACCACTGTACTAATTTGCTGGGGCTGCTGTAACAAAGTACGCCAAACTGGGCACTTTAAATAACAGAATTTTATTGCTTCATGGTTCTTCAGGTTAGAAACCCCAGACCAGGGTGTTGGCAGAGTTGGTTTTTTTTTTTCTGAAGACCATAAGGGAAGTGTCTGTTCCATGCTGCCTCTGTCCTTGGCTTGTAGATGGTCATCTTCTCCCTTTGTCTTCACCCTCATTACCTCTGTGCAGATCCTGTCTCCAAATACAGTTATATCTGAGGTACTGGGGGTTAAGAATTCAACATTTGAATTTTTGGGGGGAAGGTGTCACAAGTTAGTCCATAACAACTATTAACTAAGAAAAAAAAAAACCAACAACAAACCTTTAAATGGAAAGGCATCCTTTGTTTGGAATAGGAAGTATCAATATTGTAAACTTTGTGATTCTCCTTAAATTTAATTACAAATTCAATATGGGACTAATAAAAATGCTACTATGTAATGATAAATTATTCTAAGGTTCATATAGAAATAAGAACATGTGAGAAAAGACATGAAACATCTGAATATGGGGATGAGTACTAACCCTATGATATATTAGAACACAGTGTGTAATGATAATGATGAAAATAATATGATACAGGAAATAGATGGAAAGTCCTGAAACAGATCCAAGAACATGAGGGAATTTAGTGTTTAACAAGGCGGCATTTGAAACAGTGTGGGAAAGATGGATAAATGGTATTGGGTCTGCTGACTGGTCACCGGTGGTGGAGGATGGGCAAGCTATAGTCCTACTTCACTTATGCCAAAATGAATTGCAGTTGAATGAAGATTTAAATGTAAATTATGAATCCATGGAGTACTAGGTATGGACATGGGTGACATTAAAAGAATATTGCAAGTCAGGCATGGTGGCTCATGCCTGTAATCCTAGCACTCTGGGGAGCCAAGGTGGATGATCGCTTGAGCTCAGGAGTTCAAGAGCAGCCTGAGCAAGAGTAAGATCCTGTCTCTACAAAAAATAGAAAAACTAGCCAGGCATGGTGGTACACACCTGTAGTGACAGGTATTCGGGAGGCTGAGGCAGGAGGATTGCTTGAGCCCAAAGCTTGAGGTTGAAGTGAGTTATGATCACTCCACTGCACTCTAGCCAGGGTGACAGAGCAAGACTTTGTGTCAAAAAAAAAAAAAAAATATATATATACATATATATATATATATATATATATTGCAGTGACAAGGGGCCAAGGGTTCTTCTAAGCATTGTAACCAAAAATGAAAGGATAGACAAATGCATTACATGTAATTTAAAACATTTTTGTGTGTCAAAAATATCATAAACTAGTCAAAACTGAACTAGTGAAAGTATTTGCAACAAATGACAGAACATTTTCTTGTTTTTAAAAAGGGAAGAGCAAAAGAGAAAGATGGGTCAAGGGTATAAACAGGGTCTTTTCAGAAAAAAGGAATACAAATGCACAATAAATGTTTCAAAAGATTCACAACCTCCTCACTCATAACTAAAGGAATGAAATTTAAAATAAAAATGAATTTGCTTTTTATCTATTATAGATTGTTATATATCAAAAAGGAGATAGGGAAAGGAGAAAACTCAAATGTTGGTAGTATAAAGGTACATTCATTTGGGTGGGTGGGATATTTGTCAATATCTAACACAGTCAAGCAATTCTATTTCTAGGTATATATTAGATATTATCTTAGTTTTGCATGCAAGGAACCATGAACAAACACAAGCAAAATTGCTGGAGTGCAAAGTGTAAACATTTTTGAATTTACTAGATAGTGCCACATTGTTCTCCAAAGAGTTGTGCCAATTTAATATTCCATAAGAAGTGTACAGGAGTTATTTCTCTACTCTTCACCAATACCCAATATTATCCAACATTTTTATTTTTGCTAATCTGATGTGTGAAAGATAATTTTCTTCTAATTTGCATTTCCTGATTAATAATGAGGTTGATTACCTTTTCATATGTTTATTAGGTTTCCTCTTTATAGAACTGTTTGAACATCTTTTGCCAATTTTTCTATTGGGCTGTTTGACTTGTGGGAATTCTTAATATATTCTGCATACTAATCTTTTGTCAGTTATATACATTATAAGATTTCTTCTGTAAGAAGAAAGTCTGTGGCACATCTTTTAGCTTTATTTAAGGTATTCTTTGTCATACATTAGATTAAAATTTTAATGTGTAGTCAAATTTATCAGATTTTTCTTTGTGATTTGTGTCTTTAATGTCTTATTTAAGAAATCATTTGCTACCCAAGGTCAAAAAGATTTCATATATTTTCTTCTAAAACTTAAAAAAATCTCATTATTTTGACAATTTCCAAATACATTCAAAAAAGTAGAATAAAGCAATGAATTTCCATGTACTTAGTTTTCACAACCGTCAACTTCATGCCATTTCACTTCATCTGTTTTTCCCCATCCTTCCCAATTTTTTTTGAGGTATTTCCAACAAATCCCAGACATCATATCATCAATAGCAATATTAGTTTACAGGGAATAGATAAGGACTATTTAAAAAAAGAAGTTTAAAATGTTGCTTTTCACATGTAATTATGCATTTCTCTCCTACTGATTGAAAATGCCAACCAAGTCATACATATATATATAAAAATATATATCTGCTATCTGATACATATATTTGTCTGTATGTGTGTGTGTATAAATGTATATATATATGTGTGTATATATATATATATATAGAGAGAGAGAGAGAGAGAGAAAGAGAGAGAAAGAGGAGAGATAAATATAGTCTCTCTATTCTAGTCCATTGATTTATTCATTTACTCATGGGAGAATAGTATACTGTTTAAAATACTTTAGCTTTATTGGAAATATTGGTATCTGAGCCAAGTCTTTCTCATTATTCTTTCCAAATTATCTTGACCATTCTTGACTCACTACTAATCTATGTGGATATTAGAATCAGATTGTGAAGTTCTAAAAAAAATAGATTGTCAAGTTCTGTGAAAAGTTCCAATTTTCATTTTCATTGGAATTTCCTTGAATTTGTAGATTTATTTGGGGCCAATTCTGATGTGGTGTGTCTAACTGTAGGATATGCTTCATATCATTAATTTAAGTATCTTTTGTTATCAATAATGTTTTATAATTTTTTATTACAGATTCAGGAACTTTATAGTTCCTACCATTATTATGAATGGGAATTTAAAAAATTACATTTCTAATTTGTTGTTGCTAGTGTACATGAAGTCATTAATATTTTTATGTTGCTCTTGTGTTCAGTGTCCTTGTTTAATTGTCTTTTTAATTTTAATATTTATTTGTAGATTCTCTTGAATTTTCTGTGTAGACAAACATATAAATTGTGAATAATCATAATTTTGTTTCTTCTTTTTCAATCTTTATATATATATTTTTCTGTTTCTTGTCTTATTGCATTGGTTAGAACCTCCAGGACAATGTTACACAGATGTTGTGATAGTGGAAATCCTTGTTTTGCTCCTAACTTTAAAAAGACTGCTCCTAATGCTTCATCATTTTATGTGATACCTGCTGTTGATTTTTGGTAGACACACATTTGAACAGGTTAATAAAGTTTTCTTTTATTTCCTGCTTGCTGAATTTTCCTCCATCTTGAGTGTGCGTTAATTTTATTCAATACTTTTTTCTGCATCTATGGAGTTACCTACCACATAGCTATTCTTTCTTAATCTATTGATGGGATGAATTACTTTTGTTGATATTTAAAGGTTAAACCATCCTTAAATAATGGGGATAAATATTACTCGACTAAATTGTATTAGAAAAATTGCTAGCTTTAGTTAATATGTTATTTAAGTTTTTGGCATTTATGTAAGTGATATTGGCCCAAGTTTCCTTTTCTGATGTGTTCATGTTTTCTACTTTGTGGAGTGAAATTTGTTAGTGTATATGTTTTTTTCCAGAACACTGTTCAGTTTTTTTTCAAATTTATGGTTATAAAATATTCATTATTCTCTAAGGTTTTTATTAAATTTCTGTTTTATGTAGTCCTCTTCCTCTTGCATCCCTAACTTGTTCAAATCTTGCCAACACTTTCGAGCTTTTTGTCTGCTTCATTTACCAGTTTCTGAGAGAAATGCATTAACATTTCTTACCAAGATCAGGGATTTATCAATTTCTTCTTATAATACTATAAATGTATGCATTATATATTTTGAGGCTATGTTAAAGGTATATGCATGTTCAGGATGGCTGAATCTTCAAGGCAAATTGTTGTTGTTTTTTTAAGCCCTGATAATACCTTTTGTTTTCATGCCTATTTTGCCAGAAATTAAAATTGCTTTAGAATTTTTGTTTCAGCTAGTGTTTTCCTGTTACATCTTTTCTGACCTCTTTACTTTCAGTCTTTTTGTATTTTTATGTTTTAGGTGTGGCTAGTAAAGTGTAAGTAAGTAGGTTAAAATAAGTCTAATTTGAGAATAGCTGTTCTTTTAAACAGTGGAGCATATTCTATTTATATTCTATGTTACTAATATTTAAACTCATTGTTAGCCATATTTCCTAGTTACCATTTTTTTCTTTCCTTCTCTTGTTCTCTTTCATTACCTTCCATTTGAATGATGAAGTTTTTCTTATGCCCTTATTTTCCTCTATTGGTTTGGAAGTTACTGTAATGCTATTATTTAATGATTACCCTTCAACTTCTAACACATACCCACTGCTCATCCTGTGTCCACAGAATGGGGAAAACAAGCCCAACACCACTACCTTCTGATGGCTGGTCTCTCGACTGAGACTTCAAGACCTTATGACCTTCTTCCTAAGCTGTGATGCTTACCCACCAGTTCCAGGAATATAGGAAAGATCCTTCCCCGTACCACCTGCTCTGTAAGTAATTATGATGAATAAATTGGTTTCTGGCCAAACCAGGTGAGGCCGTACACAAAGCTAATGGGCTGAAAGTTTAATATGATTGTATTAGTTTTTTCTTGCTGTGTAACAAATTACCACCAATTTAACAGCTTAAAACAACTTCTATGTATTATCCCACAGCTCTATAAGTCTGGGTAGGTTGCCTGGGTTCTCTGCTTAGGGTCTCACAGGACTGAAATCAAGATGTCTGAAGAATGGGCTCTTCTCTAGAGGCTCTGGCGAAGAACCCACTTCCCAGCATACGCAGGCTGTTGGCAGAATCCAGTTCCTGTGGTTGTAGGGTTGAAGTCCCTGTTTTCGGGCTGGTTGTGAGCTGATGGCCCCTCTACCTGCCGCTGGCATCGCTGTATCAAACCCCCTGCGTGCTTCGAGTGTCTGGCTTTTCCTTCTGCTACCAGCCAAGACAGCTCTACTTTTAAAGTGTAAACTCCACGTGCGAGGGATCTAGGTTGCATGCCCCTTATGAGAATCTGATGCCTGGTGGTCTCAGGTGGAGCTGGGGTGGTGATGCCAGCGCTGGGGAGCAGCCGCAAATACAGATTATCATTCGCAGAGAGGTTTGATTTTGTTAGACCCACCTAGATGATCTCTGTTTTAAATTCAGTTGATTAGTAACCTTAATTATATCCGCAAAATCCCTTCATGGAAGTATCTGGATTAGTGTTTGATTGAAGAACCAGGGGCTGGGAATCTGGGCAGCCAGATCTTAGAATGGAGCGAGCAGACACCTGATCTAATCTGGAGAAGGGAGCTAGAGGCACTTTGGCTGTTTCTGAGGAGGAAAAGAAAAGGACTCTTCCCTGGGATCCCAAACTTCTTCATTCTTCTGATAACCATGCAGTGAGCATCAGGGGCTGGGCAGAGTGCTGGGCGCTGGGACCAGTGGCTCTTACTGCTCATGGAAAAATGACTCACTTTGGAGCTAGACCCAAATCTGTCCCTATGACCATGGTCTAGTCCAGTGGTCCCCAACCTTTCTGGCACTAGGGGTCGGTTTCATGGAAGACAATTTCTCCACGGAAGGGAGGGGGGGATGGTTTTGGGATGCTTCAAGTGAATTCCATTTACACTATGCTGTCAAAGCTCTCTGCTAATGATAATATGTATCTGCAGCTGCTCCCCAGAGCTAGCATGACCCCATCACCTCCATCCCAGAGCATCAGGCATTAGTGTCTCATAAGGAACACGCAACCTAGATCTCGTGCATGTGCAGTTTACATAGGGTTCAAGTTCCTATGAGAACATACTCTTATTGCTCGTCTGACAGGAGGCGGAGCTCAGGGGGCGATGGGAGTGAAGGGAGCGGCTGTAAATACAGATGAAGCTTCACTTGCTCGCCTGCTGCTCACCTCCTGCTGTGCGCCCCGTTCCTAATGGCCTCGGACTGGTCCCGGTCCTTCTGTGCTGGGTGCATTTGTGCTGCAGGAGTATCTTCAGTGCAGTCCCTTGGTGTTGCCATTTGTAGTGAAAGGGTGGCTTTAAGACGTGCTTCCAAAGGCCAAGCCCCTGGCTTAGCGCCCAGGGTGACGGAAGTACATAATAAATGTTGGTTATTATTATTCTTATTATTTAATTTCTCCACCCTAGCTCCTCTGGCTGTTCTTCACCAGCCACTACTCTTCCTGTCCTCTGTCTTCCCTTTGACATTCTCTAGTTTTAAAAATGCCCGTTTCCTGCTCCCTACAAGGCAATTGTAGTCTGGGGGTGAGGGGCTGGGTGTGCGAGGCGCATCATTGTGCTGTGAGGTGAGTGAGGCACGTGGGAGGTGGGGGAGGAGAAAGGGGGGGCTGATGGTGCTGGGCGGGGGGCGGTTGCATTTGGCCGTCAGGGACAGATGCTGAGTGGGACAGAGTCAGAGGGAGCAGAGGACTCAGACGCCTGGAGCTTCCGGTCTGACTTTAGGGGCTCCCAGGAGAGGGAGGCACACGGGCAGGCCACCCGCTCCTGGTAAGTCAAGTGGGAGAATGTAATTCACAGGCATGGAGCAGGGCAGGTGCTCAAAGGTGGCAGTCCCCGTGGCCCAAGGCCCAAGGTGCCAGCCTCTCCCTGGTGCAAAGAGTGAAGTAAGTTGATTTCCCCGAGCTAGTGGCTGAGATTATTTTCCCCTATGAATCTGGCTTGACTTTCAGCTTCACTGAATTTTAATCAAAAGCCATTCTGAGAAGAGTCTGTGACCCTGGGGACTATCTGGCAGGTAAAATGACCAAAGGGAGGGAAGGGCGGAGCAGCCCCTAGAGGACGTGGGAAACCACCTTAATTATCACCATGGCAGCAGGCTGGCCCTGCACAGGGGCCTGTGTGGCTTTGCAGGGATCCAGCGAGGGGCGGAGCTGCCACCTCGGGGACTTCAGTGCTGACACCGCCTCCCCACACTGGCTCTCTGAGAGTGAGGCTGAGCTCGGAGAGGTTAATAAGGGCAAACTTGGCCTGGAGCCGCCCTGGGGCTGGATTCCGGTCTAGAGAGGCCTTCAGTCTGAGCTGTCAGTGGGCTGCCTGGGAAATTCGATTCTTTCATCTTTGAGATTCCACCGGAGGGGCTGCCTCTGGGGCTGCCAGGTCCATAAGAAGATCTGGCTTCCAGTGGGGACCTCCTGCGGGCAATCGCTGGTCTAATAGCCCCAGCCACTTACTGGGCGCCTACCACGTGCCAGCCACCTCACCACGGAGTATTGGAATGCCCATTTTATAGAGGATGAAACTGAGACTCAAACTGGTGAAGTGGCTTGCCGGAGGTCACACATGGCATGCAAATGGTGACGCTGGATATTGAAAAAAATTACATCATCTGTAAATCTGCCAGATGATACTTCTAAATGAGAAGAATTTTTAAAAAATGCCACCATCACACCTAAATGAAACTAACAGTAAGTCCTTAATATGTCAAAGGCTCTCTCAATGTCCACAGTTCCCCGCCTCTTTCCTGTTTGGTGTTTGAGTCGGGGTCCTGTGTTGGGGCAGGTCGTATGTGATAGGCGCCTAACTATTTCAATCTGTGGGTTCCCCCTCCAACTCTGTTTTCTCGCATTGTAATATTTTGTTGATGAAACCAAGGAATGAGTCCTAATTCCCCACAGTCTGGGTTTTGCTGGTTTGAAGCTGGAATTTGAACCCAAATAAAGCCCTCCCTGTTTCAGGGGATCAGCCACCACACTCAGCTCTCATGTGTCCCCTCCCTTCACGAGCTGGCTCCCAGCCCCCCAGAAAGCCTCTTTGCACTCTTCTCCAGAGAACACCCGAGCCCGGCTGGGATGTGCCTGCCCACCCAACCTGCTGTGAGCTTTCGGATCTGCCTTCGATACAGCCTGAGTCCCCTGCGCCTGTGGGGACACTGAATATTGGAGTTTCTGGTCACTCTTCTTTGGATACATTATCTTAGTCCTGGCTGCTATTAGCCTCTGTATATTCACTCATTTATTCACCTAATAAACACAAATCCAGACTTTTTCAGTCCCGGGCAGCATGCCAGGCTCTGGAACGCAGGGACTGGCTAGACCGACCCTGTCCTGTGCTCAGGGCTGGCTGGGAGGGATGACATGCATGCAAAGCCCATGCAGCGGCACATGTGCTCTGACACGAGGAAGGGCAGGTGCTTTGGGACAGTCAAGTTTAGGCGTTAACCCGCCTAAACTCTGGGGGGTGGGGGTGGGGGTCAGGGAAGACTTCCTGGAGGGACATCTAGGCTGAGCTCTGAGGGGTCACGAGTAGTTGATGGGATACATTAGTTTGCCAGGGCTGCCTCAACAAAGTAACACACACTGAATGGCTTGGACAACAGAAACGGACTCCCTCCCAGTTCTGGGGCTAGAAGTCCAAAAGCAAGGTGTCGGCAGGGCTGGCTCCCCCTGAAGGCCACGAGGAAGAATCTGTTCCCGGCATCTCTCTCTTCGGCTGATTGGTCGGCAACCCTTGGCGGGCCTTGGGCTTGGAGACTCATCGCGCTGCTCTCTGCCTTGGTGGTCACAAGGGATTCTCCCTGTTTGGGTGACTTTCCCCAAATTTCCCCTTTTATAAGGACACCTGTCACATTGGATTAGGGCTGCACTAATGACCTCATTTAAACTCAGTGACCTCTGTAAAGACCCTATTTCCCCATAAGGCCACCTTCACAGATGCTGGGGTTAGACCTCCAACATGTGGACGTGGAGGGGACCAGTTCAAATGCTGACGCTGGGTGGAGGCAAAGGCCGTGGGTTGAGGGTTAGTGGGGAGGGAAAGGGATTCCAAGTGCGGAGAAAAGGTACGTAAAATCTAGATGAGAGAGGGCACACAGCAGGCACATAGTGGTCCCGTCTGGCTGGCTGGGAGTAGGGCCCACTGGGGGCAGCGGCGTGGGGCTGCAGACCTTGGCAGGTGCCAGATCTGGGAGGCTCCTGAAGGCCGTGGGTAGAGCCCGCAGTTGGCCCTAGGACGGTGGGAGCCGGTGAAGAGCTCCACACAGGGCGAGCCGTGATCCGTGGTTTGGACAGAAGCCTCTGGCTGAGAGGACGGGGCCTGAGCTAGCGGGAGGCAGGGTGCTGCCGAGCAGGTGACGGTTTTCAGAGCTGTTTAGGAGGGAGGCTCAGCGGGGCTGGCTGATGGATTGGCCGGAGAGGGGCGAGGACCAGAGGGGCCTCCAGGCTGATGCCCTGGTTTCTGTTTCGTGTGGGCGCTGGTGCAGCCATCGCAGGAGTGAATGAATGAATGTGGTCTGGGGCCCGGGGGAGAGCCTGACACTCCGTTGTGAACATGCCTTTCATCCCACCGCGTCCCCAGGCCAGGGCCCCTTTTGTGGGTGACACGCGGCCGAGAGTAAGTTACTCCCTGGGAGACTGAGGAGTCCGACCTCTGGGGAAACAGGGAAGGATGGTGGGTTGATGACATGCCATGACATGCCATGTCATGCCATGAGGGAGGGGCACATGAAATGCCCCCCTGCACTTTGGCTGCTTTAGCATCTGTCCAAGGGGAGGGGAAGGCACTGCCCAAGAGACTCTCTGAGCAGCAGGTCCCAAGTGATCTCATCGCCCGTCTTTTACATCACAGTTTACCCAGCAGGAGGCCTGAACTGAAAACCTGGCACTTAGGTCCAAAGACTTTCCCAGCTTCCTCTCCACTGTGCTTCCGTAGGGAGGCCCTCCCCGGAGAGCCCCCGTGCTGCCCCACCCCCGCTCATGCCTGGACTTCCCTGTGAATGCTGCAGTGACCCTGTGAACCTTTGCTGCTGTGACCTGTCCCCCTGTCTGCCTCAGCTCTACCCCTCCCCCACCTCTGAATGTCAAGTCTCCCCCTCCCCCCAAAAAAACCCTTTAGGACCAGTTCAAATGCCACATTCTCTGAGAATTTGTTCTGGGCAGCTCAGCCCTTCCCTCTCCTCTCCACCTTCTCCGAGCACTGGTGAACACCTGGGTGGCACTGCGCTCTCTTTCATCCAAGCAGCCCAACCCTTCCTGTATGTATGTTTATCTTTCTTAGATTATGAGCTTCTCGATGTCAGGCAGAAACACCTGGTTCACCTAGTAATCCCAGAGTCTGCACTCAGGGAGGAAAGAAATGAACCAACTGAATACCTGTCACTGCGCCGCAGGCTTCATGCGTGAGTTCATGGTTCATCCTTCCTGCCATTCAGGTGTGGTCACCTTAGCCCCATTTACAGGTGTGAATGCTGAGGCTCAGAGGGAGGGGAGTGGCTGGCTTAACTGGTGTGATCATAAGTGGCAGAGCATGAAGCTTGTGCCCCTCCACTTCAGCCAGCTGGGTCGGTGCGTGTTGAGTGAGTGAGTGAATGAGTGAGTGAGTGAGTGAGTGAATGAATGAATGGAAAGTTATAGAACGGGAGAGGCTCAGAAGAGCACTCAGGGCCTCTCTCATTTCAGGACTGGATAGGAGGTGAGCAATTAGGGTAGAAAATCTGCCCAATAAATGGAGTTGGTGATGAATTGAGTTCTTTGGATATCCCACAAATGCAGCCCTTTTGCCAGTGGCAGGAGGCGCAGAGAAGGCCCTGGCCTTTCGTTCCTGGGTGACCTCAGGCCAGTCACTCCCACGGGGAAAGAGAAGGCTGGAATCTCTGTCTTAGAGGCTCCTCCATCTTCTGACATTCTCTCAGTCACACGGACTGTCTCCGTGAACTCCCATGGTGACTGATCACACGTCAATCTCCCCGAGAGCTCAGAGCAGAGGCATGGAGTGTGCATCAGCCTCTGCCCCGCACCCTACCCCCCACCCCAACCCGGTCCCCGCACCACCTGCCTCCCCTTCCCTGCTTCTCTCCAGCAGGGCCTTGGGCATCTCAGCAGTTAGCCCAACTCAGAGGGGATGAGACCATTTCACCCCAGCCAGGGGTGGGCTCAGAGTGCCCCAGCCATCTCCGGCAGAGCTCTGCTCTTGAACCTGCTGTGTGCTAAGAGGCATTTTTACTTGGGCAGTGGAGAGAACAGAGGTGGGAGGGAGCACAGGGTAGCAGATTCGATCATAAACCAAATGCTCTTGCCGTCCATTAGCTGATATAGAAATGCTGAGTCCCCAAGTCTCTTTCTCCCAGCTCCCTGCCCTTTTAAGCCACATGATGCCACTGCTCCTAGAAAGCCTGTGGCATCAGCCTCACCCTGTGCTTTCCAGGCAAGCCAGGCTCCTCTCTAAGGTGAAATTTGACCAACTGCAAGTGCTTCTGCTGCAATGCTCTCCCTCCATTGCCCCTTTCCCTTAAAAACACAATGTGCTTCTCTGTTCATTCATTCTATTTCTTTCTTAATTCACTCAAAATATTGATAATGGCATCCCTGCCCCTCCAGGGCCCCCAGCCTCCTAGCAGAAAAAGAGAACCTCAGTTTATCCCTAAATCTGGGATCTCACAAGCATCATTACTGGACTAAGCTGCCTTGAACAGAAGAAATGAATCAACTCTTTATATTTTGTTTGCTAATGTTTTGTTGAGAATTTTTGCATGTGGATTCCCGAGAGAAATTAATTTGTAATTTTGCTTTTGTTGTAATTTGTCAGGTTTTGGTATCGATATTATGCTGGACTTATACAATAAAATGAGTTAGGAAGCGTTTACATTCTCTGGGAGCGTTGGTGTAAGACTGGTATTATTCCTTAGGTGTTGGGTGGAATTCACAAGTGAAGTCACTTGTGCAGCCCGGAGTGTTCTTTGAGGGAAGCTTTCTATTATGAATTCGATTTCTTTAACAGATTGTTTGTATCCTCTCGTGTTAATTTTAGTAGATGTGTTTTTCTAGGGATTTGTCAATTTCAACTATATTTTCAAATCTATATTTTCAAATCTATAAAGTTGTTCATAATATTCTCTTACTAAATTTTAAATTTCTAAAGGGTCCTGCAGCGATGTCCCTTGTCATTACTGATGCTGGATGCCAGTTATTAGTGTTTTCTCTTAGTCTGGGGACCAGTTTTGCCAGGGGTTTGTCAATATGATTAGTCTTCAGAGAATCAACTTTTGGCTTTGTTAATCAACTCTACTGTGCTTAGTTTTCTCTTTCACTATTTCCATTTTTTGTTTCCTCTCTCATACTTCTTTTGGTTTTATTTTGCTGCCTTTTTGAAACTTTATGTGATGGAAGCTCAGGTCATTAATTTTCAGTCTTTTTCTTTTCTAATACGTGTGATGAGGGCTATAATTTTCCCACTATGCAAAGTTTTAGCTACATCCTATAAGTTTTGATATGTAGTATTTTTGTTATCATTCAGGTAAAATATTTTCTAATTTTCAGTGTTATTTGACCCAAGGGTTATTAATAAGGGGTTATTAATAAAACTATATTTCTCTACTTCAAAATATAGAGACTTATAAAGTATTTTTTTTGGTGTGTTTTGGTATTCATTTCAAGTTTACTTTCACTATGTTCTGAGCACTTTCTCTGCTTAATTTCAAACATGATTCCAATTCTTGAAATTTGTTGAGACTTGCATGAGAGCCCAGCTTATGCTTAATTTTGGTAAATCAAAGAATCAACTTTTGGCTTTGATGATGAACTCTATTCACTTTGTTTAGTTTTGCTATCTTTTCTCACTTTATTTCACTTCACTTAATTCTTAGAGCTGTTTTTCCAGACGCATTTTAACGCCTCCTATTTTAGGCAAAGGAACTAAAGAATTGTAGTATCTTGATTAAGGCGAGGGTTAACCTGCCTGGTTAAGGACAGGTTTAAGCCACAGGGTTAACCAGTCATGACTTATTATTGGCAGTTTGATCTCAGGAAAACTTCTTAATCTTTGTTTCTTAATTTCCTCATCTGTAAAATGGGGATAATAATGGTACCTACCTTACAAAGTGGTAGTAAATAAACGAACCAAAATTCGTAAAGTACCTAGAAGAGTGCTTGCTGTATAGTAAGTGCTACAGAAGTGTTTGTTAGAGAAATAAACACTTAAGGTTCAGAGAGGAAAGACTTCCTAAGTTGATGTAGCTAATGCCATATGGCAGGTTGGTGGAAAAACTGGAAGTCATACCCAGGTGTGTTTGATTTGAGAGGTACTTTTGTCATTGCATCATGCCTCCGCCCAAATCTTACCCCAAATCAATGACTGGTTCAGGGGTGGCAAGTAGGTACCCTCCTGTTGCCAGTCTGATGTATTGGGAGGGCCCTGGGTTTGAGAAGGGTTCTGAGTCAGTGTAAGCTGTCCTGTGGTGGACTGGATGAGGTAGGGGAGTGGACACACAAGTGGCGTGTGTGTGCCAGCCCGGTGTAAGCCAGGGGCCACCTCTCCCAGGAGGCCTCCTTAACTGCTCATCATGCAGGGAGCTCTCCTTTCTTCGAGGGTCTTCACGTGCTGACATAACCACTGAACCTGGAGGAAGGAGGATCCACATATCAATACCCAGAATAGCTGAGGAGGAAACGGCAGATGCTACATCTCAGCCAGGAGGTGAAGTAGTTTCAATTCCTGGGATATATCTTCTGGAGATTTCTGTATAAGTGGAGAGATTTTGAGCAGGACCAGAGCTCTTGTCTTATAACCATCTGCACCTGCTCTAAGGACATTATTATTTCTCTTCTGAACTGGGAAACCATGAATACATGGACTTTTTGATTGCCTGAATATGTATGGGTTCTTTCTCTACAAAAGCTACAAAAACTTGAAGGCAAAGACCATTCCTTTTTCTTCTCTGTGCCCTCCCTAGGTTTTAGCATCAACCTAGATACCTAATAGGTACTTAATAAATGTTGAATTGACCTGGCGCTTATTTTGGTGAATATAAAATGTGAAGATATTGTCCCAGAATATATGGGTGAATTCATTACACATGAACTTCTCTGAGAGCCATTATAAAACTGGTGCCTCCATGTCTAGGCTCAAGTGACAATAGCCATGACTTAGACTTGTTTTCATGGGATGGAGAAGAGAAGGTAACATTTAATTAGCAATTACTGTTGTGGCAGGAATTTAGCAACAAGCTTCTTATACTATATATTATCTCATTTAACTCTCAAAACCCCTTTTGAGGTGTTATCAGTACCATTTTATTATACAAGGGAATTATCTGAGGCTCAGAAAGGTTGAGTAATTTGCTTGAGGTTATACAGCTGAGCTGGTAAGTGGACGTTCTGGGAATTTACCCCAGGTCCACGTGACTCCAGTACCCATGGTCTTTATTACACCATTCCACCATAGGTTGTCCATCTATCCATATATACTCATCTACTGATCCATCCATCCATCCATTTATCCATCCATGCACTGGATAGATATACCCAACAATCCATCCATCCATCCACTCACCAGCTCATCCATCCATTTATCATCCATTCATCCATCCATCTACTGACCCATCCATCCATCCATTTATCCATCCATGCACTGACTCATCTATCCATATATCCAACAATCCATCCATCCATCCACTCACCAGCTCATCATCCATCCATCCATCCATCCATCCACCCATCTGTCTACTGACCCATCCATACATCCATCCAGCTGCTCATCTATCTATCCAGGCAGCAGAGAGAAGTGGAGGGAGTCACGCAGTGAGAGTCGGGAGATGTGGGTTTTAGTCCCAGCTCTGCATTAACTCACTGGCTGACTGACCTTGAGGAAAGCACCTTACCTCTTTGTGCTTCTGTTTCTCATTAGTAAAAAAAAGCTTTGAACTAGAGATAAGATCTTGAAAGTCCCCTGTAGCCCCAAGATTCTAAGTACCTGAAGAGTTCTGCTTTCTCATTCCTTTTTTTAATTTAAGAATATTAAGGGGGTACAAATGTTTTAGGTTACATGGATCATTTTTGCAATTCTTGAGTCCTGGCTGTGGGTGTGCCTGTCACCCAGATAGTGTTCATAGTACCCATTAGGTTGGTTCACCCTCCTCCTGTCTTCCCCTCTCCTCCCCGGTCACTTTCCACGGAGGTTTACTTCCCTCTGTGCACATGTGTGCTCATCAGTTAGTTCCAATTCTTTTCTTCATAAATAACACCGCATGCGATTGCCACAAAAAACTTGAAACAGGTGCCCGAAGGAGCCACAGAAGCAGATTCCTGGTGTCTGAAATTCAAGGACTTTGTCACTTTGAGTCTGAGGACAATTTACCTGGACTCTGACCTATTTTCATTTGCCTCAGTGGACTTAAGTTTTCAAGCCCCAAACAAGTCTCATGTGGTGGGCCCAGAGCTCTATCCTAGGAACGAGGTGGGGTTTATTTATCAAATCAAGCCCTGCTGTGGAGGCAGAGTCTGTGTTTGCACCGTTCATGCACTCAGCAAATATTGTTCCTATCCTAGACAAGGACAAAAGTAAACGTCACCCTGAAATGTCTGTGTTACCACAGGTTTTCAATCCCAGGGATGCCTGAAAACCTCCAATACCCCTTTCTCCATTTTCATGCTCCTTCACGTGGACATAAGATTTGCCACTGTTGACCAGCATTTTTCTTATTAAAAGAAAAAAAAAACCCACTTTAGATTGCAGAAGTAATGCATTTCCAGTGGAAAATATAGCAAAGAATAAATAAGAAAAACAACCACCCGTAATCCCACCTCCCACAGATAAACTCGATTAACATTTTATCGTATTTCCTCCTAGTCTTTTTATGGTTTTCAAAGTAGTTGAAATCATACTTTATAACCTTTTTCTATCTTGCTCTTTTACTTAATGTTATATCATTAAGCATTTTTCCATGTCGTTAAGAACACTTCCTAAGCATCATTTATAATGGCAGCACAATATTCCATCTTGTGAGAGGCAGTTCAATTTACTTAGCCAGTCCCTGAAATCCAACATTTAAGGTTTTTTACCCATAATATTTTACTATTATGAATGACACTGTGATGAACATATTTTGTGCATAAATCTTTGCCCACATGGCAGATTATTTTTCTAGGAGAGATACCCAGGCCTAAAACTTGCCAATTTGCTTTCCAGAAAATATTGCACCCAATTGTTACTCCTTTTGGCTATCTCTGAGGGTATACAATGCCCCGCTTCCCTTCCCCAGCATAGACAATTATCATTACAGAGGAACCTTGCTAATTTTGTAGGTAAAAGAGTATCCAGTCTTGTTTCAGCCTGCATTTCTTTCAGTAGTAGTATGGTCAAATCAAATCAATGTTGTCATATTTACTAGCTATTTTCATTTCTCCTTTTCAAATGGTCTGTTTGTGTTTGATCTTCCCCTTCTTTCTGGGTGCTCTCTTCTCTCCGGGTTTTATCTATGGGCATGTGTTCTCCAAATGAAAAACAAACAAGGAGAACTCAAGAGCAAACAAGCCTTCAGATTGAATCACAGTGCGTGCTGATGCTCCCTGTAGAAAAGGTGTTTGGGTAATCTATTGCTGTTTAGCAAGCTGCTCCAAAACTTAGTGGCTTCAAACAACCATTTATTTTTCTCATGAGTTTTGGGGTCAGGAATCTGGGAAAGGCTCAACTGGGCGGTTAACCCACTAATGTGGCATCTGCTGGGATGGCTGGGGCTGGAGGATCCACCTCCAAGACTGCTTCCTCACTCACAGGTCTGGCGCCCGGGTGGGGATGGCTGGAAGGCTGGGCTCCACGGGGACTGTCAAGAACACTTCCATGTGTTTTCTCCAACAGAGTGGCCACAGGGGAGCTGGACTTCTTCCAAGGACATTTAGACTCCCAGGGAGAGTGGTCCCAGATTTAAGAAGTAGAAGCTTCCGGTTTCTTAAGGCCTGGGTCTGAACACTGGCACAGGGTCATTTCTGCTGTGTTCTGTTGGTCCCGGCAGCCACAGAGCATGCACGGATTCAGAGAAAGGGCACGCGCAGCCCACCTCTTGACTGGAGGAAGGTCAGAGAATTAGCAGCCTTCTTCAATCTGCCACAAAATCGTGCCTCTATATTTCAGTGTTACGTTAGTATGGATTAAGAGCGTGGAAGAAGGCAGGGAGTAAATGAATGAATGCACGCACGTTGAGAAGTCACACAATTTTCAGAAAGCCACAGAAGATCACTAGGAGAGCCCAGATTCAAACTTAAGGGTATTATTGCTCATGTTTAGCTCCAGAAACATTTTCTTCCTGCAGAGAGGGGGCTCATCTTGGCAATATGTGTGGAAACTGGTGCTACGTGTAATGACATGAAAGTTCCAGAATGAAACCATGGAGTAATCATCCCTCTCCATTTATTTAGTACGACTCCTGAAATAACTGTGTTCTCTCAGAGGGCAAGCAAGGGAGAGTGAATTAAAATATCTTGGTCTCAGAGTCAACAACATTGGGTGGTAGATTATACAGGTTAATATGCAAAATTTTCAAATCCTTATCTTTCTTCCTTAGGCAGGTGACCCGGAGTCATTAGCAGAGCTTATAATGTTAAGTATTAGAGACTGAGATTACGTGGCATAGCAGACTCATCTCTTGAGAATTTAGTTATTTTCCTGACAGAGAGCTTGACCCAATAAATTCCTGAATGAGGATTGTTTTGGATTTTGCAGTACGACAGAAAGGATTCCTTTGCTCCATTTTGGTGACTTATTCCACACCAACAAAGGCCATTATACAACCTAACACCTTCCATCAATCCCCCAGTATAATCAAAATGGAAAACTTCTCATCCATCCATCCATCCATCCATCCATCCATCCATCCATCCATCCATCCATCCGTCAACAAATACCCATGAGCACCTGCCATACTTCTGACACTACGTGGAGGTACAATGATGAGCACAAGAGACATGGCCCCAGAACCCATGGAATCCCTGCAATACTGAGCCTCAGGAAGGAAGCAGGTGGGGAAGGTAGATGTACTGAGTGCCTACTGTGTGCCATGGATGGGGCTAAGTGCTGTACAAACATGATCTGCTGTTACCCTCACACCTGGGATGCAGGGATTACCTGTCTTTTAGAGGGGAGCATGCTGAGGCTTGAAGAGAGAGATGTGATTGCTGAAGGTCACCCAGCTAGACAGTGTCAGAGCTTGGGTGGGAACCCTGATCCATCTGCCTACAGAGATAATGCCACAGGAGTGGCAGAGAGAGGACAATGGTGGCTTCTGACTTCTCAAGTACCTGTGCTCCATCACCGCCTCAAACCTAGAGCTAAAGAGTGACCCAAAGTTAGTTGTTCCTCACCTGTTTTTCTTAGCCTTTCTCCAGCACAGGGCTCTCGTAGCTCCGTGATTCTATTCCTGAGGTTTCCTGAGCCACAGCTGTGAGTCCCTGCAGGCACAGGAGAGGGGCTGTTTGTCCCAAGACAATGGTGGCTGAGAAAGAAGAGTACTACATCAGCTGTTCCTCTCCTCTTTTGTCTGCCCATAGTCTAGCTGGGCTAACTCTTCACTCAGGACAAAGGCACCACTCCACCCCTATTCAAATTGACCCCTCCCCAAGGGGTGTCTTGCCATTCATTTCCTTCTTAGCACCTTCCCTGTCCAGCTCCTTCGGTGCTGCTCTTGGGAGAGGGAGCCAGCATGGGGCCAGCTCAGCATTTGGGTTTGCCATCCTGAGCACCCAGACCTTCTCTGTCCACCCCAAACCTCTTGCATCTTCCTAGACACACCCTGTCCTTTCCCACCCTTCTGCCCTTGCCCACACTCTTTCTCCTAGTGCGCTTGCTCCCAGGCCCTGCCTGGCAACACTTACTCATGCTTTACAGCTCAGCTTAAGTATCCTCACCTTCTCCCATCAAGTCTCCTCTGACCTTCCTGGGAATAATCATAGTAACTGACATGTGTTGAGCTCTTGCTCTTGGCCAGGCTTTTTGCTAAACACTTTCCATGCAGTTCCCATTTAATTCCTATCACAACCCTGTCACAGAGAGGTTAAGTTACTTGCGGAAGGGCACCCAGCAAGTCAGTGGTGGTGTGAGATCAAATAGGCATTGGACACCAGCGCCCGAGTGCCTAAGCATTTGATCTGCTGCCTCCTTCTTTTCACAAGACTGTCCTAGCACTTACTTCTCTGGATCATTGTTATTTGTTTCTATTGCTGTCTCTCCTGCTTGGCTAGGGCTGGGTCCTCTCTCTCTCAGTCTCTCTCCAGAGCCCAGTGTAGGTCCTGGCTTGAAGAAAGTGAAGGAATGCATGGATTAGTCTCCATGTCCCACCCCCATCAGATGCCTTTTGAGAATCAGTGCTGAGCAGAATGCTTTACACATAGTAGGAACCAATCAATTAACCAACCAACCAACCAGCTACATAACCTACTCCAGAAGAGAGCTGAGGAAGATGTCACATTCTTGCTATCATTTACTTATTGCACTGGCGAATTAGTTCAGCAAACATTCACTGAGCACCTACTATGAGCAGCATCATTTTGACTTGGTCTTGCAGATTTCTGCCAGAGAGTTTTCCCTCTATTTTGTGATGCTACCTCCCTGGGGGCAAACAGGTGTCAGATGTCCCCAGGGGCAAACAGGTATCAGGTGCTTGGCAGCTGACGATCTAAGAGTCTTGCAATGTAGCTCTAAGAATGCAGACCTTTGATTCAGAAACAAGGGAAACAAGAACTCTAGATTCTCCAAGTTTATGAACAAAAGATAAGTTATTCATGAGCAAATAGCAAAACTAAGTAAGCATAATACAAAATTAATAAGACATACCTTTTAGAACAAAGTAAAGGAATTAATAATAAACTACTATTTACTACTGAAAATTCAATCCCCCCCCAACCCTGTTTGGTTATCACATGATGTCAGTTTAATATTATGGCTTCAGAGTTGGCTGTGGTTGCTAAAATCAGTCTCTTTAGTTCATGCTACCTTCATTTCTACTGATATTTTTTGAGAACCTCTTGGCTCAGGATAGGGGCACTGTCCGTAAGTAAAAAATGGCCTGTCTCCCCTAGGGATACACTTTTTTTTTTTTTTTTGTCCCAAGCTGTGTTTATTTTCATAGCCATGCTAATACTATCTCAAACTGACCTACTGCTCTTGACAGCCTTGTAGAAAGAACTGGTGGACACTGTTGGTTGCCCATCCAATTATTATCTTTTCTTTCTTGCTGGTCAAATCTTGATTTTGGTTAGAGCCAATGTGCCCAGCACTAGGTGTAAATCAGGGCTGAATCAAGACAATCATGATGATACTATTCTTCTTGGCAAAGGTCACGTGAATGGGATGTAAGGGGAAGTCTGCTGGGGGAGTCCTAGAAAGATTGTCTCTTTTCTTTTCTTTTCTTTTCTTTTCTTTTCTTTTCTTTTCTTTTCTTTTCTTTTCTTTTCTTTTCTTTTCTTTTCTTTTCTTTTCTTTTCTTTTCTTTCTTTCTTTTTTTTTTTTTTGAGACAGAGTCTCACTTTGTTGCCCCGGGTAGAAAGCAGTGGCATCATTGTAGCTCACTGAAACCTCAAACTCCTGGGCTCAAGTGATCCTCCTGTCTCGGCCTCCCAGAGTGCTAAGATTACAGGTGACAGCTACCGCCCAGCCAGATTGTCCTGTCTTAAGGGGGCCATCTGAGGGAGGAGAAGCCCTTTTCCCAGTCCCTCCTTCCTTTCCAGGGATAGCCACTGTCCTGCGAGGATAGTGAGCTGCTGTAATCCTTTTGCAACCCTGATGGGAAGACCATGGGAACCTCAGAGGGGCTGACCCAGTGCCCTGAGGCCACTGAGCTGCTGAATAAATCAATTCTAGCCCTAAATCCAGGACTCTTGTATTGAGATGATTACCTTTCTCTGTTGCTCAAGGAATTATTTATGGGCTTATTCCGTTACCTGCAGCTAAAAGCATGCCAACTGGTACAGCCAGTCAGGGGCCGTGCCCTGATTTCTCCTGCACACATGTGCACATGTGCATGGCATTCTTCCTTTTAACCCTCTGCAATATCTTGTTAATACTGAACACATTAGAGTCTCCTTTTAACAGAGTAGGAACCAGGCTTAGAGAATGTTTCTTTTATGGCAAATGATTATGGTGCCATATCTCCTGGGTTTTAATTGCTGTGGTTCTCCCAGTAGTGTGGGAAGCAGGAAAGCGTTCAGACTTGTGCTTCTATGCAAGATGTGACACCATTCTCTTTGAAGATCTTGGCACTGGACAGAAGTCTTAGGAATTCTGTTGGTTAATTTTATGTGTCAACTTGATTAGGCCATGGGGTGCCCAGATATTTGGTCAAACATTATTCTGGGTGTTTCCATGAGGGTGTTTTGGGATGAGATTAGCATTGAGATTAGACTGAGTAGAGCAGATTGCCTCCCTAATGGGGGTAGCCTCACCCCAAAGGCCTGGACAGAACAAAAGGCTGACCTCTCCTCCACCACCCCTCAAATAAGAAGAAATTGCTCCCGCCTGACTGCCTTTGAGCTGGGACATCAGTTTTTTTCTTGCCTTTGGACTCAAACTGAAACATTGGCAACTCCTCGGTCTCAAG
This sequence comes from Microcebus murinus, assembly GCF_040939455.1. Taxonomy (NCBI): domain Eukaryota; kingdom Metazoa; phylum Chordata; class Mammalia; order Primates; family Cheirogaleidae; genus Microcebus; species Microcebus murinus. The sequence continues at coordinate 80,073,793 of NC_134115.1, read as the reverse complement.
CTTGCTGGTCTTTACGCTGGAACCCCGAAGTCGGCTCTCCCGGGTCTCCGGCTTGCCAGCTGCACGTTTTGGGACTTGCCTGTGCACGAGCCAGTTCCTTATAATAAGTCTCTTTCTGTACCTGTGAGCATCCCGCTGGTTCTGTTTCTGGAGAACCCCAACTCATACAGGAATCTCCCGGCTCTGCAGTGAGCAGGGGTTCCTTCTCCACACGGCGGGGGAAAGGGAACTGACACTCTCTCTGTGGCCACTCCCAGACACAGTATCGCATCTAATCTTCTAACAGCCCTGGGAGGGTGGGCCCGCCATGGCGCTCATCCGTGGAGGAAGCTGACACCCACAGAAGTGCAGCGGTTTGCCCCAGGCTACGCAGATGGTGAAGGCAGACCTGGGGTTTGCAGGTGTTCTGTTCTATCAAACCGCCTGGGTGATGCTGGAGAGATCCGAGGGAGGGCGGATTTTTTGCTTGTTTTCATATCTATCCTTTCCCCCCCCCCCCATCTATCCTTAAGGGAACTGTCTGCTCTTGCCTGGGCCTGAGACGCCCCAGTTCAGGGTCCCCCCCTCCTTTCTTCTCATCCATTTGAAAAGCGGAGTAATTTACAAAGATAATTCCTCGGTGGAGTCAGAAGACATTTGTAGCATTTCCATCCAAACACAGACAATTCATTTTTGGCCTCATGTGAGAATCTCTTCTGCCCCTGCAACCTTTTCCCTACCTCTCTCGTCTTTTCTTTTTTCAGTTTTAGTCTCAACCTCCCCTACCTTACTCCTTCCACCCATGAAAGCAATTTTAACTTCATGAAACTGATTAAAGTTTTATGTGCCCATGTTCCTTTACTGGACTGATTGTAGATTCCTTAGATTGAAATGGAACTAGGCCAAGAGGGAAAAGCCTCTAGGACTTTCTAACAAGTATGAGGTTGTGTGTGCATTTGTGGGGTGACTTGGGATGTCAGCAGACTCTTGGTTTGGGGATCATAGACTTACTGATGAAACCCCAAGTTCCTTAGGACTAAAATAGTGTGCTGGGGAGTCAGACAGAAGCCTGTGGGTGCAAAGAAAATGTTTGCTCAATAAATGAATGGATACATGGACCAATGAGTGAAGGGAAATAATCATGAGTAATCTTGACTTAAAAAATGCTATTGATAAAAATACCACGTATGAGTGCTCACCACATGCCAGGGACCATGCCAAATACTTTACTGCTGTTACCCCATTTAATTCCTTCTAGACACTTTAAAAATAAGTATTGTTATCCTGTTTTTACAAACAATGAAATTGAGGCACAGAAGGTTTCAGAATTTACCTGCACATACTCAGCAGATAATTGGAGCAACTGGGATTCGAAACAGCATCTGACCCCACGCGCTCTCCGATTGTTGAACACGTTGTGTTATTTTACAGTGGCTCGTGCTGTCTTTCCCTTGCTGTGTTTTCCTGTAGGTGGGATGTCCTTCCCCACCCCAATGGCTCCGGGCGTGGCCATGTGACTTATTTTGGCCGAGGGTACCTGCGTGGACGTGAGGTGTACCATGTCGACCCAGAGCTTGAAAGACTCACGTGGTTTGGCTCTGTCTCTGGTGAGTTTCTTTTCTCTGCCATGAGAACAGCAGACGCTACTGCAGCAAAGGCTGACTAATCTAGTCTCCATCTCCCGGAGATCAATCTGCATCACCTGCCAGAAGGGATGAAATGTAAACTCAGATTAGACTGGGAGATGGGGACATGCACCCCAGGAGGCAGGAGCTGAGTTACGGAGCCGTAGGGTGGGAGGATACATTGGGGTGCAGAGGGGGTCAGTGAGAAAACAACTTTACTGAAGCCCATAGTAGGGAACAGGGGACGGCAGTCGGAAAATCAGAGCATAGAGGGCACTGAACAACCTGCTAGAGGTAATGGATGTTCTCTGGAATGTTCTGGATGGGGAGCCAGTGAAATTTCATAAACAGGGAACATGGTGCTTTCAGGAACCTGCTCGTGGTTTCTTGCCATGTGTGGGAAACATCGCCGGTCACGTTTTCCCCGTTCTAATCCCCGGCTTATCCTGCAAACCTGTGACTCGGGCTGTGGCGTGTGCCCGCAGCCAGGGAGTTGATTTCTTTCTGCGTTTATCTGGTGTCTATCAGGATGGGTGACTCCGCTCTGTTCAGAGGAGAAAAAATGAAGCTGCCTCAGGAATAATAATAGTGATTTTCTTTTTAAAAAAAGTTTCTGAGTCCTATTTATCTCTGTTGAGCAGGGCAAGGTCTGAGGTAGAGGAGAGAGAAGGGCTGGCATATCTTAGCGGCTGTCGTGTGCCTGCAGGGTTGGATTCATGTCTGTGGGACCCGTGGACTTGCACAGGGCCCTGCATTGAGAGGGCCCGGACTTGGTTTATGCTCTGCTGGTGCATCTTAAAATTCCTAATAATTTTTGGACAAGAGACTCTGTGTTTTCATTTTGCACAGGGTCCTGCAAATTAGGTAGCCAGTCCCGCAGTGCTAGGCATTGTAGTAAGAGGCACTTTACATAGCTTGTTTCGTTTAATTCTCTTGCCAACTAATAGGAGGTAAGGAATGATCCCTCTAGGCTTAATGCTATGGAAACTGGGGATCAGAGAGGTTAAGCTATCTGCCCAAGACCACACAGCTGGCATGTGGTGGAGCTGGATTTGAGTCCTGATCCTATTGTCTCTAAAGCCCATGCTCCTTCACCTGACATGTTCACGGAACATTTTGGCTTTAAAACACCTTACTTTTCATTGTTTCAACTTGAGCTTCCCCATGGTCCTGTGAGGTCAAAGTCATTACTCTCATTGACACTATGAGCCCATAGAAAAAAGGTAACTGTCTCAGAGCAAGACAGGAAACATAGGGTTTCAGGCCAGGGGTCCTTGAAACCTGGGTCAGCAGGGCCTGTGTCTTGAAGAATAACTCCACGGAGGCAGGTGAGACCCAGAGCTGTCAAGACTCAGCCTGACCCACCTACCCACCCTCTCATCTCTCAGAGACTCACAGGCCACACTCAGAGTTAACAGATAACCCGGACAGTGGAAGTTTCATGACAATACTCGGTCCAAACCTTTCCCGTTATAGATAGTGGAACTAGAGGCCGAGAGAAGCAGAGAATCATACATGGGGATGTGGCAGATCTAGGTACCAGGAACTGCTAGGTGCTGGGGACGCAGGTGAACAAGACAGACACAGCCCCATCCTCAAGCTGCTCACATCCAGAGCGGAGATGGACAAGGGACTTAAGTCCTCTGACTCCGGGGACCCTCTGCCAGGCAGACCCTCACTTGGCACAGCAACAAGCAGGCTGAGCACCCTGCAGGAGGAAAGTCTTGGAAACTTCTGCCTGGGAGAGGTCTGAACTGTTGTCTTAGAGCTGATGCTGGCTTTCAAATCAATTTGCATAAGATAGGTCCTATCCTGTTAGAACAGCAAATTAATAGCTCATTTTATGGATTGAGCAATCAACGCCTACAGCCCATAAATTTCACAACAAGCCTGATGATCAGGTTTTCAGCTTGGTCCCACCATCAACCCATGCGCTTCCTCTTCCTTCCTGCTGACCTTTTTATTTCCTTTCGTCTCCCTCCTCATGAACCCTCCTCCTAGATCCTCATTTTCTCATTAGTAAACATGGTGCCAATTTAACTCCCCAGTTTCTCTTCCACGCTGGGGCTAGGAGGTCTTCCCAGTCCCCCGAGTGGGTTCTGTCATCTGCAACGTGCCCCAAACTCCAGACATCAGCACACACACGCTCATTTTGGGGCCCTTGGCTGGGCCTTGGGGATGTGCAATCAATATTTTATAAAGGCGTTAAGGTGGTGATAAAAGATGCATGAAGTGTTGTGCAGGGAGGAGCTCGCTGACAAAGGAGTGGGTGACATTAGAGCTAACCTTGGTGGCTATGACTTACGTGGATGGAATTCGCTAAGGAAGTCTCCACTCTGATCTTCCCAAGGAGATGGAAGAAAGATTTTTCATCAGGACATTGTCAAATTTCTTAGACCCTCCAACTTAACCTTCCTTAAAAGACTTCTAATTGCTTTAGATGCATGAGTTGTATGAATAAGGGGGTGAGGGCCCAGATGATATGGCTAATTAGACCTCCATTAGCCGTGGTTTCCCATGAATTTTGCATGCCCCTCTAAGTGCGAGCATGTTGCATGACAATTGCGCCTTATTGGCAGAGTCTGAGGGAGCCTGGGGATTCTGGATCAGTGAGGTGGTGTGCGATAGGTTGGATTATTGGTTCCAATCACTCCACTGTAATAGGCGAACACATTCTCGCCTTTTGCCACTGCCTTGCTCTTTGCAAAGTACGTGTTGGGCTTGTCCACGTGAGTTTATTTGGCCAATGGAATGACGGTGGATGAGACTTGATTAAAGGCCTTCAGTGTACCTGTGCAGTTTGGTTTGGGCTCTTGTCCTTCTGCCATTTGCCATGAGAAGAAGGTGCCGCTGGTCCAAGGAGTTTGAGAGACCCGTGGGGTGGCCCCGAGGCAAACCTGCAGCCTGACGCCAAGATCAGATGAGCTCGGCCAAAGTGCAGGCTGAAGCAGAGCTGCCCTTTTGAGTTCAGCCAAACCACAGAGCCCTGCAGAACCGTGAGCATGAGAGTAAATGCTTGATGTGTTCAGCCAGTGAGTTTTGGGGGTTGTTATACAGCATTAGCACCCTCATGCGTGGGACACATGGAATGTTGCCTGAAGTTCCTCCCCTGCTTGGCTCTCCGAGGATCTTTTGTGTGTCTGTCTCATTCACAGCCACAGAGAGGCAGATCTCTGAGAGTATTCAGCAGCTCTGCCCTGCCTCGCCTGCCTGCTCCCATCTGTGCGGGGCACGTCCCATGCTCATGGTTGCTCCTCTTGTGGCCGGTTTCCCCACTTACACTGTCACTTTTCTTCTCAGAACTGGATCATGGCACTGCTCCTCCCGCTATGATTTTCTCTTCCCTCTTGGCTTCCGATTAAGGCTGTGCAGCCTTCCCGGCACATGTCCGCCTTGAGGCTGACGCTCCAGGTGGCCTTGCCTCTTCAGCGAGGCCACTCACTCGGCGCTCAGGACAGAAGCATCAGCGTTCATCAGTCAGCCGCACGCACGCACGCACGCACGCACGCACGCGGGCGGCAACGAGCATCTACTCTGGGCAGATCCTGTGCCGGGAATTCACAGAAAAGTCCAGGCACATTGTGGAGGGGCTCACCCTGTACAGGGAAGACAGATGATTACTCCCCCCTCCCTTTGTCCTTCCCAATTCAAGTGGCCACTAAGTTCTGCAGCGTGTCTCCATCCCTTCTCCTCAATCCTCTTAGACTATCATCATTTCTAGCTTGAATCACGGCCACGGCCTCCTAAACCTCCTCCCCCCAATTCTACCCTTTCCCATCAGCCTTCCAGTTTCTCCTCCAAACTGGGGACCCACCTGATCTTTCTAAACAGAATCTGGCTGTGCCACTGTCCTGCTTAAAATCCACTAATGGCTTCCTTTCACCTGCTGGATGGAGTCCTCCTGCTCACCGGCCTCCAAGGCCCTCCCTGATTGGGTTCCTGCCAACCTCACCTGACTCACCTCCTCACCCCCTGGCTGTGGTCCAGTACTGGTCTGTGGCCTGTTAGGAACCAGGCCATGCATTGCCGCCTGAGCTCCGCCCCCAACCCCGAAACCCCACCCCCATCCTTAGAAAAATTGTCTTCCATGAGACTTAGGAACTGGGCACACAGCAAGAGGTGAGCGGCGAGTGAGCAACCGAAGCTTCACCTGTATTTACAGCCACTACAGCCGCTCCCCGTTGCAGCCCCCACCCCCTGTCCATGCAAAGATTGTCTTCCGTGAAACCAGTCCCTGGTGCCAAAAACATTGGGGACCACTGCTGTAAACCCATAAGATGTCACCCCTTCTCCCCTAATCTCTACTCCTGGGCCAGCAAAGGCTCCCCCCCTCCCCTCACCCCCACCCCTCTCCCTATTGGTCCGAGGTACTCTCCACCAGCTGCTCCCCACCCTGACCGTGAACTTTCTGGTCTCTGCACTTCAAGATATGCTCTTCCCTTTGCCGCTCATATCTTTCCTCTACTCTCTCAGAACCCTCCTTCCTCATGCCTTGAGATTCTGCTCAGTGTCACCTCCTTGGGGAAGCCTTCCCAAAGCCGCCTCGGGCAGAGTTCACAAGTCCCCGCCCCTTTCCTCCTGTACGCCTTGTGCATCTTTCTCTAGTGTAGTATTTATCACACGGTTATGATATTTTTTGCATTGAACAAAATTTTCCTATGTACCCAGATTGCTTCTAAAGAGAGTGGATTAAGAGTTAACAGGCAAGCCTTTCTTCTGCTAAGCACCTTGCTATATTTGTACACAAACAATTTTGGGGCCGGAGCCAGAGTTAGGTCATGGAGCGTAATGGGGGTGGGGGTGGGGGGGGAGTTTGAAGGTCTGGGGGGGGGTGGGGAAGGAACTGGGGTGGCTCCTCTTTTCCAGGGAGACACGAAAGTCCTCTGCCTCCCCTCCACTAGAGGGGCAGCTGAGAAGGGACGTGGGGAGCACGGAGACTGTCTGAGATGGGAGTTTTAGGTTGATTGCTGCAGGATGTGCACTATGTGTCTTCATTCTGTCATTCAAAACCTTCCAGAGTCTGCAGCGCTCACTAATGCTATAGGGAAGTTGACAAAGTTCAGTTTCTGCGTTTGAGTGGATTTAGAGTAAGAACAGAGAGAGCAGCCTCAGACCCAGGTGCAGGGCAGGTGGACCCAGGAAGCTGCACATCTGTAGGAATGAGAAGAAGCCATAGAAGACCTTTGTACTCTTGGAATGAGGACATCTAAGCCAGGGCCCTGCCCCTCCCAGCGGCATCTTGGTGAATTCCTTTAAACATTTGTCTCCCCCATTAGATTAGCTCAAGGGCGGAGCTGGTGCAGGATTTATTAGGATTCTCTTCCCTGCAAGGAATAGAAACCCATCTTGAGTTGGCTTAAGTGAAAAAAATAAACTATTGTGTCACATAATTGACAGGTTCTAGGAATTCTTAGCATCAGGTAGGGCTGGATCTAGGTGCTTAAATGATGTCAATGGGATCTAGTGCTTAATTTTCTGTTTACCTTCATGATAGTTTCATTCCTAGGGAATCCTCTCTATGGGGTGGACCTGGCAAGGCTATGGCTCTCTCATAGCCACGTAGCAGAAAGAGAGGTTCTCCTACTTAAGTCTAGGGACTGGGGCTCATTGCACAAATGTGTGGGGGGGTGTCCACTCTGAATGGATAACTATGACCTGAAGGATTGGCCAGGCCCGAGTCATGTCCCACCTTTGGTTCAGGGTGGGGAGGAGGTTGAAACCAGTTCTGCCTGAATCACCTGGTCTGTGAGGGAGGGAGGGATATTTTCCCAAAGGACCATGAAGGGGCTGATAAGAGCAATAGGGGAAATGAATGCTGGGGCACCGATGACCATATCTGGTGCCCTTGTCATCTCTGTGTCATGGTGCTTGAAGTAGAAGAGAGGCCGATGAATTTTACATTTGATTCAGAAAAAAATAGAGAATTCAGTTTTGTCACACTTTCGAGATCATTCCATCTGTGAGCATCGCTAATATCCCCTGTTGTTGGATGTGCTGGCCTCTGAGGGCACAGCAAGAAGCACTTTCCTTTTCTCCCTCCACTGCCTTCAAACCTGTCCCGCTCACTCTCCTGTCCTCACCCCTTCAAGGCAAGAACAGAGACTCGCTTTCTAAAACGCTTTTAACTTGACTATTTCTTAGAACACTTCCAGATTTATAAAAAGGAGTTTCCATATTCTCCAGTTTCTGATATTACTAACATCCTACCTTAGTATAGCATATTTATCACCATTAATGAAAAAATATTGATAGATTATTATTATTATTCAAGCCCTTTTAGATATTAAACATAGTTCTAGTTTCAGAAATTGAAAAGTTGAGTTTGGTCCAAATCAAAACTTCAATCTCCCATCTGGTTCGGACCCTCCCAGCTCAGCCCTGTGGTTCAAGGACCTGCAGTGGGGAGGGGGCTTGGTCCTGGTCTGCTCATCCCTTGGTCGTTAGCACTTTTTCTACTCCCTCCACCCTTCACCCTTGTTGATGGATGGGTTCTCCAGGGTCAGGGCCCAGGAGTAGAGATTAAGGGAGAAGGGGTGACATCTTGTGGGTTTATAGCAGCAGTTCCCAATGTTTTTGGCACCAGGGACTGGTTTCATGGATTCATGGAAGACAGTCTTTGCATGGACAGGGGGTGGGGGCTGCAACGGGGAACGGCTGTAGTGGCCATAAATACAGGTGAAGCTTCGGTTGCTCACTCGCCGCTCACCCCTTGCTGTGTGCCCAGTTCCTAAGTCTCATGGAAGACAATTTTTCTAAGGATGGGGGTGGGGTTTGGGGTTGGGGGGCGGAGCTCAGGCGGGATGCATGGCCTGGTGCCTAATAGTACTGGACCACAGCCAGGGGTGGGGACTGCAGGTTTATAGGCCCAGTACTGCTGGAACTTGACCACTGGCGACCCCTGCTGCAGTGGGCTGTCTCCTGTGCCACGCGCTCATGGCTGAGTGGAAACTCACATGGGACCCCCACGACTGTACTGTCTGACAATGTCTCTACAATTCCTGCCCTTGGCAGTTCACCTTCGATCTTTCCTTTCTAGGGTGACCTCCTCCCGGCAGGCAGCTTTCTAGGGCTGAGCCCTTTTGTGAACCTTCCCTCTGTGGCTTGGCCTGTGGTCCCTCCCATCCCCAGTGCTCCCCATCGACTTTCAGAACCACAGCTGCTCCTTCACTGCCTCTCTCCTCGGCCCCCTTCACCGGCATCTCAGCCGCTGCTGTGCCCACGCGCATGCCCAAACTCAGAACTCTTCCTCATGCTCCCTTGAGAACTTGGCACTGGGGACCAAGGACTCACAGCTCGGTGAGCACCCACCCTGGGTGGAGGGATGCTGGGCTCCCTTTCTCACCAGCCACTCCCCCCCCCCAATCTCCATGAGCAAAGCCCTCTTGGTGTCCCCTCCCCCACAGATAGGGCAGGGGCAGCCCCATAGCCCACTCCCTCCCTACAAATCCCCTGAAAGAATTCTTGTCATTGTCCCTTACTGTCTTCTGGGGTGGACTGAATGTTCCGAAGATGACTGCAACAGTATCTCCGGCCCACATGTCAGTCTAGACTCTAGAATCTTGCCATTCTTGTCTCAAGAGGTAGAGTCCAATTCAACCTCCCCTTGACTCTGGGCAGGTTTGGGATAGGCTTATGGTCGATAGAATGTTCCAGAAGCGATGCTGTGTGGCTTCTGACGCAAGGCAGAGAAGACAGTGCAACTTCCCAGCACGCTTAGGCTGTGGAACACTCGAACTGGGGCCCTGAGCTGCCGCTTTCGCAGGCTGGCTCCCTGGTGGCTCTTACCCTGAGAAAGCCCACGCTGGCCCAGGCGGAGAGACCACGAGAGAATTCCTAAGACTGCAGGAAAAGAGAGAAATGTCCAGTGAGCGCCCTGCGGCTCCACTTTCAATCATTGACCAACTACTGCCTAAGTGACCCCAAGCCAGAACCGCCCATATGAGTCTGGATTCCTGATCCGCAGAAACCAGGAGAGATAATAAAAGGATGTTTTAGGCCACTACATTTTGGAGTGATGTGTTACAAAGCAGTAATAACTGGGACACCTTTAGGTTGCAGGTGGTGGAGGTGGGAGCAGGTGAAAGGGTGGATCACAGGACCTTCAGGGTTTCTTTAACGTGTCCTGTGTGGGGGAGGGTCGGCACCTCTTTACAGAATGGGGTGTCCTGGTCGCCTGTTGCTCCTGGCTTTGCATTCCTTGCTCCAGTTCCTTGACAATGGACCTTCCTCTGGGACGGTGCTCCTTGCAGGAGTGCTTGACAGACAAGAGCCGGGCGGCCACTGCTTGTCACTTGTTCAAAACAGGGACAGAAATTGGCAGAAGTGTTTATTCCCAACAGAAATGGAAATGAAATGACTTTTATAGCAATTTGATAAATCTGTTGACTCTCATAATAAACATTTGAGGCTAGCAATTTGTATTCTTTATTTCATTTTTTTCCCTAGCAATTCATTTTTATTGTGTTTTACGAAAGTGTTGGTCTGCAATGAGATGGGAGTGAAAAACACAAACCAAAATAAAATGCTGGCCCTTCATCAAAAATAATTTAAGAAGCACTGCTCTGGGAAACCTTCATTTCACATCTTGCTACACTAGCAGCCACCAGGCTGGAAGAAACAAGGACCAATCGACTGTATCCCATTTGTCGTGCCAGGGTATTTTACCATCATTTTCTCATTTAATTATTATCGTGACTTTGCAAAGGAGGCATTATTATTGCCATCGTATAGGTGAGGCAACCAAGACTCTGAGAGGTTAAATAATTTATTTACAGTCACCTGGTAAGTGGCTATAATTAATTTTATTATTCTCACAACTACTTATCACCGCCTCTTTCTCCATAAGATTATAGATTAATATCCTTTATCATGTCATTTACCTGTCCCTGGTGGGTGGAGCATGCCTCCACCTCATTGATTTTGGGCTTAGTGATATCACCTGTTTTGGCCAAGAAACCTGAGTGTGTCAGTGTTATCAGTGCTGACCAGAAGCTTCCAGAAGCACTATGTATTTTCACCTGGAGGTCCTGCTTTCTGCCATGGGAAGCTCATATGCCCACTGGAGGGGTGCACTTCCGGCCTCACAGAATGGGTCATCGAAGGAGAAGTCAGATGGAATGAACTGGAGTCCACATGCAGCTGGGAACAGGGTAAAGTGCCACAGAGCTAGCTGAACCTCAGAGAGCATGCAGTAAGAGTGACCCATCTTTGTTATTGTATGCCTCGGAGATATTAGGGCTGTTTGTTATGCAGCGTTACTTCCATGGATGCTGACTGACGCAGTGGCTGAGCTAGGATTTCACACCCACCAAGTGGCTGTGAGATAAGTGTCCTCTCATCCTTTTACTTCTAATTTTCACCAGTATTATTTATTGCTTAGATTATACTTCTTTTATCTCCTCTGAAAGAAATGCTGCCTAGAGTCAAATCCATGCACCAGCCAGCCAGGGTAGGCTTGTGTTGCTCTTTAAGCAAATGTCCTGACACAGTGTCTGAAACTACATCATTAGGGTGCCTTGTAGTCTTTAGTGTTAAGAAGTCCCTATTCAAGGGCAAAGACCCTTGGCAGAGAACAGTGTGAAACTTGTCATAGTGAAGGGCGCAGTGGGGATAACTTGATGCCTTGTGGGTTGGGTTCCAGCATCAGGAAGGGCTCATGGGAAAAGGGGTCTGAAAGGGAAGCAGAAGTCTGCCAACGCTGATCATCACCAATGTCCCCATTTTGCTTAAAATTGGCCACAGTTAGTGCCTGATTCTGTCTCTGCTTTGAGGTTTCATAAATGGCACGGGTAGAACATTCATTCATTCAGCTAACCTTTCTTGAGATCTTGAATCATAAAATCTCAGGAATGGACCCATATCTGCCACGTCACTTCCCTGCTTAGAATCCTTCTGGCTCCTCATTGTCCACAGCACTCCCAATTAACTCCCCAGCCCGATCTCCCACCCCTCCCCTGGGCCTGGTAGAAAGCCTGGATTGGTTAGGAGTTCAGGCTCTGGGAGTTCAAATTCTGCTTTTGCCACATACTGCTGATGACACCATGGGCAAGTTACTTAACTTCTCTGTGCCTCAGTTTACTCATCTATGGAATGGAACATTAGATAATACAGACAAAGGTGTTTAGCACCTACTCCTCCTTTGATTTCAGGCATACTGAACTACTCACAATTTCCAGCAGGCAGCATGCTGAATCACACTCAAGTGCTTTCACACTTGCCTCTGCATGGAATACCTGCTCCCTTTCCCCCCGGGAACTCCTATTCATCTTTAAGAACCTGTTTAACAGACACCTCTTCCAGGAAGCCTTCTCTGGGTACTTCCTCCCCTTGGTGCTTCCACAGGCAGCTGGGTTTATCATCATTGCAGTCCTCACTGTCTAGTGTTGTCTGCATGTCCTTTAAGTTATCTGCTCCTCCTGGAATGTTTAAGTCCCTTGAGGAAAAGTAGATATTTTCATCTTTGCTTATCCAGAGCCTATTACAAAATAGCTGCTTCAGTAGCATGTTTTTTTTTTTTTTTAACTTCAGAAGATAAAATGTTACTTGAATAAAGGTAGATTCAATTACAATTACAAAATTGGATTATTTAGGTAGCATATGGTTTTGCTAATAGAAGCCCGTTTTAGAGTCTGACTATAATTCGGTTCTCTTTGTTTAAAGTCGTTTTTGTAAATTAAATAATGCATATATACCTGGTAAAAAAAACCTTTCAACTAGGTCATTAGACTATAAAATGAAAACTAAAACCTCTCTTCCTTATCCCTTTTCCCATCTCCTTGTGTTCTGTAAGTTATGTGTATGTGAGAACTCTTAGTGTCACCTCTTTAAAACACACATGTGTGTACATGAATACATAGAGGGTCATAATATGCATAATATCATACACTTTGTTTTTTCCTTTCTAATATTATATCTTCGGGACTTCCATATTAGCATGCATAGAGCTACACTATTCTTTTTAATAGCTGAATAATATTTCATTTTATGGATGTTATATAATTTGTATAATCAGTCACCAATGAATGAACTTTTAGGTTGTTTTCAGGCTTTTGCTATTACAAATAATAAAAATATTTGTTCATGAATATATACACAAAAATATCTGTTAGCTACATTCCTAAAAGTAAAGTTGCTGGCTCAGGAATTATAAGCTCTCATAATCATTTTTCTTTTTAATTCTGAAGGATTCCACAAATATTAAAACATTAAAAAACTGTTATCACATACCTATTTCCAAAATTTAACATGTATATATATGTTGCCATATTCACTTCAAATCTTTCCCTTTTAAAGAAATGCGACGTTACAGTTACATGTAAAACTCACCTTGGGCCTTTCCCGTGTCTCTTGCCGGAAGTACCCACTCTCTTGCATGCATCATTTCCACATGTTGTCATATGTATATGTGAACTTTTACTACATATCTGTGTTTTCATCAGCAACATATAGTATGTATTATAGGTCTAATTTTTTGAAATGAATGTTATCGTAATACATAATATAACATTATTTCGCAACTTGTTTTCCACTTAACATTTTGTTGTTGAGTTTATGGTGATGTATGATCAGCCGTTTTAGCTAGTTTAACTTCCACATTGCATTCCCTTGTACTGACAAATCACTGTTTATGGAGTCTGCTATTGACGGTGGGTTATTTCGCAATATAAACAGTGCTGCCGTAAACCTCTTTGTACATGTCTTCATGTGTGTGTGTGTGTTTCCATTTATATGAACATATATCATATATATATTTCTAAGGTAGATACCTAGAAGCAGAGTTGCTGAGAGTAGAATATACACATCTGAAGCTCACTAGATTTTGCCAAATTGCTGTTCCGAGTGCTTGTACCAATTTTTATTCTCAACAAAAGTGAATGAACACCTTTCTCCTGAGGTCCTTGCTAATACTCCATGTTATCAGATTTGTAAAAACACATTGGCAAACTTGGTATGAAATTATACCTCGTTGTTTTAAATTTATTATCTCTACATATGTTTATTGGTCGTTACTGTTTTCTCTTCCATAAATTGCTTTTTCATATACTTTGCTCACCTTTCCATTGGAATTTTCTAGTTAATTTTTTAACTGAGATTTTAAGATTATTGTTGACTCACATGAAGTTATAAGAAATAATACAGAAAGATCCTCAGAACACTCTGTCCAGTTTCTCCCAGGGGTAACAGTTTGCAAAATAATAGTGCAGGATCACAACCAGATACATCAACATTGATGTATCCATCTTATTCAGATGTATATATCCATATAACATAAATACAGTAAATAAACAATATTTATTTTCTTCTAAATTCTGAAGCACTCAAAAAATCAAAACAGAGAAATACTTATTTCTAAAATTTGCTACATATATACATTTTGCCATATTTGCTTCAAACCACTCTCTTTTACAATGTCACAGCTACGTATAAAACTCACCTTGGTTCTTTCCCAGTCTTATTCAGACTTCTGCAGTTTTACTTGCACTCAGTTGTGTGTGCGTGTGTGTATACGTGTGTGTACACACGTGTGTACATGTGTGTGTGTTCGTTCTTTCTGGTGGGTAAACATTAAATTACTGATTCCATTTCTGTAATGAGTATACATCTCTTCAAGTTCTAAATTTCTTTTCAAGTCTATTTTGTTAAGTCATGTATGTTTCTAGAAAGCTGATAATTTTGGTGACTTTATCGTAATCACCATCTGAGCCCTCCCATGTAGTTCCTCGGAGCCCGAAGCACTGTGGTCCTTAATTACCGTGTCCCCGGCGTCCGGATGTCCCAGCGCAGTGTCCCCTCATCCATGCTAGAGTAATCTCCTTTGGCTCGGAATGATCTGAACGGATCAGAGTCAGATGGACTTTACTCGAATTCCCTCCTCTCTGTGCAGCCGTGGGCAGGGATTTAACCTCCTTGGGCAGCCGTTTCCATGTCTATAAGATGGGGTGATAACGCTCCCCCACAGAGTGAGGTGGGGACGAGGAAGACCCCGGCCCAGCACACAGCAGGTACCAAATCAGAGCAGCTCCTCTCTACTTTGTACTTTAACACTCATATCCGGGTCTGCTGTGCCTAGAGGAACAAGATTGCCAATTGTGGTGGCACAGGGCGGGAAGCCACTGGAGGTTGAGGTCACATCTCCAGGGCATTGCAGCCAGGCAGTGCTGTCTGGCGGTGAGGAATGTGGGCTTTGACTACACAGAGGTGGGTTTAGATCTCGGCATTGCTACTTGATCGCTCTGTAATCTATCTGAGCTTCAGTTTCTTCATCTGTTAAATGGAGTTAACAGTGATAATCACACTAATAATAGCTAACACCTAATGAATGCTTACTATGTGCCTGGACCATGTTTTAAATACTTTACACGTATTGTGTTATTATAATTCACTTTATTCTGACAGTCCCATGAAGTAGGCAGGAGTATCATGCCATTTTATGGGTAAGAAACAGAGAAAGGGAGCAATTATGTGTCTTGTCCAACAACTTGTGGCCACTGGTAGGATTCGAACCCAGGCAGTAGGGCTCCGGAGCCCACCAGGGTGGTTCCCACAGCACAGATTTGGTGTGGATTAAAGGAGACACTGTGCGTAAAACTCTGAGCAGAGAGCCTGGTGCGTAGGGATCGCTCAGCAGGGGGCGTTATCATTGCTGCAGTTATGGGCTCCTCGCAGCTCTCCCTGGGGCCAGAGTCATTGGATGGGTCTCCAGCCCCTGATCTCGGTCTCCTCCCCGGGCAGCGAGGCCATTTCCCCGGACAGCTGAGGGGAGTGTGCAAGCCTGCGAAACTGCTGCTCTTCACATCGGTGCTGCCTCTTAGGGAAATGACTTCTTTGACACAACTTTTCCTGCTCTTTCCAGAAGCTCATGTTTCTTTCGAGCAGAAATCCCTCTTCCCGTGGCCAAGCAGCTCCTCTTTTAAAAGGACAAAGCCATGTAGGAACACAGTTTGGATGTTCCTAAATTTTGTGAGTCTTTCTCATGTCTATGAGGATACGGTGGGAGATAAAGCTGGACGGGCCCACAGGACCAAGACCCATCTGGCCCCCAGCCTCCAGCTAGTCATCTGTCTGTCTAGTTAGACAGCTAATTGTCTGTCCATCCATCCGTCTGTCCATCCATCCATCCATCCTCAACAGAGGGCTTTTGAGTTTGTGCTATGTGCTAGGCATTGTCAGTGCTCATCACATACGCCTGATGAAGGTCATCGGTCTGGGTACAAAGAAGTGATCCCCAAAGGCTTCCTGGAAGAAGCAGCACTTGCCCTGGGCTAGGGAGACTGTGTGTGCAGCGGGGCTATTGGAGCTTCTGGTTTAGTAAGTGAGGCAGACCGTATGCAAATGCTGATACACAGGAGGGTGTCCTTAAGGAAAAGAGCCTGGCTCTATGAGACTCTGAACCAGACTAGCGGTGCCAGAGGAGTGGTGGTCAGGGGAGATCTGGGAATCTATAGTTAAAAAAAAAAGTCCCAGACAAATTTGGTGGCCATAGATGTTTGGGAAGCGTGGGCTGTTTGGGCTGTTGCTGATGGCTCATAAAGGTGCTGAGATCCTCCACCTCTCGGCCCCGGGGCTGGCCAGTGGGGTGCCCAGGGCTGGCCAGTGGGGTGCCCAGGGCTGGCCGCTCCGACAAGCAGCTCATCTGCTTTCTCCAGCGTGCTGGGCGATACGGCCACGTTCAGCGTGAGGCGGGAAGCTCGCTGTGGCTGCACAGAGCTATCTCGGGTTGTTAAGCAGAGACGTGGTGTGGTCAATTGCGCCTTCTGGAAAGCTCCGGGGTGACAGTGTGGAACGGGTGCCGGTGGGGAGACAGTGGGAGGACAGGAGAGCTGCGAGGAGGCCGGGGAACCATCGTGGGGTGCATGATGGCCTGAGCTCTGGCCATCGTGGGGGTGGGGGGCGAGAGCAGGGGACACGTGTGTGGGGGGGAAGGCAGCACCACCAGTGGGGGGCCCAGCTGCTGCCAGCTTCCTGGCCGGGGTGTGTGGGCTCCATTTCCTGAGATAGGGACACAGGAGGAGAGGCTGGGCAGGGGTGCGGATAGGTAAAGATTTCGGTTTTGGGTGAGTTAATGACTTTCGAAGAGTCCAGATTGCGCGTCTGCGATGGCTCTTTGATGACAGCCAGCGGCCCTTGAGCGTGGGCCGCTCAAATGGACATTATTCCTGAATCAAAACTTTTGCCATCTGCTCGTCCCTGAGATGTGAAAGCAGAGGGAACTTATTTCCTGACGAGGCTAGTAAGGAGGGAGAGAGATGCTCTTTAGACGCACGCGGGACATATGTTCTTCCTTCCACGCCGCGTTTGTCTGGAGTGCTCCGCATGGTCCTGGGGGACGTGAGCGGGGAGGGGAGTGCTGGGGGAGGCGGGTTCCTGAAGAGGGGGGCAACCTCAGGGCCGTCTCTGCCTCTCCAGTTTTAGTCTGTCTTCACTGCCCAAATCAAGTGCTGCTTCTTCCAGGAAGGCTTCGTGGATTTCTCCTTGACCTGGGCGCGGAACACAAATAGCCAAATGGTGATTTAACTTGCCATGGGTGTCTCCATTCATGGTCTGCCTGCTAAGAAATTAGGTCCAGGGTGGTTGTTCTCAAACTTGCCTGGGGAGCTTTAAAAAATAGTGACACCTGGTCCCACCCCAAAGATTCTGATGTGATTTGTTTGGGGTGCTGCCCTGGGCACCAGGAATTTTAAAAGCTCTCCAGATGGTCCTAACGTGTATCCAGGTAAAACTTAATAGCTTATTAATTCCTTTCCAGCCAGACGTGTAGATGTGTTTTTTTCTTTTAAGCATTTTCAGAAGGCAAAAGCAGCAATTCCCCGTACCTATCACTTAAATAAAAGGTGGCTTATTGCTCTTAGCCAAAAGGATGCCCGTTGTGGCAGGGATGTTAAGAGGCCAGCAGAGGCCGGTTCCAGGACGAAGGCTTTTGGTGTCTCGCTGTGCGTGGCCTGCGCCTTGCTGTTGCCGTGCCATCGTGGAAGGCGTCCCCTCCCTCAGGAGACAGGCAGCGGGGCGGAGCCAAGGCCTGCACACACAGCCCAGCATCGTGGTGATCCCAAACTGCCAGGCCAGCTTCCTGCTTCTGCTGTTCATCGCTGTGTGTCTCTGGGCAAACTATTTAACCTCCCTGTGCCTTAGTTTTGTTATTGACAAAATGAGCCCGATGATAGCAGCTGTCCCCCAGTAGTGACTGTTAAGAGGAGGAGATGACTTACATGGACAGTGCTGAGAGGGGTGCCAGGCCCGGACGAACAGCTCGCACCACTGTGGCTGCAGAGACGAGCACTTCCTTCCACTACTTTCTCTGGATCTCGTTTATAGTTTTCTGCAGGACTGAGGCTTTAACTCATCATGATCTCTGGCCACTTGGGCAGTGCTCAGTCTAAGGATGTGATGGTCAAATTGGCTCACCCCAGGCTGCAGGTACAGTCTGATATTGGCCACTTGCCAATATGGCTGATGTCACAGACAGGGATGGGTTTAGGGTGGGCATTTGCAACCTTGGCTGCCAATTAGAATCACCCGGGGAGCTTTCAAAATCACAGCCTGGCTGCATCCCTGACCAAAGACTTGCCATGGGAGGATGTATTTTAAAGCATCTGAGGTGATTGCAATGTGTATCCATGTTTGAAAACACTTTATTTTGCAAAACGTTTCCTCAATATCTTTTGAGGCACAGGCCTTTGGGAATGACTCTAATACATTTATGTGTTCTTTTTCCTCCTCCAGAAAACTTCTTAATGGCAGGGTCTCCATCTTAGAATTCTAATAAAAGGGCCACTAGAGATCATTTCTCAAAGAGCTGCAAGTAGATTTACCATTCGATCCAGCAATCCCACTACTGGGTATCTACCCAAAGGAAAAGAAGTCATTATATCAAAAGGACACATCATTTATATGTTTACTGCAGCACAGTTCGCAATTGTAAAGATATGGAACCAATGTAAGTGCCCATCAGCCAATGAGTAGATAAAGAAGATATGGTGTATATATAAATATGTGTGTCTATAAACACACACACACATACACACATACATATATCAGGAAATAGTATTCAGCCATAAAAAAGAAAGGAATAATGTCTTTTGCAGCAACTTGGTTGGAACTGGAGGTCATTATCCTAAGTGAAGTAATGTAGGAATAGAAAACCAAAAACCACAAGTTCTCACTTATAAGTGGGAGCTAAGCTACGGGCATGCGTAGTCATACCGTGTGGCATGTGGACATTAGAGACTCAGAAGGGGGCAGGGTAGGAGGCAGGTGAGGGCAGAAATATTACCTGTTGGGTACAAATTACACTATTCAAATGATGGATACACTAAAAGCCCAGACTTCACTACTATACAATTCATCCACATAACAAAATAATCACTTGTATTCACACCAACATTTATTGTTTTTGGACTTTTTGATAAATGTCATTCTAACTGGGGTAAGGTGATAGCTCATTATGGTTTTAATTTGTGTTTTCCTGGTGATTAGTGACATTGACCATATTTTCATACATTTATTGGCCATTTGTCTTTCTTCTTTGGAGAAGCTTCTGTTCATGTCTTTTGCCCACTTTTTAATAGGGTTGTTTTTTTTATTTTTTTCTTGCTGATTTTCTTGAATGTTTTGTAAATTCTGGTTATTAGCCCTTTATCGGATGTACAGCTTGCAAATATTTTCTCCCATTCTTTAGGTTATCTATTTGCTTTGTTGATTGTTTCCTTAGTTATGCAGAAGCTTTTTAGTTTAATCAAATCTCATTTATTAATTTTTGTTGTTGCCATTAATATCTTCTGCAGCAATCTGGATGGACCTGGAGACCATTCTCCTAAGTGAAGTGCCTCGACAATGGAAAGACAAACGCCACATGTACTCACTATTAAATGGGAACTAACCGATGAGCACATGTGTGCACAGAGGGAAGGACAACTCAGTGGAAATAGACTGGGGGGAGGGGGAGGGAGGGGGAGGGGTAAAAATCTAACGGCTACTATGAACACTATTTGGGCACACCTTTTGCTGGGACTCAAGCGTTACAAAAGTGATCCATATAACCTAAAATATTTCTACCCCCTTAATGTTTTGAAATAAAAAAAAACCACATTTGTACCCCTAAGCCTATTGAAATAAGCATAAAAAGAGATCATTGGCAGGCTTCATTTTATAAATGAAAACTCAGGTGGGAAGGACTTTGCCCAGGGTCACAGCAAGCTGGGAGCCTACAGCTTCCCTGATTTCCATCTGGGGGCCCTTATCTGGCCCCCAGAGGGCTGAGCTCAGCACTCTGCAAATCATCACCTAGCAGGCAAGGCAAGGTCCCCTCTGCCACTTTTGTGTTACAGGTTCCCCTTCGCCTCTGCCTTCTCCCTCCCATGTGTGCCCCAGGCGTCCCAGCAGCAGAGCTGAGGAGCCTTAGGGCCCAGGGCTCTCAGACAAGGAACCTGCAGCCCAGAGAAGGGAGGGACTTGCTCAAGGGCACAGAGCAACCCTGTGGGACAGCCTTGAGGACTCACGTCCCAGATCCCCACACCAGGGCTCCTCCTCTGTCCCTGCTGCTGCTCCATCCCCTGGCCCCTCTGTCCTGTCCCGTTCTGTCCCTGCCACCTTTCCTCATTGGCCTTGGACCAGGATACTGTCCCACTTCTATTTATTTTTATTTTTTTAAGTTATTTCACGCTAGTGTATTTAGGGTTCCATTTCCACTCCTCAATAGATTTTACATATTTTTCATATGCTTCTTCTGTCCCACTTCTTCTAGGCTTAGATCTCGGACCCCGAATGGGGGTTCCTGTTGCTGGAGGTGGAGGATGGAATGGGCTGTGGGTCCTTTCAGAGACCACAACCAGGGTCAAGTTGGACAAGATTAATCTGGCTGGTAAGTGCTACTTCATGGATTCAACTCCGTGCATTTCCTTTCTGTTAGGCCCTGGGGTTGGACATGGGAACTAGAATTGATTGATTAATTGATCTATGACTTAGCTTAATCTAGAAAGAAGCTAACATGTCTTACAGCGATTCATAAAATATGTCAAGTGTTGGCATCAATAAGAACGAGAGTGAGCAAAGATAGAAAACAAAGGAAGAAGAAACAGAAGGTAGAGCCACCACCTTGGGTGGGCCACCATTTAGCTTTCTCATTCGTTCATTCCTTTAGTTATTTCATTATTGCCACTTATTAATTAAAGAATTAAATCTCCTCCATTCATTCAACTTTGCTTTCCTTTCCGGAGCACTTTTGTGGTAGCTCGGTGGGAGCCCAGTCAACCAGATATTTTCCCCACAGCAATTAAGAAGATACGTGGGTCCATGTTTATGATCAAACCAGGTCTTGGAGAGAAAAGTGGGGGGAGGAAGGAGGGGCAGGGAACTGCAGAGCCTGACCGTCCAGACAACTTAAACATAAATCTAAAGAAGAGGAAAGAATTCTGGCATCATCCATGAGAGGACTCTAAGCCCATCTACTTCCTGTCTCCCATCTGCAGGGGCCATTGAAGCACGTGAGCTTCATTTGTTGGAGAAGGGCAAGGGGATTCAGCAATCCCGCCTGGAACCTGAGCTCCATTCTCAGTTTCACTGCCGGTCTCAGCTGCAGATGCGGCTTGCACAGTGTCTGCTCTGGGAGTCCTTCTCTCCCGTCTTACAGATGGTAGGATGAGATACGGGGAGTGTGGGGACGCCCCTGGCAATCATCTCACAGCTGTAAGCTGGGGGCATGCTGAGGCTGAGACCCTGGCCTCTGGATGTCTGACCTCCACGGACCTCGAGCTGGAATGACCATTCCACTTCCCCTGTGTGTAATCAACCCCTGTGGCCTCGCAGTCCAGAGCACTCTCTATAGCACACCTACCTCAGTGGCTTGCGTGGTCACCTCCCCATCAGACCCTGATGGTTTGCAAGATTGGAGAATACATCTGTATCCACTATGGGCAGTCTAGGACCTGGCATTTAGCAAGCACCTGGTAAACATCTCATGAGCTAAACTGAACACCGAATTCCTAGCACCACCATGCTTCTAGCACATAGACAACAAGAATAACATTAAATCAAATGGTACCAGTTGACATTATCTAGGGGCTTCCTATGTCTAAGCACTATGTATAAATGTGCATATATTTAAAACCTTAGTTACACCTTACAACAACTCTGTGAAGTGGATTCTCCAGTTCTTATTCTACAGATGAGGTCAAAGAGCTGGAGGAATTAGGCTGAACGCAGGTCTGCCCAACGCCCATGATCTTGAGCAGCCAGCACTCCACCTCCAGGGAAGGCAGGAGAAGCCCTGGGTCTGCACAGCACGTCCACTTCTGCTACAGTTAACAGAAGCTGCATTGCTGCCGGTGCCATGCTTGGAGACCTCGGGTAAACCCTTGGCCTTCTCTGCTTCAGTTTACACAGGAGAAGGCTCTAGAAGATGAGCTGAAAGATCCTTCCACGTCCAGCCTTTTAAGAGCCTGCGAAACGTGTAAACGTGTCCTAATCAAAGCCTTGGACTTGGGCCTTCCAGCCTGCTGGGGAACAGAGTCACATTCCAGGAATGCAGTTTGGTCTGTGTGTGAAAGACTGTGTGTTTATATGTATATGTGCATGTGTATCCCATGTGCATGTATGTGCGTGCATCATGCACATGTGCATGATGGGTCTGTGTGGGAGGATTAGTTCCTCATATGTCACAATGACAAAGTCACAGGTGATAGCTCACCAGACATGCCCTTACCAAATGGATTTTCACTCTCTAGCTTACTAAGCAATGGAGCCTGATCCCAAATCATGCATATTGGGGCCATGGTAAAGCCAGGAACTCGGCAGAAAATGCATTTTTCTTGCTCTTAGAGCAGAATAACTCACCACCCCCAGCTCATCTATATTAAAACCTTAAACTTTCCCTCTTAGCAATAAAAAAAACCCCGCCTGTAATCCCCAGGGACCCCAGCTATGTGCATCAAGAGACTCATCTTTTAATCTATTCACTGAAATTTCTTTACCTTAATGGGAGTATTAATGGAGGACTTTTTCACATCACATAAAAATATGGAATGTGGAATTCAGGGCTGCCCCCAAACGCCTTTCTGCTTTCTCCACTTCCTACTACCTCCTGCTTTATGCCAAAGTTTATGAGTCTGTAATTTCCTGGAAGTTTATATAGCATGAAAGAAGGAGACGTGATAAAATATGCAATTTAATTGCAAAAACCACGTACTAATCTTGCTAATGTGCTAGATTAAGACCGTAATGCGAGAAGCTGCGAGGTGGTTAAACTGATTTAGAGCAAATTGTACCCCTAAGTCTCTTTGTCTGTGCCCATATTTTATGCCACCCAGACCTAACAATTTACTTTATTTTGATTATTGATTTATAGTCCAAGAATAATAATGTCATGTCAGACTGTATGTTATTTAGAGTAATCTCCTCTCCTGCTGGGCTGGATGAATACCTCTAAGACAAGCCCTGCGTGTGGCAGTGTACCTGCCAGGGGACTCGGCTCTGCTCCGAGACCACGCGCATCTCATTTCGGAGTCGCAGCTCAGCTGCCCGGGCTGGGCCCTGCGAGCAAAGACCCTGGCGATGCCCAGAGACAGAGAACTTGAGCTGCAAATAGCCACTCTGACGCTCTCACTCCACATCCTCACAGACACGGGGGGAGAGCCGGGCTTGCAGACCACGTGGACTGGCACTTAGAGCTCACTCTACTTCTCTTAGCCAGAGCCTCGTCATGTGCAATGCAGCTGTGTGTGCCCACGACACAGAGTAGAGCGAGGGGGGACCCAGTGAGTTGACACACTAAGTTCAAGGTCCCTAGAAGGCTCCCAAGTATGGGTAATTCCTTGTCCTTTATTTTAGAGTTTCAGAGGGAGAGGGTGAGAGGCTTCAAAACTATCTTATAATGTCATTGCTTTTTGAGCTTCAGAGCATTGAAAGCCGTGTATGGGGGAAGAAGCAATCCTAATTCATTTAAAAATAGCTGTTCATCCTCTCTGTGCCAAATTCTACCTTGCATATATGAACATAATCAAGAAAATCCTGGGGAGAGGGCAGGGAAGCTAAGGGCGAGATGAGTGTGCAGAAGTCATGAGTGCATGTGTGGGCCGGGCCGGGGACCTGTCAGGTGTGGAAAGTTCACTGCACAGGCAGTTCCAAGACTGGGACCGCAGCCGGCTCTGCCCCTCACTTGGTTGGGGTGCCTTCAGCAGTCCCCTCCGCCTCTTTGGGACTCTATTCTCTCTGATAAGTTCAGGGACTAAGCTGGGTAGTGTTTAAGGTCTTTTTCCCTCCAGGGACTCTAGGACCCCTCCTTAGGGATGGTTACTCTGTGCCGGAGGTTGGTGCCGCTCAGCACCGAGAGTGGCCAGCAATGGAGCCCCAAAGTGGCCGAGGCAGATGGCTGGAGACCAAGCAGAACCAGAATTAGGGGGAAGAATTAACACTAGACTGTGAAGCCACAGACGGTCACGTGAGTGCAGAAAACCCAGGGCTATGCATCTCGTTCTATCGCTTTCTCTCTCCTGTCCCCTTTTATCCATCCCTTTTAGACCCTATGGGTCCATGATCAAATGGACACTTCATGGTCCTCAAGTCTTGTGACCCTTGCATAGTATAGAGTTCACCGTCGCCTTCTCATTGCCAAGTGAGTTGAAGGAAGCACGGAATGAGCTTTCTCTGATCTCCCCAAACAGATTTAACTTCATTTTTGCAGCCATTTGCCTAGTGTCTACTGTGCGTCCTCATCATATTCCACCACGTCTTATGTCTCTTTCTAAATGTGTCTCTGCTGCCCCCAATACATTGCAAAACCTTAGTCTTTTATCCCTAACAATATCTGCCATGCTCTATGCAGTGCCTTCCACACCTCGGGGACCACACAAACATGCGCATCAAGCCACACAAGCGAGAACTACATCAGAAAGAAGAAATGATAAAATGTCATCATACAAATGTGAGGTCCAACCCCATAGTCCACAAACTATTGCATGTCTTCTAGGTGCCTGGCCCTGGGTTGGGTTCTTCGGCGAACGCAGAGATTGTAGCGGGAACCGGGCATGCCATGCAGATCCCCCTTCAGGACCTGGCTGCCCCAGCTGCTGGAAGTCTTGGCTGCTGCTGGCTCACAGCTGAGTCCCTCTTAGCAATTGCCCTTGGCTGACGGGAGCCACCCCACCCAAGGCTACGCCGCCGCCCTGGGGCAACACTTGGGACAACTTTGCAGTGTCATTTCTGTGCAACTCAGAGCTCCTTTTGGGATCGGCTGAGGTCTCTGTTGCAACTTCATCACAGTTCAATTTCTCCCTGTGCCCAGCCTTGCTTCCTTCACTCTTTCATAGCTGTTGAGCCTGACAGCACCCTCAGCTCCAGGAAATCACTTGATCCATGACCAGAGTAATGAGAATACACATTTATGCTGAGAGCTGGGGAGAGGTTGTGAGGAGGAGATTCGCTCTGTGATCTTGGTCAAGTCACTTTCTTCTCTGATCCTTAGTTCCCATATATACGATGCTGGGGCTATAGGGCCTGCTGGGTGTCAATCAAAGTCCCCTCTCCCCTTTGTCCACAGTGATTGGACTGTTAGCTATATTTCTCATCCTCTCTTGTCCTTAGTTGATGCTGGGTGGCTTTGTCCTCATCTGCTGCTGTGCCACATCTCAGTCTGGACCTGAGAGCTTAGCTGTGCCTCCACCGTGCACTTTTCCTTTCCCCTGAGCTGGTATCTGGACGTGATGGTGACACAGTGTTGACCAAGGAGATGATGAAACTGCCCTAGGGGTTGGCGGAGCAAAAAGATCGAAGTTAATGGGTCCCTGGACAGCTGCATGGAGCAGAGCTGCCCAGATTTTGGCTCCATCCTCGAAACACTAGGGAGGGGCTCACTGAAGGCTTATCCAGGGATCCCTGCTGGGGAGTGTGAAGTTCTGTGTGGCCCCAGGGCAGGTCCAGGGCTGCAAGGGGAGACCCGGGAGGGAGACCATTTGGGAGGCAGCAAGCTCGGCTGCATCGGACCATGGCAGCAACAAGAAGACAAGCCCACTTTGAGGACCTTTGGAGAGACATGCCATCCCAGGAGAACATAAGCTCGGTGCCGCAGTGGCCTGTTTTGTTCATTAGTGGATCCCCGCTGCCTAGAACAGTGCCTGGCACTTAGTTGGCACTCAGTACGTGTTTGTTGACTGCTCCAGGGGAAGTGAGGAGGGAAGAAACATGGCACCCTTTGAGGGGAGGTGGGAGCCGACGTGTGAGAATCAGGGAGGGGCAGGAGCAGCAAGAGCGCCTGGCTGGTCACCTTGTTTCAGAATCTTCCCCAGCAAGCACTCGTGGTGCAGTTCGCACAGGGGAACGCAGGGGCCCCGTGCGCACGTGGCCTCTGCCTCTCTTTCTCTCCCCAGACACTCTCATCCTTTGTCCTTCCTTTTTATTTTTTTGTCTTTTTAAATTTTTTTAAATTTCAGCATATTATGGGGGTACAAATATTTAGATTACACATACTGCCTTTGCCCCACCCGAGTCATAGTTTCAAGCATGTCCGTCCCCCAGACGGTGCATCTTTCTTTGTTCTTTCTTCCACATTTCATTCTCGATCACCATGGCCTGGAAGTGGCTACAGGAATAAAACAGATGACATTTTTTTCCCCCAAAATCACTATTTTTTTTTCTTCTTCAAAAGTTCACATATTGCATCTTGACATTATGTAAATTAAAAATCACCACGGCGTTACCTGGGATAAACTATGCTCTAATTTCCTTCAGCCATCTCTAGTTAAGATACCATCAGCATTTTCTAGAGGTTAAGGCTCAGCAGGGGATGGAAAAAGGGCCAGTCAGATGGAAACTTACTGCAGAAAGGGCGTTTCTCAGTGGCAGCAGCCTCGTTTGGGTTCCACCTGCCTCCCCAGCATCTGCCCTGGGGCAGGCATGGACTCCCCTTAGGCTGAGGCTGGCTAGGACAGACAGGCAAACGGAATCTCTCGGGAGAGCTGAGAAGATTCCTAGATGCATAGAATGGATTAGAAACGTTGTGTGAGTTAGTCTGGGCCCATGGGGGTCAAACTTAGCTCTGAGGAGCCCTCGCAGTTCAGATAGTGAAGGAGAGGTGGGAGTGCTAGGGGTGGGAGGACTCTGCCCCCTCCAGCTTAAATCACATATTTTGTTTTTTTCCCTGTCACATGTTGGGCTTTTGCATAATATATTATTTGAAGAAAAGAGTTCTGTGGCTAAAACATTTGGCCAGCCTTTCCACCCATTTTACAGATGAGGAGACTGAGGCCCAGATAGAGGAGCCAAGTTACCCACATTGACAGGGCCTACCAGGAGTTGATCAACAGTCATGGAAATGTGACTTTACATCTGAGTCCAGTTTTCTTGTCTCTAAAATGTGGGAGACAGGACAACCCCTGTCTTGCTGAGCTGTGTGGATTAAATGAAATATTGCTATTGGTTGAAAGACTTGAAGTATCTACAAAAGCTGAACATTGACAACTCCGCCCCTGGGTATCTATCTGTCCGACAGAAATGAGTATTTAGGTCCTCCAAAGACAAGTACAAAAATATTCCCTGCAGCTTTCTTCATGGTAGCTCCAAACTGGGAACAATCCAAATGCCCATCAATGATAGAATGGATAAGTAGATTGTGGGTTATTCACATAATGAAATACTACACAGCAATAAAAAAGAGCAAGTAAGTGCCATACACAGTGATGTAGAGAATGTTACTGATGCAGTATTGAAGGCCAGAAGGCAGGCATGAAAGAGTGCTTATAGCGTAATCCCATTTATATGAAGCATAAGAACAGGCAAAAGTCCGCTATGGAGGTGGTCCTCAGAATGGCGGTTTCCTTTGAGATGAACAGATTGGGAGGGGGCAGAGTTGTGTTCTGGGGGCTGGACATGTTGTATATATTAATTTGGGTGATGGTTTTGCAGGTGTGTACAAACGGAATGATCCACTGAACTGCACATTTAAGGGTACTGCATGCCATTGTATATAAGTTATTAGAAAGGTGAATAAATAAATATAAGTATGAACAAAAAATTAGATAGTAGACCCTGGAGTGTGTGTGCAGATGAACAACTTTTGGGTCCAAATGGAAGGGGCCAGCTACTACCAGGGCTGGGGACCCCAAACAATGCACTCTGAGCCCGTGGTTCCCAAATTTAGGCACGTGTGAGAGCCACCTGGAGAGCGTGTTAGCACAGACTCCTGAGCCCCGGTTCCAGAGTTTCAGATTTGCTGAGTCTAGGGAGGGACCTGAGAGTCTATCTTTATTTGAAAGCTTCCAGGTGGTTTTGTGGTTCTCAGAAGCAGACTGAAAACAGTGCAAGCAGCATCCCACAGTCCGGTGAAGTCTGTCCACCAAGGTCCCACTCCCATGCCACCTCCTTCATGAAGTCTTCCCGCATCACCCCTCACTGCCACTGGATTTGTCTCCAGAGAACTCTCATTTTTTCCCCTCCAACTTGCAGCATTGCATTAGATGTTACGGAGGCAATTTGTTTGCTAACCGTGAGCAAGCCACTTCACAGCTCTCAGCCTACATGTCTACATCTTTAAGGCAGGAGAGAGAACCTGATACCAAGTGTTTCCTTTGAGACAAACAAAATCCAGATTCCTTGCTGTGGTCCAGGAGATCTTTCTCTGGGCTGCTCAGCCAGCTCCTCAGCCCCATCTCTTGCCACCTTCTTACCCTTGCTTACTTCCCTCTAGCCTTCTTCCAGCTTCAATGGAAAGCTCATTTCTGCCTCAGGACCTTTGCACATTCTGTTCCTTTTCCCGGAGTGCTCTCTCTTTCTCCTCCTGTCCTGGTTCACACATCATGTCTTCACATAAGGCTTCTCTATCTAAGCCAGTCCTGCTGTTACTCTCTCTCAGAGCACCCAGCTGTGTTCCCTCATGGCACTTACCACAGTTTGTAATCATATATTTATGGAATTATTTATTGTCTGTCTTCCCCTCTGCAGTGCAAGCTCCATAAGCCCAGGGATTGGGTCTGATTTGTTTATATTGGATCTCTAGCACCTTGGACAGTGCCTGGCAAAAAAAGAGAGCACATTAAATATTTGTCGGATACATGAATGAATGAGATTCTGTTTATCATCCTCCTTTGGAAACAGCAATGCACTGTGAAAACATGCAATTTCTCAATACTGTATTTTCCCTCTTTGACTTTAAATCCTCAAGGGTAGTGACGGGGATCTCACTCCTTTCTCCAGGCATTCACTCCTCCCTCTGCCCACCCCCCAACATATCTGTGCCCATTTCTGCATCTAGCCAGGATTTAGCATCTCTCCGCCAGACTCTTGCAAGGGTTGTCTAACTGGCTACATTACACAGAGCACTGTGTGATCCAAGAGACAGACACCTGGGTTGAACAGACGTAGGCAGAGAATGGAATTTACTGTAAGGATACTGAAATCTCCTGGAAGCCAAGAGCAGGAATGACTGGTGTCAGGGCTTCAAATGCTTTCTTCTCTGTTCTTGTTGGTTTCTTTTCCCCTCTCCCTCTCCTTATCCCTGCTCCTGCCATGTCACTGATCTTGGCATCTCGCCCCCACACATGCCTTGCCCAAAGCTTCACATCCTAAGGGGCTAAGCACGAAAGCGGGGCTTCCTGGCTCTTTTTAAGTGCCATGTGCTAAAACTGGCTCAGCCCAGGTGATTTACTCAATCTAAGCAATTGTGGCCAAGACTTGTGGGCATATAGGAGTTTGACAGAACATGGATAGAGTAGGGGGAATTTCCAGAAGAAGGCAAGTTACTAGGAAAGCAAAACAAGAGGGGCCTGTCACCTCATCCTCCTGACCCTGGTCTTTTCCCTGCAAACTGGCCCATGTGAAATCACTTCTTTCCTCAAAACACTGCTGGAAGAAATCGTTTTCATAGCAGGGACCCTGCCTTATTTACTGTCATATTCCCAGTGCATAGCACAATGGCTGGTACATAGTATATGCTTGACAGATGTTTGTTGAATGAATAAAGGAAACTGCACCTGTAGAATAAAGCCCACCTCATGAATGTGGCATTCGAGGCCTCTGTGGTGGGTCCTTCCCAGGTGCCAGCTCCATCTCTGGCTCTCTCACACGCACCCTTGCTCTAGCCTCACTGGCCTGCTGGCTGAGCTCACTGTGATCATGTAGGTCCTATTTTCTGCCAAACAAAACCCTTCCCTACCTTGGGGGCCTACGGCTATGCTACCTTCTCTGTGACATTTTCCTTGGTTCCTGTGGTCAGGTTCACCATTCATGATACGTGGCATCTTCCTCCATTTGACACTTCCAGTGCCTGGCATCATAGTAGGCATGCAATAAAAAAGTTTTAGCTTGTCATTGGGTTTTGTCTTAGAGTCAGCTTGGTACATGCCTGACTCCCCTTTTAGAGTGGGGGCTTCCTATGTTCCTGAATCAGATCTTGGTGGCACACCACTGTTTAGTTTGGTGCATTCTTTCCTTTTGCCTCATATTTTGGCTATTTTGGGATATTGCCTGTTAATAAACACCAGGAATTATATCCTATTTATCACTGTGTTTCCCTGAGTTGGAAAAGCTGGGACTTGCCTGTTTCTAGGGAACATACTGGGCCTGTCTCAGACTCTGCTAGTCACAATAATGTGGACTCAAGAGAGCAGCAGGGTTGGGACAGGAGCTGTGAGTCTACACTTGGCTTGAGATGCTATACCCTACACAACTTCTGGGATCTTTTGCAGGACCTGGATAAGGTGAACCAATACTCTCATTCATTTTGGCATTAGGATGAAGTGTAGTAATGGAATACTAAGGATTTGAAGCAAGATAGCATTTAATAGAGGGCATCCGGCGTTTACGAGTGGTTGGAGGGACTTGGGATGAGGAAGGTGGGGGCTGCTGATAGGCTGTTGACTGAAAGGGTGCAAAACCACAGCTGGGTCCAGAGGTTAGGAAGCTGCTGCTGCTGCCCCAGCTTCTCCCCTCACCCATAAAGCTGGTGGCTAGACCGTGGGACACTGAGCCCAGCTATGGCAACATCCAAGTCTCTGTAACCTTGCTTTCCAGGCAGGGGAGGGCCTGCGCCTCCTTTCTGCCATCTGAATCTCCCATGCATGCATCTGATTGGTGGAGCCTGACTTGCCTCCAAAACCGTAGCTGCAAGTGCATCTGGGAAATGTAGGCAGCCTCTCAGCCTTGCAGTACCGGCAGGTATGCAGAAGGGGGGTGGATTCCAAGTGCCACCCGACCACACCCTCCACAGTCCCCACTTGGCTGTTGCCGCTAATGCGCCATATGCTCAGGGCACTGACGTGAACACAAGTGTTCTTGCTGGGTGACTTGAGCTCACTGCAGCTGCTGTCTTCTGGGGTATTTTTGATACTTGTTTTCAGTCTGGGAAGTCAAGTTTCAGATTGGAAAAGTCTGATAAGGGTTGCTAACAGAGACAATAGTTTTCTTGTGTAGCTCAATGATTCAAAAAGGCAATCGAGAGTTGGTTCATGGACAGCTAGAGCTAGAAGAAACTAGTGTGCAGCTGCCCATGTCCTCCTATTTCTCAGATGGGGAAACTGAGCCTCCAGAAGGAGCCCAGGTCACCTGTGCAGAGCTGAGACTTAAGCCTGTGGGCCTGCATTTCCGCACGTCGTCATCTGATACAGCCTGGAGCGAGAGGCCTGCCCTCCCGTCTTGACTCCTCTGCCTGCTAGCTCTGTGATCTTGGATAAATCACCTCCTCTCCTGCGAGATGGATTTAATAACAGTGCCCACATCAGGAGGCTCTGGGGAAGAAGGCACGAGATAATAGATGGAAAATGCTGCTAAGTACTTGCAGTTCCCGAACATCATGAGCATTCAATGAATGTTAGCTATTGCTATTTTTATGAGTTTTTTTTTCCAAGAAAGTTTCTAAGATCTTATTTAGACACTGTCACATTGCCCCCAGAGAGGCTGGTTTCCACGAAATGATAAAACAAAGCAAAACAAAGTAAAACAATGCAGCAGTCTGGGGAGGAAGGAGTTTAGCTCTGAGAAGACGGGTTGGCCTCACCTGTAGCTGCAATGCACGGCTGCCTTGATGGGGTCCTTTGGGAGAAGCCACCAAGTGACCCATTTCCAGCGTCCCTCCAACTCTGTTTCAGTGATGCATTTCAGCATTTGATAGTTGCTTCTTCAGGCCTCAGATGCATTTCCCCCTCCCCCAGGTTTAAAATGGAAATACTTAAAGAAACACCCAGTAATGCTGGGGCTCCTACACCCCCACAGGTCCCCTCTAGCCAGGTCTGTGCCGGGAGCTTTGTTGGACACACGATGTCTGATTTTCACTGCGAATCCACTGGTGGAGACTAGCTGGCAGCCGGGTGAGCTCCAGGGCTTAAGAGAATGAGAGATGGTGGCACTGAGGCAGGCCTGGGGGGAGAGCAGGACGCAGCCTGCTAGGTGCCAGGCTTGCATGTCTCTGTTAGTTCAACGACCCGTCTCGGCAGTTCTGAGAGATGGGACGTCATTCCTATCTTGCAGATGAGGAGGTCGAGGCTTAGAGAAATATTAATAATTTGCCTAGGTCCTAATCCTGGTAATTGCTGGCCCCAGGATTTGAACTGAGAACATCCAGTCTCCAAAATGATTTCTTTCTTCATGCCTCCTTCTGTCTTATAAGAAAGTGGATAATAGCAGGGTGAATTGGATGATCCCCAGTATATATTTGTGACGTCATTATTCTGTGAAGATGAGGGCTTGGAGAGGCATAATAGTCACAGAAGAGTAACTGTGTCCAGTTTCTGCTGATCAAAGCTTTGCCAGGAGGCTTGGTCCACATGGTCCCAGGATTCACTCGCTCACCTGTGCACTCAGCTCTTCACTACACGTAAGCACCTACTGTTGGAGAGTTTGCTAGTTTCCATCTACCGCTGCTGAAAGATTATATTTCCCAGCCTCTTTTTTAGATGTATCCAAGTGACTAACTTCTGCCCAATGACGTCTGAACAGATTGTGTGAAGGAAGAGTGCAGGAATGCCTCTTCTTAAAGGGAGCTCATTCAATATGATCACCCTCCCTCACATCCTCCTTCCTGCCCCTGGGCATGATGGCTGGAATCCCAGCAGCCACTATGGACAGTGAGGTAGATTTGCAAATAGAAGCCACACTAAGAATGGTGGGAAAAATGATAGAAGACATTTGGGTCCTTGTTGCCTGTTTCTTGAGAGGAATGAACATCTTTCTTGTTGAAACTACTCTTATTTCTGGGGTTTGGTGATATGTAGTCACACTTCAGCTTAATGGATATATCTACTACGTGGAGAGAACTGATGTAGATAGCATGCGGCATACAGCATGAATCTGTTGCAGAAAGTCTGTATTCAGAAAGCTCCTTGTCTAGTGGAAGAGATGAAACAAGGGCACAAGGCATGAGAGCAGACAGAAGTCAGCGATTGCTGTGAGCATCTGGCGGTGTGAGCAACTACCTGAGGCTGCAGGGACCAGGGAAGTCCTCTTACAGAAAGATGTATCAGGTCTTAATAAGCAAGGGGCAAGTGACCTGCCGGCAGAAGGAACCCCACGGGCAGGCCTGCGTGCAGAGCGCAGGGCACGACTGCAGAGTGGCGAGTTCATCTGTATTCACGAGTAATGAGTGATTTGACTTGAAAGGGGCTTTGGCAGGGCTTTAACAGCCGGGGGAGTCAGGGAAGGTCACAAGCAGGAGGGCGACCTCCTCATATCCGATCCTCAACATCTTCCTCCCACCAGCCCCACCCACCAGGCTGGCTACGACGACAGACACTGGCTCCTCCTGACTCTGGATCCAGACCAAGAATAAGGAACTTATTTCGCCAGTGGTTCTTACAAACTTTGCAGTGACTGGAGCTCCATCTTTTGCTGTCCATTTCTTTCTTTCTTTCTTTTTTTAAATGCTTAACATTAAAAAAAATCTATGACAAAATACACATAACATAGAATTTACCATCTTAATTTTTTCTTTTTTTTAACTTTTTTTTTAATTTCAGCATATTATGGGGTATAAATCTCAAGGTCTCAAATAAATTAGTGTGTAGCTCAGTGGCATTAAGTACACTCATGTTGTGCAACCATCACTCCTGCCCAACTCTAGAACTCTTTTCATCTTCCCAAACTAAAACTCTGTACATATCAAACAATTGTTCCCCACTTCTCGTCTCCCCCAGATCCTGACAACCACCATTCTGCTTTCTGTCTCTAGGAATGACTACTCCAGATATGCCACCTAAGTGGAATCATACAGTGTTTGCCATTTTGTAACATGCCTATTTCACTTAACATAATGTCCTCAAGGTTCTCCCACACTGTAACATGTATCAGAATTTCCTTCCTTTTTAAGGTTGGATAATATCCCATTGTGTGTAACACACCACATTTTGCTTCTCCACTCATCCATTGATGGACAGACACCTGGTTTGCTTCTGCCTTTTGGCTATTGTGACTAATGCTGTTATATACGTGCATGTACAAATGTCTGTTGGAGTCCACGCTTTCAATTTTTTGGGAGCATACACCCAGAAGTAGAATTGCTGAATCATATGGTAATTCTACATTTAACCACTCGGGACCGCACTCACCAGCCTGGAAACCTTGCCCACAGTCCGCATGATAGTCTGTGCTGTGCATTGATGACGTATCTGTTTTGCTCTTGTGTGATGAGGAAAGCTTTAAAGCACTGAAATCTTGTTTTACTTTACAGGCAGCTTTACTTGTAATGTAAATATCAGAATAGGTAACATAT
The DNA here is from genome assembly GCF_040939455.1 of Microcebus murinus. Taxonomy (NCBI): domain Eukaryota; kingdom Metazoa; phylum Chordata; class Mammalia; order Primates; family Cheirogaleidae; genus Microcebus; species Microcebus murinus. The sequence continues at coordinate 80,039,512 of NC_134115.1, read as the reverse complement.
ACATATATGTTTTCATTATGTTATTTTTAAATGTTCACAATTTTATTTTGATAAATGAAAAATTAGAAAAGTCATATCACGGCTGTGGGCTAAAGTCGCTGTGTGCGTTCATCCGTGGCTATTGACTATAGTTGACGCTGGTCCCAAAGTGGTTAATTTTTTAAGGAATCGTCGTATTGTTTTCCACAGTGGCTGCACCGTTTCACATTCCCACCCACAGTGCACAAGGGTTCCAGTTTGTCATTTTCTTGGTTTTTTGTTTTGCTTTTTGACAGTAGCCATCCTAATTGGTAGAAGGTGCTTGCTGTTCATTCCTTTTGAAAACTTGATGTAGTCATTGATTTAAAAAAAACCCCACACCTTGGGAAGTTGTGGGTCGTAATAAGCCTTGGCTGTTCATGAGAATAAACCAATAACACTAGTTCACCGAAGAGCAGCAGAAACCCCAAAAGGACAGCCGTGTGAAATTCTTTGCTCCTCTCCCTCCAAATAGCAAGCACTCCCTGACTCCAGAGAAAACGTTTCTGCGCACACCCCAGACTACCGAAACCAATGTGTGGAAATGCTTCTGCTGCGTTTTCAAGGTCTCCTTCCATTTTTGGCCTCTGGAAGAGGAGTTTTATTTTGCCTTCACAGTGGCACAGTAACAACCACATAGTTCAAAAATAGGTTTTCATGTGCATTTCTTTGTTGAATTTTGCACATTGAGTTTTTTTATATTCATGCATTCTTTTACAACGCCTAAATGTTTTCTTTGAAATGCGCACTGCATTGATTTGTAAATTAGTTTTCTATAATAAAATACCATTTGTGTAGGGAAAAAAAAATCTGTTTTTACAGTGGGTGTGTGGGGGGGACCGAGGGCAACGTGGGAGGGGGAGAGCCCTTGTGGAAGGTGCTGCGGGGCCTGCCTAGCGTGGGGCGTTGAGGGCCCACGGGGAGGAAGGCTGGAGACATTTGCGAGAGGATCTGCAGGGCGAGGGGCCCAGTCACCGCCCAGGCCTGTGGGATGAGGAGGAGGCAGGAATGGCTCCCGTATTTCCGGCTTCCTGGAGAGTGAGTGGCGGAGAGTCGGGGAACGGAACCGACGGACTGGGCTGACTTCCGGTGTTGACTTCCGGTTTGCCCTCGCAAGGGAGGCAAGTCCGCCCAAGCTTCCGGTCATGCTCAGTAAGGCCGGAGTGCGGGTTTGCGGAAGTTTGGGCGGGGAAGGGAAGGTTGAGGGATGAGTTGTCGTGGGCCTTGGGGGTGGCCTTTGCATGTGAGCTTGACTCTCTGGGCTGGAGAGACAGGCGTGGGGTCAGGTTTAGGGACACGGCCACGGGGTCGCATTCTGTGGACACGACCATGGAGTGCTAGGTCTGAGGGGAGTTCGTCTGGTCGTTCCATGGTGCAGATGGCCAAGCCGAGTGCCGGCCCAAGGTCTCGCTAAGGGTTGGCAGGAGAACAGGAACCAGAACCGAGGTGTCCTGGCTGCTCGGAGGGAAGGCTGGTGACCTCTGGGTCCCTCAGCCCTCCCTGGGCTCTCCCACCTGTTCATCTCCTACCCCACCTCTGAGTGAGAACCTCCTGGGCTGAGGACCCGGCATCCTCTAATTTATAGTCAGGCTGACCTGAGTTCGAGTCCTGCCTCTCTTCATGCTGGGAGGCCCTGGGTGCCCTGGGTGCCCTGACTTCAGCATCCTCATGGGTCATGTGGGGACACTGAGGCCTCCATCCTGAGGTTGGCTGATTTAATGACACAAGGCATGTTAGAGGGCTGGTGGAGATTGCTTGGCACCTTGTGGGCACTCAGTAAACAGTTGTTGAGTCTGGACCATTTCAGAGTCAGCCTGGCCGTCATCTCCTTCAGGAAGCCTTCTCTGGTCCCTGCTCCCCTAATCACAAAAGGTCAGGTAAGATCCCCTTTCTCTGTGCCCCAGAGCACTACATTGTGCATACTAATTGTCTGTCTCTTTGAGCACAGGGGCTGTTATTATTTTGTAGTATAATTTAGGTTTGGTATCATAGAAATCCGAGTTCAAATCTTATCTCTGCCACTTCTTAATTGTAGTGTATGGAACAAGTTTCTGAGTATCTCTGAGCCTCAGTTTCCTCATCTGTGAAGGGCAAGTGGTATCAGTAGTACCTACCTCTTAGGGCCTTTGTGAGAATCAAATCAGCTAATACATAAACACAGTCCTTAGGATGATGTCCTGCACATGGTAAGTGTTCAATGAATGTTCGCTATTTATCAGATATTATTCACCACCACTGGCATTGTCAGTCATAGGCTTATTGGATTAGGAGTTAGAAGACCTGGGTTCTGGTGTCAGCTTTTTATTCTGTTGGTCTTTAGTGATTTTTTCGATATATCTGTGACTGCTTTAGGTAAATGCTTAGGTAATGAATGATTGGAAGTTTTCATATGAGGAGCTCTAGCTACCTCTTGTCCCTGTTTTTCATACTAGTGATGAATGTGTGTTTCTGGAGTGTCCGTGCGGGGAATAAGACCTTAAGGTGGGCTCTGTCTTCCCTCCTCCGACCACACCGGCCTCTCTTAGGGAGCCCATACTTGAGGTGGCACCTGCTCCCGGGCCGGGTTCCCATCTTCCTGCTTCCTGCCAGCCCACCCACTGAGGCCCTGTGTGTGCGCCCTTGGCCTGGGGCACACCCCCGACTCCTGCGGCCTTGTTCTCTGAGTGCACATATACATTTTAGAAATGTTTCTCTTAATCATATCTTGAATTAATGCAGGCCTCGTTCATTCCCAGCTCTCATTACCCTCTTAATTAACTCGGCACAGATGGAAAAAGTCGGAATTGCTCTAGCCGAGTTGTTCTGCTAGTTTTAAAATGAGATGGCAGATGGAAGGACGAGGTGGAACGGGCCGGCTTGGAGGGAGGAGATGAGTTTCCAAGCTGTCACCGGGGCGTCAACAAACGCTCCATCTGTCGGTGGTGAGGCTGGGCCGAGGCCCCTTGCAAGGGGCTGGCGTTCAGAGGGCCGACACGGGCCAAGGCTCAGAGGTCCTGGCCATCCCAGGTACCCTGGGGACATGGCCCCTGGCACCGCGAAGGACGCCAGGAGTTCTGGGGTCCTGCTGTGAGTGGAGACCTCTGTCCCAGGCCATGACGGAAACACCCATGCCCCACACTGCTGTTTGGGAGCCAAAGAAGGGTTTTATTTTCCTTCTTATCTAAAATAGTCTTAAGACTATTGCGCCGACTCCACATGGGTGTCAGAGTGAACTTTCTGAAAACACACGATCACTTTGCTGCTTGACCCGCTCCACTGGCCCCACCTCTGCCCACCCTCTGCTCCTGCCTGCCTCCAGCTGTGCTGACCTACTGTGGTCACTCCTGCCCCCCAGCCTTGGCCTTTGCTCTTCTTGCTGCTGGGGCTCTGTCCCTCCTTTTTACCCTTCGAGACCAGCTGTGTTGGGCACCCCCTAGGGAGTACTCTGCTTCTTGTGCTTCTCCTACCAACATGTTTTCCAAAATTCTCTTTGCTTGCGAATGAATTAGTCATTCTTCAGTGGCAGCTTGTGAAAGGGTGTTTGGTTTGTTTGGAGTTGTGTCTCAACCTGAAAATAGCATAGAACCTTAGAGTTGAAAAGGATCTTAAGAATCTTTTAGAATTCAGGCATCATCTATAGTACATCCTGGAGAAGTGGGTACTCAGCCCTGGCTTGCATACCCTCAGAGACAGGAAACTCACTACTCAGATAGCCACCCTATTGATGGATAGGTCTAATTGTCCCACTGTTCCCTGGGCTGGGTGGAGATCTGACTCCTTGTAATGTGCATGGGAATAAAATCTGCTCCCTCTGCCCCAGGGCAGTCCCTCAGGGGCCTGACTCATTGCCCAGGTCTTCCCTGAGTTTGCCACCCTCCTTGACAACACGGAAGGCAGAGCCCACTGACTGGTTGCTGATACTCCTGGCAAATGACAGGGACTTGGGATAACTGACCATTTCATCTTATGTCCCAGGTGTATGGAGTAGTAGACAGATTCGGACTTTGGAGTCAAACAGACCTGGCGTCAAACACCTGGTCTGCTGTTTACGAGCTGTGGGATGTCAGACAGATGCCTTAACCTCTCTGAGCCTTGGCTTGCTCATCTGTAAAATGGGGGTTGAGGTAGATGGTTGCTAAGGTCCCTTTTAGTTGTGACCTATGAAGTGCCAAGTTGGTTGTCTCCAAACTTTCTGCTTCTGAGGAACTTGTTGCTATTTCATCTGCCCTCCAGACCCTTGGCCCCTGCCCTGACCTTGCATCTCAGCCTCTGGTTTATTGCACGACACTTCAGCTCCCTTCATAAATTCAGTTCTGGCCAAGTCTGTCCCCTGCTCTGTCTTTATGGTTCCCATCAGCAGCTGGGTTGTTACCAGGCTCCCTAAAGTGGCCTTCAAGGCTCCAGTGTCAGGCCTTGGTAGTGTCTCCAGCTTCATAAGCTATAACTCTAGGCTTTCCACTTACCCTTTGGAGTTCTCCAAAGGTATTTTCACTCCACACTTTACACACACTCTTACTTCTACCTGCAAATCCCTCTCCCTTGGCTGCTGTAGTTACAAACTCCTATTGATACTACAAAACCCCATTCAGGTGTCACCTTTTTAATTTGAAGCTTTTTCAGACCATTCTTTCCGTGTGAGACAAAGTTCATCCCTTCTCTGTACCCCTCTACAAGCACGATCACTGCATGAATCTGTGGCTGTCTTTCCTCTGGGAGGGTTTCGAGGCACTAGGGACAGGACCTGGCAGGCCGAGGTCCCCACCCTTGTGACCTGTGTCCCTGCGCTTCTGATCCTAGTCTCTTTCCTCACCTTTTCCAAGTGAAAATGACAGTGGTTCTTAATCAGAACTTCTTAATCACACCACGTTATCCTTCCGAGATGGCTTTTACCTCCAGGAACCCACTGATTCCCCACTCCAAATTACTATAATTACCACAAATGATAAAATAGCAGCTTTCCCAGTTTTCTTTACCCTTTCCAATTTGCATATGCTAATGCACTGACATCTCCCATCAGCCCCCTCCTGCTTGCTTTTCGGGGACATTTTCCATAGTTTGTGTTCACTTGTCCCATACCAACTAGGACTGGATCAGGGCAAGGAAGAAAGAAGCCTCTAGAAGTTCCTAATCCACCCAAGAAATGGAAGAAATAAATTTCCTGTCATTTAAAACGTAGCAAAGACATTGAGGGAAATCTTTGCTGTTTGGGAGGAGGCAGGGAGGCGGGAAGCAAAGGGCACTGTGGAAATGAGAGGTGAGAGACCTGGGTTCAAGTTGCTGCCTCCAGCTGCCGTGGCCTGGTCCATGCCCCCGTTTCTGAACCTCACATCCCTCTTCTGGAAACTGCAGAGCTTATACCCACTTGGCAGTTTGTAATGAGAAAGAAATAATGGATTTTTTTTTTAATTTAAAAATTATGGTGAAGTACACATAACATAAAATTTACCACCTTTCCCACTTTTCAGTGTATAGTTCAGTGGCATAAAGGATGCTGCTGTGAGACCATCACCACCACCCATCTCCAGAACTGTTTCATCTTGCAAAACTGAAATGCTACCATTGGACCATAATTTCCCAGTCCTCCCTCCCCACCAGTGCCTGGCAAATTGCCATTCAACTTTCTATGAATTCTCTATGAATTCAACCACTCCAGGTGCCATAGATAAGTGGAACCATAGAGTATTTGTCTTTCTCATAACTGACTATTTCACTTAGCACTATGTCCTAAAGGTTCATCCATGTTATGGCCTATGTCAGAATTTCCTTCTGCTTTAGGCTGCATAATATTCCACTGTCAGTATGTACCTAACTTTGCATTTTCATTTGTCCATCAGTGAACATTTGAGTTGCTATTAATGGAAGTACAAACTTACCTGTTAAAATATCTTCTAAAATGTACAGACCAGCACAATTTAGGAGGCAGAGGTGGTCAGGACAGTGAACTTTGGTGTTGTACATGACTTTGAGTTCTGGCTGAGTATCTTCGAGCTCTGTGTCTCTGTGCCTATCTTGTGGGGCTGTCCTGAGGTCAGCATTCATTCTTTTAGTTATTTATTCATTCAACACATCTTTACTGAGCGTGTACCATGTTCCAGGATCTGAGCTTGTGCTCAGGGTAGAACAGTGCAGAATGCCTGACAGCAAGAAGGCAAGACAGGCCATAACCAGGTAAATGAGAGAATACATTTTATGTCCGATGGTGATAAGTTCTATGGAGAGAAACCGAGTAGATTAAGAAGGATGGTGAGTGCTTGAGGGGATGGCGCTGTGAGACACAGGGTGAGTGGAGCGGTCTCCTGGGGACATGAGAGCTGCATAGTGAGCCTGTAAGGAAATCGAAAAGGCAAATGCCATGAAGTGAAAGCATGCCTGGAATGTTCTAGGAGCAAGAACACGTCTGGTGTGGCTGGAGAAACTTGCGATAGACAGTAGCTGGAGCTAAGGGCAGCGAGGTGGTTGGGGGCGGGGTGGGGTGGGGGGGTCAGTGCTGCAGGGTCAGGTGAGGCGCGTGAGTGAGCCCGGTGGGCACTGAAGGATTCTAAGTGGGGACGTGCTGGGGTCTCACTCGTATTTTAAAAGCATTGCTCTGCCTGCTGGGTTGAGAATCGGCTATGGTGGGGACGAGGGTTGGGGTAGAAGGACCTATGATTGTAATAACCCAGGCCAGGGATTGGCAAACGCTTTCTGTAGAGGACCAGATAGGAAACATTTTCAGCTTTGAGAGCTGTGTGGTATGTGTTGCAATTACTCAGTTCTGCCTTCAGAATGTAAAAGTAGCCACAGACAACATGTAAACAAATGGACATAGCTGTGTCCTGATACAACTTTATTTACAAAAATAGTTGGAGGGCTGTTTCTGGCTAATCCTGCTCTGAGAAAGATGATGGTGGGTTGAAGGGTGTGGTAATGGGGTTGTGAGAAGTGATTGAAAAAGATACTTTGAAAGTAGGTATATCAACAGAATTTGTGTCGAATTGGAGGCAACAGGTGAGAAAGAGAGAAATCAAGAATGACTTTAAGTTTTATGACCTGAGCAAAATAAGGTTAGAGATGCCAATTCCTGAGATGAGGGAGTCTATGGATGCAACAGGATATATATTTTTTAAGGTGTGGGGAGAATTAGGCATTTGTTTCTTTGTTTGTTAGGACCTATCAGGTTTGAGATGCCTCTTAGATAGCCAAGCAGATGTATGAGCCTGGAGTCTGCAGAGAAGTTGAGGATGCAGGTAGGAATTTTGGAGTCGTCAGCATCTATACGGGATTTGAAGACGTGAAATTTGAAGACCTGAGAGCATGTAGGGAAGGAGGGTGGATAGGGAAGAGAAGGCCTGCGAGGGCTGGGCCCTGGGGTACTCAGAGAAATGAGGAGCCGCCAGCGAAGAGATTGAGAGGGAGAGGTCACTGGGGTGGAGGAAGGCCAGGAGACTGTGGATCTTGGGAGCCACGAGAAGGAAGTGTTTCCAAGAGGGAATAATCAACTGCACTAATGTTGCTGCAGTGGGTTGAATAGTGAAATTCACGTCTGCCAGGAACCTTAGAAGTTGGGTCTTTGCAGATGTAACTACTTAAGCGGAGGTCGTGCCAGCTTAGGGTGGGCCCTAACTCCAGTGACTATTTTCCTTATGGGAAGAAGAGAGGACATACAGAGACACAAAGGGAAGAAGGAGGCCATGTGAGGACGGAGGCAGGTGGGGAGACGGGAGTGATGCAGCTCAAACGGACAAATCCCAAGGGAGACCAGGGGCTACTGGAAGCTGAAAGATGCCAGGAAAGAGTCTTCTCTGGAGGCTTCCGAGGGAGCATGGCCCTGTTGACACCTTGATTATGGACCTCTAGCCTCTGGGACTGTTATAAATAAATTTCTTATGTCTGAAACCACCTAGTTTGTGATACTTTGTTACCACAGCCCTAAGGAACTAAGTATGCATTGCTGATGGGTTGAGTAAGATCAGGACTGCAAAAGACTGTGGATTTGGTGATGTTGGGAGTGGAGAGGGTCATAGGTGACCTTGACAAGAACTGTTTTCAGTAAAATGAGTGGAAGCGTGCAGTCTGATTAGAGTGGGTTCAAGGGAGAATGGGAGGAAAGGCTTTGGAGACCGAGGATGAGCCATGCTTTTATTTTAAAGGGGAGGAAAATGGGCAGCAGCTAGAGAGGAATGGGAGACATGACACACATCTGGCATTGCTAGAAAGGAGCCAGCAGAGAGGTGAGAGACAGTGATCTGGGAGAGGGGACTGTGGCTGGTGTCCCCAGGACGGGATCAGTGGATGCGTGCAGAGGCTGATGCTTGGGAGGTCGCCCGAGGGACCAGGAGGGAAGGGAGTGCCAGTGCGAGGGAGTGGGCGTGTTGGCGGATGTGGCGGAGGGACTGTGACAGTTCCATTCTGATTGCTCCTGTTGTCTTCCTGAAATAGGAATGCAGGGTGTCAGCGGGGGCTGAGGCTGCGGAGGAGGCAGTGGAGGTGGGAGATGGGAGAAGCAGTGAAATGGCCATTTGGGAGGACGGGGAGGGGTCCTTTTGGGGAAGTGTAGCTGGCTGGTGGGGAGGCCTGAGGCCCACCTGAGCTTCACGTGGCTGTGAACCAAAGTCGGCAACGTGGGCAGGGTTGTGTGTTTCCCTCTCGCCACACTCAGCTGCTGGGGCCAGGCTGGTAGCAGGTGTTGAGCTGGACTGGGCCAGCGAGTGTAACGAAGCAGGAAAGGAATGAGGGAGCTGAGGGTCCTATAACATGTGTAGCAAACCATGTGTAACAAACGTGTAACAAACCACCCCCAGACTTGGTGGCTTAGAACAACAATATCAGTTCATTTTTGTTGTGACTCTTCAATTTTTGGCAGAGTTTTGTTAGGGACAGCGTGTCTCTGCTCAGCGGGATGGCGTGGCTGGGGACTGGAGGGTCTACTTTTCAGATGATGTAGTAGGCTGATGATGGCCCTCAACGACACCAGGTCTTAGTCTCTGGAACCTGTAAGTGTTACCTTATTTGGAGAAGGGGGTCTTTGCAGATGTGATTAAGTTAAGGACCTTGAGATGGAGAGGTTATCCTGGGCTATCCGTGTGGGCCCAAATGCAATCACAAGTGTCCTTATACGAGAGAAGCAGGAGGAGATGTGACATGCAGAAGAAGTGGAGGCAGTGTGACCACGGGAAGGGATCAGAATCACGGTCATGCAGCTACAAGCCCAGGGATACCCGGAGGACCAGCAGCTGGAAGATGATGTGAAGAATGGATTCTCCTCTGGTCTCCCAAGGAGTGTGGGCCTGTGACACCTGCCTTTTGGACTTTGAGCCTCCAGAACTCCGAGAGAATAAATTTCTGCTGTTTTAATCCCCCCAGTTTGTGGTGATTTGTTGCAGCAGCCATAGGGGACTGTTGCAGATGGTGAATCCCATGCTGGCTAGTTGGTCCCGCCTGTCATCCGTGAGCTGGTGCTGAGCGCTGAGGCCTTTATGCCTCTCTGTGTGGGCGTGGTGGCTGGGCTCCAAGAGCAAGTGTCCCACAGGAACTAGGTGGATGCTCTTGCCTTTTACGGCGTGCCTTGGCATCACTTCCAGGATCAAGGAGGGGAAACACAGACTCGGCTCTTGATGGGAGGGATGTCAAAATCCCGCAAGAAGTGCACGTGAGATGCACATGCATGGGAAGTACATGTGAGATGGGAGAGATTGCTGTGGACAGTTTTTAGAATACAGAGCTTGCCACCAGGGTAACGTAAGATGATGATGGTGGTGGTGGTGGTGGTGATGGACTGTGACCTCTTAGTTGGTCAAAGAGCGGAGTGAGGACATGAAGGGCAGTGAGAAGGTGGCCGAATCAGTGGACCTCAGGACCCAGGGAGGGGGAAGAATCATTGACCTCCAGGTGAGCAGAGGTCAGAGAGAGGGACTCTTGAAACTGAGTTTATGGGGTGAAAACAGATACTGTAATGACAAGGTGCACAGTATGACATGGCAGTGGGTGACTGAGGTGTGGCTTCTGAAGGAGAGGAATTTGGAGAATGACAGACCAGGGGGGACACCTACGTAGATACTGAAGCCAAGTCTGTGCTGGAAAGAGCACCACGAGCCAGGCGTGAGAATCCTTGGGAGTCAAGGGTCCACAACCTCCTGTAGGTCTGAAAATGACCATGAAAAGCATAAAAAGGAGGGGATGATTGTTGCCCTAACGGGATGTGACCAGCTGCAAAGCTGGAGGTCTTTGGGGACGGGGAAGCATCAGAGAAGAGCAGTGAGGAGCAGTATGAGTGACAGCAGGAATGAGGGGGAGAAAACAGGTCCCCTTCAGGGAGCTGCAGGAGTGGAGGGTCAGTGCAGAAGTGTAGTTGGAGGTAGAAAGGATCGCAGAGGGCAGGGTGGGAGCTTTTGGGGAATTGGAGCGGTGACGATACAGAGCTTGATGAGAATGAGAACCCTGAAAGGGGCCATGTCCTGGGAACCCCAGCTTCTTGAGGTGACTGATGTGAACCATGACTCAGGCATGATTGGATTAGGTTTGGGAGTCTCATGGTGGACCTCAGTGGTGCATCTGGGCTCTGAGGGCTGGAGGGAGGAGGGGACAAGGAGTAGGACCTCGCCAGGAATCCCAGAGCTTGGGGCTCCTGCTTGGCTCCTGTCCATGGCAGTGGGAGGCCAGGGGAGGTGCTCCCTGTCTGGGATGACTAGGAGCTCAACAACATCCCTTATTCCTAGCACGGTCATTTTTTTCCAGGTTAAGCAGCTGATTCTGTAGATAGGGAGTGGGCATTGTTGCACTTGTTACATCATGTGATTATCTGTTTTCCTGGCTTCCCCACGGAACTGTGAGCTCCCAGAGAGCAGGGTCTTCATGTTGTAGTCTTGGAATCCATCGCCCGTACCCAACATCATACTTTGCCTAGAGTATTTATCGGCCAGCATATTTTTTTTTTTTGCTTTGTTGTCCAGGCTAGAGTGAGTGCCGTGGCATCAGCCTAGCTCACAGGAGCCTCAAACTCCTGGGCTCAGGCAATCTTGCTGCCTCAGCCTCCCGAGTAGCTGGGACTACAGGCATGTGCCACCATGCCTGGCTAATTTTTTCTATATATATGTTAGTTGGCCAATTAATTTCTTTCTATTAGAGATGGGGGTCTCACTCTTGCTCAGGCTGGTTTCGAACTCCTGACCTTGAGCAATCCACCAGCCTCAGCCTCCAGAGTGCTAGGATTACAGGCATTAGCCACCGAGCCCGGCCAGCCAGCACGTGTTGAACGGAGAAGACCCAGAGTGACATACTGACTTATCCAAGGTCATACAACAACAACAAAAGAACCTGGACAAATCACCTGGGTTCCTGGTTCTCAATTTTCTTTGCAGTCCTGCAATACCTGCATTCTTCTAATTCTCACAGTGGTTACTTCTTCCGTCTCTCCCCTCTTCACGAATTTATTTTCCCATGAGATCTGCAGCCCCAGCAGGAGTTTGAAGCCCAGAACCTCCATCAGTGTTCAAAGCCTCTCTCTTTTTGCTCATGTTTAATCTTCAAAAGGCCCTTTGCTCCCACTGGTGATTTTCCCTGAGGTGCCCCTGGCTGGCCCTACTAAAATAGGAATTGCAGGCTGGCTAAATAGGGATTTTCAGCTAACATAAGAAATTACTGACAGGGGAGAAAATGGGGAAAAAGGCAGATAGTTCTGGAGCTTTCTTGTCATCGGTATTGGTCTTGGCATCGGGGCTCCTTAAGTCTATTAGCCTCTGTTAATTTCTCCAGTGCTCTATGGCGAAGGGGGTGTAATGGGCTGCAAATGCTCCTAAGTAGGGTGGTTCACACCCAAAGCTGACAGGCTGAGATAAACCCATTTAGGGGAGGAAGCACGTCTTCTCAACCCATCCAAGATGTTTGAGGAGTGGGAGGAGAGAATCCTGTGGTCTGATGCCATCTTCTTGATCACAGACTCCCCTCTGGGATGCTGTCAGCTGGGGCCTTAGAGCCCGGGACTGATGGGCTGCCGCTCTGTGATCAGTTCAGGCACAGTGGTTCCATTCCATGATTCTTCCTCCTGAAAGATTCAGAGCCTGGGGCAGGCACCAGGGGGACAGACAGAGATGAGTATGAACAGAGAATATCAATGCTGCCATTAGACAGAGATCAGTGTGCGTGCAGTGTGCACGTATGTGTGCGTGTGGTGTGCACACGTGTGCGTGTGGTATGCACAGCGAGTGGACGGGGATCTGGATGTGAGAGCAGAGAGGCAGACCAAGTCACAACACGGAAGAAGAGAGACACCAGCAAAGGCCAGCATGTGCCCATCCTTTGTCCGGGCCCCGAGAGAAAACGTCCATTTCTTGGAGCACGCCAAGGCAGGCGGGGGATGCAGTCTCGAAGTCTGTGGAGGGAGTGCTGAGGCCAGCAGTTGACTCTCCTTGCCGTGCCTCTGACACCGAGAACTGGAACTAACACGGAGTGGGTGTCCCAGGAAGACAAAACGCAGCACAGTCCCTGCGTTCCCTGTCACGTGGAGAGCCTCCCATGAGCTGCTGTGCAGCACGAGCTCCAGCCCTGCGGCGTGTCGAACCATGTGGGAGGACCACCCAACACCGCTCGGGGCCAGCGACCTCTAAGGCCATCTGAGGCAGTGCGGGGAAAGTGGAGAGCCTTCTCCCCGGCCTTCCGTATACAACTCACGGGCAGGTCCTGTTGGTGCCGGAGCCAAAGTGCATCCCACCTGTCTGCGGCCCCCGTCTCAGCTGCCAGCATCGCAATCAAGCCGCGCCCGGACAGCGGCAGTAGCCCCTGGGCTGGTCTCAACTCTTAGTGCCTATGTCTCCTCTCCTCTGAAAGGATCGGGTACTCCTTATTTAACAAAGATTCTTCCAGAGGCTGCTCATTGCTTTTAGGATAAAATCTACCTCTGTCTGGGCCCAGGAGACCGTGCGCCACCTGCGTTTGCTCACCTCTGCCCTCATCTCATTCCTTGCCCCACGGTGGGCCCGGGCCACACCGTCTCCCTCTTCCTCAAACGGGTCTCTCCTGTCCCAAAGCCACTGCTGCTGCAGATCCCTCTGCCGGGAACACACTTCCCATGGATCTTTGCACGATTAACTTTCTCTTATTTTCCAGGTCTAAGCTCACCCACCTGTCACCTGCTCACTGAGGGCTCCATTTGTCCCCCAGTTGGAGTCAGCCCCTTTCCCCCTCCTCAGCCACTGTTTACGCTTTATCTGGTTTTATTTTCTTTGTGATTGTTTCTTGCAATTTGAAACAATCTCACGAATGTATTAGTTTGCTTGTGGATGTTCTGTCTTCTGCCGTGAAAATGCCAGTTTTGGGAGAGCAGGGAGCTTGTCTGTTCCGTTTCGCCATCCTAGTCCTAGACTCGTAGGAAGCTCTCAGGATGTAGTTGTGGACTGACTGACTGAATGAATGAATAAATGAATGAGTCAGACACATCTGGGTTTGACATCTGGATCTACCGCCTACGAGCCAGGTAACTTTGAAAAGGTTGGTTCACAACAGGGGCCTCGTGGAGTGGGGACCGTGATATTTACCCTGAGAGTGGCGTGTGGCACCGACACTGATGCTATAGTTAGACAGACTTTTAGTTCTGTACCTCACACCCTGTAGGTGCTCAATTAAAGCCAGCTCTCTTCCTCTTCCTGGTCTGTTGGGGATTTACACGAGGCAGGAGGAGCAGGGAGGAGCACCCTCTCTCAGGACCAGCACTGGGAGGACCAGCGGAGGGCGTGGCCCCAGGAGCAGCTGTCTTCCACGTGCCTACCTGGTCCCCCAGCCCCGATCTGGGCCCTGTTTTCCACCTGGCCCCCTGAGGCCCAGACCCTAACCACATCCCTATTGCTACTCTCCTTCCTTCCAGTGTCTGCTTCATCATACTCCAGCTTCTTTAAGCCAGGCATTCAAGGTTCTTTAATACCAGCTTTCATTGTATCCATCCCATTTTATGCCTTTTGACTTTTGGCTGCCTCCTTATTCTGCTCGGGCTGTCGTCTGCCTCCCCCCTTACAGTCCATATTAAACCTGGTCTTGTAATGCACTGAGCGCTGGGGCATCAGTGTGCAAGCAATTAACATGCTGATGACCAGAGGGCCCATCAGTATTCTTTAAAGGTTATTGGAAATAGTTTTACTAGGCATGTGCTTTCAAAAGTCTCTTGAGTTGAGCATTTCCCTTCTGTTTTGATGCATCTTTTCTTGTAACAGAAACTTTCAAGCCAGGGAAGAAGATTTTGTCTAACTCTCATGAAAGAGGGGCATATGGGGCCCAGAGAAGTAAAACACCTTGTGCAGGTCGTGCTGCAGGTCAGCAGCAGAGTTGAGACTAGAACCCAAGCCTCCTGCCTCTGTGTCATCAGCTTTGGCTGTGAGAAGCTGGTGGCTGAGCTCAGTTTGGATCCAGCCTGGGCGGGAAGCCCATGGCCCAGTCTGGTCTGGCGGTGCCCCAGGCCCAGTGTGGCTGGTGGCAGCTGGAGGCCATTAGGGGCGTCTCTTGCTCACACCCTCATCTGCAAACATTATCCTTGGAGGCAGCCTCAGCTGGGACAGTCACCCAGGTGGCTGTCCTTCGTGCCAGCTTGCATGCCCTGCCGCCACCTCTGCAGCCTCTTTTGAGAGGTTTGAGCTGAGCTTTCACCAGGAAAGGGTGGTGGGCTGAGTCCCTGGGGGTCCCCCACCAGGTGATGGGATCCCAGGTTCAGCCAGGCTTCTAGGACTGTGGTTCTCAAAGGGGGAAGTGCTGTCTCCTATGGAGTATTTTTGGTATTTATGGGGGTATTTCCTCATTGTCCAAATGTTTGGGGGAACTATTAGCAATTGGTGGGTTGGAGCTAGAACTGCCCAACATACTGCCATGTGCTGGAAAGTTCCACATCACAAAGAATCAACTTGCACCCTATGAGATTTTCACATGTCTCATCTCACTGGACACACATGTAAGTGAAAAACCTGTTTATGTATGTCTGGAACTCTTTCTTTAGCTATATGTCATCAAATCTATCTATCTATGAATGGATGAATATGAACAAATTATTATCTGTGCAGTTTTAAAATACAATGACTTTCCAGGAATGCAACTACTGGGTATATCAAGGGAAGACTGAACATTTTTTTGTTCAAAACTTTACCAAGAGGTGTTCGCCATTTCAGAAAATCACACTGACGATGGCAAAGGCCACTGTGGAGTTGAAGACACCAAAACAACCCCCATCTCAGCCTGCCTTTGTAGTTAGAAATATAGGACGATACTTATTTAGTCCTTATTTCAAAATGTCAAATAGAGAGGAAAAAATGTTAACAATATTCAGTTAAATATTGCCTTACATCTCTTAAATCCCAACCTGCTCCTTACTTCGTGTGTATTTTCTGTAGTCATATCTGGACATTTCCTTATTAAAATGTATATTATTTGTTATAAGATGTCTCCTTTTCTTTATCTTTATATTGATTTTTAAAAATTATAGGTTTTTCGTACTATCCAACTATAGGTTGGTCGTACTATCCATGGATTTTATTTCATCATCCTAAAGGGGGTTTTACAAAATAGTTGCTGCACCAAGGGAGGTTTGAATCCGAGAGGGTAATACGGGCTGTTGCCTCCCCTCTCGGGGCACACACCTGGTTTGTCAATACTATTTAAATCCCATCTTCGGGATGAAAAATCTCTTCCTGATTTTTCCTTCCTGTATCCCTGAATAACCTCTAGGTGCATGATCTTCATTCACTCATTTATTCATTCAACATGCATACTACCTTCTACGTCCAGGCACGTTGCCGGGCACTTCATGTACACTTTCTCGTTACTCCTCCCAGCAACCCTGCAGAGTGGCCGTCATTGGCCCTCTGTAGCAGACACAGGTCCAGGTCCCGATGGGCTCTCAGGCCAGCGGAGGACACAGAGGAGTAAACGGGCATTTACAGTCCAGTGTGGTCTGTGAATTCATGGGGCAGGCGTGGGAGCTGCAGGACCCAGAGCAGGGGTGTCTAACCCTCTTCCAGACGGGGAGAAATCTGTTTTCAGGACGAGTTCCTGAAGGATCTATATCTGAGCTTGGTCTTGACAATGGGTAGGGGTGGGCAGGAAGAAGGAAGGCGTTCTGGGCTGAGGGGGTACAGTTGTGAGGGCACAGTGGCAGGAATTAGCAAGGCCGGCCGGGAGTACTGTGTGCTGTTCATTACGGGGGGAGCCCAGAGTGGGAACGGGGTTGGCTGGGGAGGAGGCTTCAGGCAGGGAGGAGGCAGCCTGGGGCAGCGGTGCAGGGATCCTTGGGTGCAGCCCAAAGAGCTTCCCTTTGTCCCAAAGGCAATAGGGAGCCACAGAAGGGTATGTGCGGTGGAACGGTGTAGTCAGTGTCAGAGCTGAGAGTGATCACTGAGGCTGCAATCTGGAGAATGATTGGTGGGGACTAAACAGACTAGGCCAGAGGCTCTTAGCACGATTAAGTAATTCATTAATCACTTCAAATGTTTATTGAGTATCTCCCATACTGTAGCCAGTGTGTGGAATTGGCCATAAGCCCAACAAGTCAGAAACCTGGCCACATGTGAAGTTCTGTTAACCCAATAGGAGCCAGAATTGTGACATTAATGAGGTCCCTGGGCCACACCGGCTCCATGGCTGCCTGTGGGTACCCACATCACTTACTTATTTATGGTGCTAGTCCAATTACCACTCCCCTTCCCCACGCCCCTAAAAGACAGCAAGGAATTCATTTGATTCCAGACTGGACTTAATTGTGGATAATTTATTATTATTTGGAAACATTTTCTAATCGACTGAATATTAATTGACTGGAGCTCCGTGCAGAAGATGAAGATATTAAACTGTCATTACACAAATGCTTGTTTGAATTCATCCCCACACAGCGCAATCATTAGTTCTGGCTGCCTTGGGAAACATCGCTGTATTGGACAGGGCTCTCCCGGAAGCTGAGCATGGCTGACCTCAAAGGCCAGCTAGCTGCAAGGGCGGCGCAGGGCCTCGCAGCGGAGCAGGCGGCTGGAGGTGTTGGGGCAAAGAGATGGCCGGGTGAGTGACGCTTGAGGAGAAGACAAAGGAAGACCCTGAGGCTGGGATGAGCTGGCTGAGGGAGCCTTTCTGGGTAAAGACCTCAGAGACCTGCTCATCCTCATTCACCTGCTCTATAAACATGACTACGTCACCTGCCATACATCACAGAGATCAAAGCCACACCACCCTCATGCAGCTTATGGTTTGTTGGGGGATACAGACATTAAACAGCTAGTTATACAAATGATTGTTTAATTAGGTTGTGATAAATGCCGTGGCAGGAACGTTCAGGGTGATGTGCGAGGGAATGGCTGATTTGGGGGCTGGCTTTGGAGAAGCGGTGCTGGAGGGGGGAGGCTGAACAAGCAGGGTGTAGAAAGTTCGGGTACAGAGTGCAGCAGGGCAGGAGGAATAGTGGCTGCAAAGGCTCAGAGACGGCGGCGCCAGGAAGGCCAGCAAAGGGAAAGGGTAGTGAGCGAACAGGGTGGGATGCTGAAAGGAGGGGCACGTGCCGGAGCATCTTCACCTTCATCTCGGGGGATGCAGGCAGCGGGGCAGGAGCAACACACTGGGTCTCATGAGACACACCAAAAAACACGAAGGTCATGCTAGGGTCCGGGGTGGCAAGTAGGTGAAATTTTGAGTGTTAACTCTGATCTGCTAATGTATTCCACCCCCAAAGATGCCCACATTCCTTGGGAAAATGGATCCAGTTGTTAGGCTTCCTGGAGATGGACTCTGAGAAGGAAATTTGAGAGCAGGAGGTATCGGTTCAGTTTAGGTCCTGGGGATGAGTCCGTGAGCGAGCGCGAGGGCAGCAGGATTTGCAGAGGAAAGACTTGAGCTCGATGTCTTTGCAGCAGAGGCCTCAGCTTATTCTGCAGGAAGCTCTGGAGCTGGGGCGGCCCTTCAGAGTTGCTGCTCATCAGGGCACAGGGCCCCCACCTTTGTACTCCCACGTGGAAGGGGGCTGCCCCTGCGGAGGGGGCATGAGCCTGGGTGAGGCAGCTCCCCTTGGCTAAGGGCATTTCCTGGGCAAGGACGCTTTGTGGGCCAGCAGCAGCCAGCGCTCCCAGGGGAAGCTAGGGCAATGACAGCCTGGGTCCCGGAGGGCCACCTGGGTGGCACACAGCAGCGTCCACTATAGCAGTGGAGAGGGTCTTGCCATGGGAAGGTAACCGTGATCTTGGCAAATGTGCCACCCAGCTGGGAGGGCGCTTACAGGAGTGTGTGAGGTTCCTGGGGCAAGATCCAAGTCTGGTGTATCTTTCAGCTTAATTTAGCTCTACAGGTTCTAGAATGGAAATGCGCAGGGGACTTTTTTTTTTCAAAGTGTGAATGAATGAATGAATGGATATGAAGATGGAATTGAGTCATGTTGAAGAATTACGCTGAAGGGCGCAGCTGCCCTGTGGAAGGAAAAGAAACCCAAGTATTTAGGTTCCATTTCTATTCTGTGTGAATTCTTGTTTTATTTCATTCATTCATTTGCTCATTCATTCACTTAGCACATTTATTGAGCACCTTCTGTATTCTAAACCTCATGCTAGGAACTCCAGATGCTAGGCACTGAGGACCTCATAGTCTAGTGGGTGAAACCAAGTCACTAACAAAACTGATTGCTGTGGCATGATAGGAAATTCAAAAGAGGGATGTACAAAGAGCAAAGGGGTAAGTAAGCCAGTAGAGAGAGAATGACTCTGCTTGGGGAGTGGTACCTCATAGGAGGGATATTTGAGTAGGGCTTTGAAGTATGAGTAGGAGTCTGCCAGGCAGGCAGGAAAAAAAACAAACAAACAGTTCTTGTCCTAATATTATTTCACTCACTTCAATCCAGGCCAAGACAGGCTGTTTTATACCTTCATTGCAACCAACAAAGATTTGGTGGAAATACAGAAAATTTTGAGTAGCTTTGGGAATGGTACGACTCAGTCTCTCTCAACCTCTGAAGCTTTCATAGCAGTAACAAGGGGCCCTATGGAGATGAATGTGCTTTATATGGAGCTGGTTTGGTTTAGCTCAGATGTCACCTGAAACACCATATTGCGCTCCTTCAATAGGATCCCAGCGCAAATTATTGAGGACGCAGCTTAAAATTTCATGGTGATTAAGGAGCCCTTTTCCTCCATCCATGCCTTTTTCCTAGGATTTAGCATCTAATTAGCCAAACATTCGTTATCTGGGGAGTTCCAAAGTTTTCACAGGAATGCATCAGCCCCAAAAAAGAAACCAGCATCATATTTTAAAAGTCACGATTGCAGTTGTTTTTGGTGAATTACCATTTATACATTTTCCATCTGCGAGTATTTTTCTGGAGTACCACCTGCTTTTTTCCCCACTTTGGTAGTAGAGAATCTAACAGATCATATCTCAGAATAAATGCATTTTATCTATAGTAGTTTTCCACATTTTCAGCAACTTTTTTTTTTTTATCTCACAAAATAGTCTCTTCTAAATACAAACCAGCTTTTAGAGCTACAAATAGACATGGAGGCTTAAAAAAAAATTTTTTTTTCCTTCTAAATCTCTCAGGAGTGCCCTGGGAAGTCAATTTAAAGAGAGAAACTCAAAGTGACAGTGAAGATGATGAGAAACTCGAGGTGGGAGACACATCTTACACAAAGAGCACTTCAACAAACTGCAGAGGACATGGGGAAGAAAAGCTTTGGAGTTGTGAGGTTCTGGAAACAGGAGAAATAAATCCTGTCTTCGAATCCGAAGGACCTGGATTTTGAGTTTCTTCCATGGTCCCTATTGTCACGAGACCTTAAATAAGTTACTGACCCTCTGCCACTCTGTTTCCTCGTCGGTACGATGGGGATGGTAACGCTCACCGCAGAGCCGTGGTCTGATGCCCAGGGTGTTGGCTTCTTTCCTGCTCAGGTAGCTTGCCGTGCAGGGCTCCCCGGTGAAGGCTCACCCCTTCGCTCTCAGCACGCAGCTCCCACCGGAGGAGAGCAAAGGCCTCTGCGATCATACTTCTTAGAAACGTGCCAGCGATATCCGGAGCCCCAGAATAAACATAGAGCGTCTTCTGGGTGGTTCAGTTTTCTACCTTGGCAGCTAATTTAAGGTGTAGGTTTCACGTTAAAAATAAACATTCAGATACATCACGTAAATGGCAAATTCTAGGTGTTTCATTTTAAAACTCAGAATTTAAAAGAACCTCTTGTGGGCATCTGTGGGCATCTGCTTGTGGCTTTAGGGGGTTGTGGTTCTGGGGAAGGTTTGGAAACATTTGCTTAGGGGCTGGCAGAAAGACCTTTGGTTATCTTATCATCGTCACATGCCTACCCGGGGAGAATCAGGGAAGTTGTGTCAAGGAGCCGGAAAGGACTTTTGAAATGCGGTGGCTTGTTTTGACAGATGGGTATGAGAAAATGTGCAAAGGCTGTAGGACAGATGGTTCCTAAATAAAGCATCCCGGTCACGCGTTGGAGCAGGGGGCTCCTGAAGGCAGCCTCTGTTCGTGCTGTGTCGTCCGGGTGATCGTGTAACATGTTACTCAAATTGGGACCTTTGAGAGTGCAAGGGGCAGCTATTAACAGTCACCCTGGGATGACAGGCACAAGCCAGGACCAAAGGATGATCCAGAGCATAGAGTGGCTGTGTGCATAGTGTTGTATTTCCTTGATTGCAAGAGCCCATGACTCATAGGACACGTCATCGATTTAATAACAGCTGTTTGGAAACAAAAAAAAAATTACGCATGTCCATTGTAAGATGCATGCTGATTTCAGAAGTGTTTGCTATAAATGTTTTAGAATTGAGAAAATTCATGTTTCGTACTTCGGAGATTGGCAACTCTCCTTGACACATTAAAGCTCTGAGGAGCGGTGTCGGGAGGAAGTTCTTCAGCCTGGTGCACCCCGCGTGGGACGGCTGCTCACACCTTCTTGACCCCTGGGCTGGGGATCGCTGCTGGAGGTAACTGACCTGCTCTCCTGCCCCATGTCCCTGCCCACAGGCCCATCCTGCTTCCTTCTCTCTCATTGGCCGTTCCCATGGGACTAATCACAGCCAGCAGCATCACCAAGAAGGGCAGCTGAAGCTTCATGGTGCATTCATTCATTTCTTCACTCATTTGTTCACTTACTCAGTGCCCTGTGGCAGTACTTGCCTGGGCACTGGGGATATGGAGGAGAGACCCTCTTCCTGCTTACAAGGGCCCCAGGGTCTAGTTGGGGAGGTAGCAGGTGAGCAGGAAATCACTGCTGTGGGAGAGGCAGACTTGGGGGGTCTAGTCCCAGGTGCGGGTTGGGTAAGGGGTCTCTTGATGCCAAGTTACAGCCCAAGACTGGCGGTAGTGCACGGGATGGCAGAGGGCGGCTGTCACGGAAGGGGGAAGTGCAGTTGGCTGCACACGTCAGGAAAAGCGCTCTGTCTGCTCTCGGCCGGGAATGCATCGGAGAAGGCCGGGCTAGAGGCTGGGAGACCGGCCAGGAGGTGCTGGTCTAAACTACTCACCAGGCTGCAGTCTAGTGAGAAAGGATGACACTTGGTGAGGTAGTGGTGGTGGCAGGGACCGAGGGGAAGAGTCCCCTTAGATCCCTGGGTCCCCAGGACTTCAACCCCATGGACACACCACACGGGGAGCAGAGTACCTTTATACAGATGAGAGAAAGGTACTACCCCCTTTGTCCAGACAGGCGCAGCCCTGTGTCAGGGCTCTGGGCTGGGCCAGAGGCCCCACTCACCTCCTGAGCCACGTGCCCCTGCGAGGCCTCAACCTGCGCACTGGACACGCAGGTGCAGCGAGAGGAACTGGCAGAACTTAGCTGTGGCTGCTGCGCACAGAGTGGGCGGGGACGGGGAGGGAGTGGAGGAGGATGTCCGGTTCTGGGTGGAGCCCCCACCGGCAGAGAGGTGATGGGAAACCCAGCAGGGGAGGAACGAGAAGGGCGTGGGGAGAGATGGTGCACTCTACCTGCCGGTCAGCGTTAGGGATGCCCCTCTGCTTTATTTATCCCGAACGAGGCCGGAGAACTGATTTGGGAGCCTTGGGCTTGTGGATCAGAGCTGAAGCCATGAGAGAAATGAGATCACCTGGGGAGGGGGCGGAGTGAGAGAGGAGAGGCAGAGAGCAGCTTCTCCAGCGTGGTGAGCACAGAAGGGACCAGTTCACTCAGGGGACGTGGAGTCCTTGGCTGGGGATGCCTGTAGGCCCTCAGGTGGCAAGAGCTGAGCGGTTTGGAGTGCAAGAGAGACCAGGGAGGAGTTATGAATTTGGAGATCTTTGTATGCCAGACACCGCCTTTGGGAGGGGAAAGAACTTTGGGTTGGCCGAGGAGGACTGGAGTTCTGGACATGCGCTCACAGTGTGACCTTGAGAAGTTATCTCCTCTCCCCGACCTCCAGTTTATTCCTGTGGAATCAAGGTGGTTTGGCTTGAGCTGTTTTTCTAAGCATGTGTGTTTTAAGATGTGCTTGATGAACTGATCTTACAACACAGACTGTATTCATTCATTCATTCATTCATTCATTCATTCATTCATTCATCAGATAATTATTCAGCACTTCTCTTGTTCCAGGTGCTGTTCCAGGCACTGGGGGTAGATCAGGGAATAAAATCGACAATGCACTTGTCTCTAGTAGCGGGGGGTTCAGTGCAGAGACAGGTAAACACAAGCAGATAAACGAGCACTTGAGCAAGATCATTCCAAATGGACATATGTTCTCTGGAAAAATAAACGAACCCCAGTGCTGTGACAGAGAAGGACGAGACGTGGGGGAGACCCTATTAGACACAGGGGGCCAGGAAGACCCCTCTGAAGAGGGACATTTGAGCCCCAACCTGAGCAATAAGGACTGAGCTTTGCAGAGGTCTGGGCAGAGTGACCTGGGACAGGGAGAGTTGAGGAAACGCCTTGTGTTGGGGCTGGCACAGAGTGGGGAAGGCCAGCGTGGCCAGAGCTCAGCTGGGGACAGGAAGAGGAGCCAGAGTCAACATCCAAGAGCCAGGTGGGGACCAGAACACAGAGGGCTTTGGAGGCAGTGGGGAGCCATTGGAGGGTTTGAACCAGGGTGGCCCCCATCCGATTTGTATTAAAAGTGACAATTGGTGTTGGCTGCTGAGTGTAGAATGGGCGGAGCCCCCTCAGGGTGGCAGCAGGGAGGCCGGGATGGAGGCTGGTGCAGGGATGAGGCTGGTGACCCCCCCCCCCCCCCGACTCACCCAGCGTGTTGAAGATCCCCGGTGAACTCTCACCTCCGATGACAATGTGTGTGGCCAGTGTCTGTCTCTGAAAGCCCGGGTCGGGCGATTCACCCAGCGTGGCAAAGCAGAAAACGAGACAGACAACATCAATCACCCAGAGGAAAATTTCAGGACACTGGACAAGGGGATTAAGGAAAAGGATAATCCCGAACAAACCTGCCTGCTGGTTATCTCAGGCCATCAGGGATGCAAACGAGGTCGGCCTGGCAGGGAGGCAAGTGGCACAAGAAGACGTGTCTTCAGCCCTACCCCTCTGCTTTGGGGGAATGGTTCCCACTGCCTTGCGCCATGCCGAAGCACAAGGGCTTTTTGGTTTTGGGGTCCTTCTAAAATATTCCTTGGGCTGTGGGGACAGGAGCCGCCCTCCCTAACTGCCCTCTTGTCCCGTTTCTCCCCCGTCACCTGTGCTTACATGTATTCCCTGGGCACACGAAGGTGGATGCTGGGGAGGCGACATCTGCCCCTCCCCCCTGTGCTCCGTCGTCTTCCCCATCCCAGGCCTTTCCGGCCCCACATGGGAAGAGCACAGAAGACTTGTCTTACGACTGTCTTGAGTTTTGTGCAAGCGGAGGAGAAAGTGCTAATTGGATGGATAGGTCAGAACCCGACATTCTTCATGAGACAATGTTTTCCTATTGTCTGTTTCAACTGACTCCCTTAAAATGGGTCCTACTGCAATTAGGATAAAGACTCAGCTCCTTTAATGACCTTCAAGGCCTTGCAGAATTTGGTCCCCAACTCCCTGTCTGCCTTCAGCACCCACCACTCTCTCCTGTTCTCACTACGTTCCAGCCACCTGCCAGCTCTTGTTTCAGTCTTTCATACTCTTTCTGACCTCAGGGCCTTTGCACGTGATTCTCTTTCTTTCTGGCAGGCCCTTCTCCCTGCCGTTCACATGATTGGCTCTATTTCCCTTGAGTCTCAGCTCCATGCCCACACTTTGGATCTTTGGATGGCCTTCTCCTTGTCATCTGCCATCTCTGCTTTTTGTGGTTGTTTTCATAAACTTGACACGATCCGACAGCATTTCACTTGCCTGCTTCCTCATGTAAAGTGTTTTCCTTTCTGGAAGGCAAGCACCAGGAGGATGAGAGCGACTTCTGCCTTGTTCACTGCTGTGCCCTCAGCACCTGGAAACGGTGCCTGGGGTGTATTAGGAGCTCAGTGCACATTTGCGGAGGGAATATGTGATTCCTCAATTCATCGGGGAATGGGGGGGGGGTCTCTTTGCACTTGGCTCCGTCTCTAAGAGCCTCTGTGTTTGCAAATCTTTGATTACTGAGGCGGTGGTGACCTGTCCGGAACCGAGAAACGCGGGAGTGTAAATCTTTCCATTTGGATGGAGAGGCCTCCGCACCAGGCTGGGGACGCCGACCTGGAGCGCGGGGGGGCCGCACGCCTCCCTCCCGGGCGCGTTCCGGAAAGCGGGTGCCGCGCCCTCCCTGCCCGCACGCTCCTCCGCCCCAGACGCAACCCCAGACCGCACTGGCCCGCGCCAGCTGGAGCCTCAGGAACGGCCCTAAATCGCGCAGCCGCCCCGGGTGGGAGCATCACCCGGCCGAGTCATAGATGAGCCGGCACGCGGCGGCCGTCGTCTATCACCTAACTCCACGAAGCCTGCGCGCCGCGCCTGGGGAAGCCCGCTTGGAGCGCTTGGCTGAACAGCGGCTGGGGAGTGATTGTCCTCGTGTGTATGTTTCCCTGTGCGTAGGAGGGCTGCCTTTCTCCTTTTTCCTTCTCTCTCTCTTGCTCTTCCTCACTCTTGTTTTTCTCTCCCTCCCTTCTTCCTTCTCTTCTTTTGTTTTCTAGGAGGGAGTGGTGCTACTGTTGTCCTTGTCTAGAAAAATGCAGCGTGATCAAGGTAGGTAAACTGAGGCAAGGGGTGGAGGACTCACAGGGAGGGGGGGTCACAGAGCACAGGGATGGCAAGCCCAGGAGAAAGCCCCACAGGGAAGGGAACCTGCAGGGAAACTCTGCGAGGCTGCTGCTCTGCGCCAGGTCCTCCCGGAGAGGCGGTGGGGGAAGGCAGTGTGGTCTTGGGCCCTGGTTCAAATCCCGGCCCCTCCTTTACTGACCAGGTGTAGTCGGGAACTTCACCGCATCTAGAAGCGAGGCTGGGCTCTGGAGACAGTCAGATATGCGTCCAGACACCTGCCCCAGTTTCTCGTGACCCGAGCACCCCTCTCCACCTCCCCTTTCTCTCGTCTGAGCGTGAGATAAGAGTAGCAGGTCCCGCAGGATGCCGCGGTGACCAGTGGAGCAAGCAACAAGCAAGGAGGCACTGGACAAACTGTAAAGTGCCCCGCAGACAGCCTATAGCCACGGTCACAGTCGCAACCCTGAAAACCCTTTCTCATGCCTACCAGCCCCTCCTAAGCATCACTGCCTAGAGACGGGCGGAGGCAGGACGTGCGGAGCCCAGCGCCCAGCCCGGCCGGCCGCCTCCTAACGCGTGGGTGAGCGAGCAGGGGAAGGAGCTTCGCCTTCTCCGGAGCCCGTGCCAGCCGTCCTTCTGCAGGGCCCGGGTATGAGACGCAGGAACCTTGGGGCAGGCGGGGAGTGGGTGTGGAGGGGGCGGCGTGGAAGTGCATCTCACCTCCTAAAGCTCTCCCAGCTCCCTCCCTGCCACCCACACCCACTTTCTCTGCCCTTTCTCCAGCCGTCTTCATTCCCTGGGCTTTGCCACATCTTTCCAGGGTCCCCGCCTCTGGACTGACTTGTGCGATCCATCCTGCCTGCGCCGTCAGCCTGAAATTACTGAAGCTCAGCTCTGGCCATGGAATGCCCCATCACAACCCTTCTGTGTCCACCTTTGGAACAGCGCCTGGGACCTTGACCTGGTGCTGCCTGGCGCCACCCTCTCTTGCTCCTCCTTGAGCCACCCTCTGCTGAAGTCAAGGGTTGCTCCCACGTGTACATGGTGCCTCTCTTCGTCTGAACCTCTGCCAGCTCTGCTCCCTCTCTCTGGAATGTCTGGCCCACGTCTCTGTAGGACTAGAGACTCCCTTCTGAGATCAAATCCCAAGAGGCCTCCTCGGTCTCGTGGAGGGAACTTTGTTTCCAACAGTGTCGAGCAGGGACCCTTCATCTCTACAGCGTCACCTGCCCACTGGGCTTAGTCTTCACTGTCCCCCTCACACGTCCTACTGGGCAGCTCCTCTCCTGACCTGGCTCATGAATGCACGGAGCCCCATGAATCTCAGCGTTGGAAGGGACCTACGGGCCAGTTATTCTGACCTGCCTGTGCGTGGTTGAAGCCTCTGGAGTAACTTCCTTCTGGATGAATACCATGTGTAATCAGGGGAGGGGAAAGAAAGGTTATAGGCCCTCGGCCATTTGCTATTTGCATGAGGAAGTGGGAGCTTGGGAAAGGAGGTCCCATGTGGCTTTGTGAATGGGCAGAAAAAAGTCCTTTGTTTTCTTTGGCTGCTGTTTGGTTGACCCAGGCGATGGCACAAGGCGCAGAATGGTTATGTGGGACATCTGCCCCACATTTTTCAGGGCCACCGGAGCAGCTGGACTGGCGGCTGGCCCAGCACACGTGACGGTGAGTGTGGGCTCTGGGCTCCCTTGGATCCGGGTGTCTGTTCGACCAGGGCAAGTTGTTCAAACTTTCCAGTACTCAGTTCTTGCACCAGGGAAACAGCATCTCTAATGTAGGCCTTGGCGGAGTCTGAAGGCCCCTGAGGGCTTCTGAGAGCTTCCTGGGAGGGAGGGGGGGAGGTGTTTCTATCACAAGACTTTCAAATGGCTTCATGTCATCCTCATCCTTAAAGTGCTCTTTCGCTGCTCCCCGTCCACTGGTCTTTGCACCCCTGCAGCCCTCTCAGCCACACCCCGTCTCGCTGTGTTCTTACACTAGACTCCTAGGGCTGCTGTGGCAGGTGTCACAACTGGGTGGCTTAAAACAGCCAAAATTTATTTTCCTATGGTTCTGGATGCTGGAAGCACAAAATCAAGGCATTGGCAGGGCCATGCTCCCTCCTGGGCTTCTGGGGGAGGAATCCCTCCTCAATGCTTTTGGCTTCTGGCAGCTCCAGGCGTCCCTCGGCTTGTGGCAGCCCCGCTCCAATGTCTATCTCCCTCTGTCTCCGTCTCCACATGCTCATTCCCTCCGGGCCTGCACGTCTCTGCCTCCATATGGCATTCTCCTCCCTGCGTCTCTGCTCTCTCCTCTTAGAAGGACACCAGTCACATTGGATCAGGACTTAACTAATTCTAATGTCATCTTATCTTGATGACATCAGCAAAGAACTTATTTCCAAATAAGGTCACATTCACAGATAGCAGAGGTTAGGACTTCAGTCGACCTTTTCTTTGGCAGGGGAGGAACAACTCAACTCACAGCAGTCTTCTGTCCTCTTATTTCATCTCTCTGCCTCCTCACCTGTCTCCTCCTGGAATGCCCCCCAAAGGCTCCACGCCCTTCTCGATTGTGCAGAGCTCTTTGTCTTTCCTGGGGACCTGCAGCCAAGGTCTATCCTCATCTAAAATCATCAAGATGGGCCACACCTTTCAACGTAGCAGAGCCCGCTCTTGCTAGGAGCTAGACCACAGCTCTATTCTCTTTCCTTATCATTACACTTAGTATACAAATGGGATCATGTTACACATACTGTTACATAGTTGCTTTTTAAAATACTTTGTGACAAATCATGAATATCTTTCCATTTCAACACATACACTTCTACAACATGCTTTTTAAGGGCCCTGTAGAACTTCATGACGTGTGCCTCTTGCATAGGTGGATTAACCGGTCCCCAGTCGTCAGGCAAATAGGCTGCTTCCACTTTTGCACCGCTGATGGAGTTGCCTTGATAGGCGTCCTCATTCTCGCACACATGCTCACAAGCCTGAGTTCTGGAATTCGGTGGTCTACCGGGTGGAGACCACCCTGCCATCCCCGTGCACATGCTCTGGGCGAACAGCAGGCACGCACTTTGCCAAGCCAGCAAAATAATTGCAGCCAGAGCTAAAGACGGGGGCAAGTTCCTGACGCAGCACCTTGTGCTGTCCATTAATAGGGCCGAATGATGCTCTTCGATGCCTTAAATCTGCAGGCCTGTCTAATTCTAGAAGGAAACGGATGGCGCCCATCCCGGAGTCAGTGTTTGGAAACATACAACAAAAGGGAAGCTTTATTAACACTGGAAATGTACTCTCAGCTCAGGCTGCCTTTTCAACACCCGTCTTGTTCATCTCACAGCTCAATGAACTGTTAATGTCACATATATCTTTTGTTTTCCAGCTGCGAATCCAGATACTCCAGGCTTTTGCTAACTGCAGACAGATGAGGTTTAGTTTTCCCAGAGAGCAGGAGAAAGAGAAAGAGATTAAATCTGTATAGATGGTCCTGGCAGGGCTGAGGTGGGCTGGGGGTGGTGCATATTGGTCCTTTGACCCAAGTGGCATCAGACGCTTTCATCTTCTCGTGATGTGATTATAAACTTCAGTTCTGCTTTCCTATGTTGATGAAGGTCTCCATTCAGACCATTTTTTTTGTGGCAAAAAGTGCTGAGTTGACCACAGCTGCTGCTTGTGCACTGAAGAAGCTGAGAGATTCGGGGATTGAAGTAGGGGCACGTTTCCGTACAGGGCCTTCCCAGAGGAGGGTCTGTCATTTAACCCTGACTTCCCTTTTAGCTAAGTCCATCCCTGATGACAAAGTGAGGGTATGACAAATGGCAAATGTAGAGACAAAAGCCGGAACACTTTCTCCTACTTGCCTGAGTTGTGTCTGACGCCTCCTTGAGCTGACCTTGAAGGCTCACTAGCTGATGTCAGTTCTCGCCTCTAATCCTTGCTCTTAAACCTCTCTGATTCCCTGTCAGACCCTTTTCTTGCCTGCCCGAATGCAGGGGTGTAGCGCGTTTGGAAGGGGGAGAAGCATGTCAGGGCTTTCACTGTAAATTTCAAGTTCAGAACCAAGGGCTCTCAGCTTCGGATGCCTTCTCTGAATTCGACACTGTCCTGAGGCTACATCACGGACCCGTGGGAATGGGGCTGGAATCCCTGCAGCCAAGTTCAGGCCCTGAAAGCAACCAGGGAGTTGGAGTCAGACACATGGGCTCAAACTCCTCTTGTACGTTCACTAGTGCCGTCTTTTTCTGTGAGGCCAGGGCCTCCCTCACCTGCAAAATGGGACCAATGAGAAATCTAACTCCTGTTCACCTTTTGGACTTTCGCCACTTGCAAGGGAAATGTGAATGAAATAGCACTTTGAAAACTGTCAGGTGCCTGACAACTGGGACTCGTTGATTTCTGGGAGACAATATGGAGTTGGAGTTCGGTGAATGTGGGTTTGAGCCCTGTTTCCACCTCTCTGAGTTGAATTTCCTCCTCCGTAATATTGATAATACCTAACACTCCAGGAGAGTCTACTCCGGGCCATGCCCAGTCCTGAATGTTTTATGTGGGCTAGCGTACCACTTTGCAATATGGCCCTCCTGGGGTAAGAACCAGTAATATTGTCATTTCAGAGAAGAGAAGCCTGCGGCACAGAGGGATGACGTGGTGGAGGTCACCAGGGAGTAGTGGCCATAGTTGGGGTTTCATGAACCAGGCAGAGTTCTAGCTCTCTCACTGGGTTGCTATGAGGATCAAGTGGTGTCTTCCAGATTTCTCAGCCCCAAAGTCATCATTTCTCTCTTTGTGATTGACCTTAGTGGTGAGATGTTGCAAGATTATGTTACTATCCTATTACTTATAAAAACCTCCGCCCACCAGCCTTAGCATCCATTGACAATTCCTGCCTAACCTCTGCAGTGACGGCTGCCAAATGGTGATTTTCTACTTCCATCATTCCTGCCACATTTATTAGTTGGCATTCCACTGCAAGGAACAATTTTCCCTTCTCCTCCATTCACTAATTAATTAATATCAGTTAAAAATTCTTATCTTAAATAAAATTACTATCTTATTGAATGGGTTGTAATCCATTGCTGTTAGTATTTACTTTGATGCCCAAATTGTCCCAGATTTTCCTAGTGGGAGCCCTTTGAGCTGGCTCCCGTGTGCTCTTAGCACATCTTTACCTTCTGGCACAAGATGCTGCATCTTGTACTTTACTGCCCTGCCCCAGCCCTGGATCAGCCATTTCTTCAAAGGTCCCTAGTTCCTGTTGGTGGTGGCTGGTATTTAGAAACCAAGATTTGGGTGCTCAGTGTGCTCATTTCTACTGGAGTGTCATTATTTCTGAGCCTTCTCAATGGGAAGAGCTAGAAAATATATTTATATATATGTACACACACATCTCTGTGCTTCTATGTCTTTATGTCTCTGTCTAAATCCTCAGTTTATATTGATATTTCTTACTGTCTATTCAAACTCCTTCTCTGACAGTGAACAACCTGGTTCTTATTATCCTCAACATATATACTTATGTGTTAATATCCCAGTATGTAACCAGTCTCTCAGTCAGATCATGCTGGCTGTCTTTTGTACCAGCTGTGCCCACTGTCCCCAACTCCCACTGCCTCCTGGACACCAGGCGTGCTGCTGCCTCCACAGCACTCAGGGAGGGGATTTCAGGGAGGACCTCTTGACGTGAAAGGAAGGCCCTCCATTTGGGCCACTGCAGGTGATAAAGGGACATGGTGACATTCTTGTCTCTATAGTGCATTTATTGACCTTTAACTCAGGGCCACTTACAGTGCCAGATGTTAGACCACACATGGAAATAAACCCTGCTCTGAGCCTCAAAACCTCACTATTTCATAAGGGAAATAGACATGCGAACTGATAGTGCTAATCATAGTGTCAACGATGTCAGCTACGTGGCTGACTCTGCTGGGGAAAAAGGGAAGGCCTGGCAGAGAAGGGCACTCACTGGGTGACTGAGAGTGGCCAGATGACGAAGAAGGGGGGAGGGGGGCTGGGGAAGGGCATTCCATGCAGAAGGAACAGCACGCCAGTGGTGCAGAAGCATGGAATTGTGTTGGTGTTGGTAGGACGACAGCTCGCATCACCGCATGGCACTCAGGAAATTGGTTGACTCTTGAAGGTCAGATGATTACTTATGGTAAGGGCCATGTGGGTCCACCTGGCAGGCTAGTAATTTAACATCCCATCAAGCTTATATTTCAGTATTTAAATCTCAATTTAATATTCATCTGAGAGGGACAGGGAAATGTTAGTTTTTAACTCATAAAAAAGATGTACCCTTTTATTTAGCTCAAAAAGAAAAGATTTATTATAAGATTTTCCAGATCATATAGCTCTCTGGGCAATACCCTACATAATCAGATGGCTGGTGCAGGGTTGGCAGTGTGGTGTGCAGTTGCATCGTGCTGTCTGGACAGATTTCAGCAGGTGACTGAAGGCACTTTCTATGACAAGGGAGTGGGACCTGTTGACTGTTTTCCATTGTGTAAGGGACTGCAGGTGGAAACCTGAGCTATCTTTCCCAGATGGACACAGAATTCCTGGAAGATTTCAGCACAACTTTGTTTAGCATGTCTTATAGACTGGGATCCTGAGCAGCTGCCGCACTGCCCATTTCTAATCCTAGTTTTCCCATAGTTCCGGAGTGAATCAGGGGCATGGCGCATTATTGTAGTTTATGGCGACATTCTTTCACTCTTATGCTTCTTATTTTACCCAACCAAAACTCAACACTTCTACTCATATCCAAACATTGACTCTGTCGAATATCACCTGACCCTCTCAGCTTGGACCAAGTGAAGGGTAGAAGGAAAAATAAAAAAGAAATAAATATTTCTTTTAAGGTGGAGCTCCCTCTAAAAACTCCCGAGATCCCACCTGCCACTGCTGAGACTGGAGGTGGCAATTATGGCTTTGTCGGGATTCTACCAGACCTGGGCCAAGTGCTTCTCTGTGCAGGCCATGGAAGAGAAAGTTGGAGAAGAAAACTGGTGTTGTAAACAAGCTCTCCAGGGTAAAGTTTTCTTGAGACAAGCTTCATGAGAGCATCATTTACATAAAACAATCGCTACGCTCATTACCCAAGCATTCTCATTTATTCATTAAAACAGGTACCTGCAGGACTTGGCAAACCTTTGTTCACTGGGTTTGGTGGATTCCTGTTCCTCCAAAGGGACGGTATTCACTTTTCAATCTGGTGATAGTATAATAGATGCCATTTACCAAGAGCCTATCGGGTTGGGGCTAGCCAATTTTGATACATTTTATTGT
The DNA here is from genome assembly GCF_040939455.1 of Microcebus murinus. Classification (NCBI taxonomy): domain Eukaryota; kingdom Metazoa; phylum Chordata; class Mammalia; order Primates; family Cheirogaleidae; genus Microcebus; species Microcebus murinus. The sequence continues at coordinate 80,007,165 of NC_134115.1, read as the reverse complement.
TTGGCCTTCACAACAACCAGGTGAGGAAGGTAATATCACCCCATTTGATATATGGAGAAAATGAGGCTCTCAGGTGTGTGGTGGCTGGCCAAAGACTTCCCAGCAGGTGAGCAGCGGGGCTGGGTTGGCTGCTTCTCTGGGACCAATTAATTGTATGGGACGGAGATTTTACTACCCAGAAAGAAGGGACAGACTACAGCCCAGGCAGGAAGCGTGCACACTTGTTTGTCTTGTCTCTGTGCACAGTCCCAGCCTTAAAAGAGTGCTAAGGGGGTACAGAATGTTTGCAGACAGAGGGATTTTGCTGTTGGAAAAATAGCACCTAACTGAGACTCAATTTGACCGCAGCCCTGACCTGAGTGGAGCTATCTGGGTCCAGCCCTGCCATTTTGGTCAAATCCCATCCGCTCCTTGCGTCCATCTCTGTTTTGTTTCCTATGGAAGGGAGACAAAATAACTAGTTTAATGAGTTCATGGATCTTGGTGGGATCCATTGGTAGGGTTCTTGGATAGAGACTCCATGAATTTCTTGAAATTAAGCACAAAATAACGTGCCTTTGTGCGTATTTCAGATTCTCAGAATGGTTGTGATCATGATAACAGTGACAATAATGAAGACCATTTATTAAGTGGCTATTAAATAATGACTGTCATGTTCTTTATGCTATCTTATTTCTTTCTCACAACCCCCTATGAGCAAAGTATTGATATTAATAATTTTTTTTTGTCATTTTAAAAGCAGGTAAAACCGAGACTCAGGGAGGTTGAATAACTTAGTTAAGATCTCAAAGCTGGGGAGTGGCAGCAGCGAGGGTGAGACCCCAGGGAGCCCTTGATCCGAGCTGCAGCAGTGCGTGATACCCTCGCTACTACAGGCTGCTTCCTCAGGCCTCCGAGACATAAGGAACGGCTGACTAGAACGAGAGCTTCCGGCAAACTGTGGTTTGGAAGAGGAGATTAATAGGGATTGGTGATTAGTACACCCCTTAAGCCCCTATGTAGAAGGAAAGTTGCCATTTTGTTTGACCACTTGATATAAGAAAGTGGACCCCGAAACTGGGGTCTGGTCTGAAGGCCAAGTGGGTTCTTGGCTTTGTGCGGGAAAGAATTCAAGAGTGAGCTGACAGGGTAAGACAAAAGCAAGTTTATTCAAGTAAGAAAAGAACAGAAACAAGGCTGCCCCATAGACAGGGCAGCGGCTGTCTCTCAGAGCAACAGAGAGTAGCACTCTGTGAGTTTCTGGGGTCTTATTTTATACTAACTATTTAATTTTATGTTAAGAGGAGGGAGGATTATTCATGAGATTTCTGAGAAAGGGGCAGGGCGTTGCTGGAACCAAGGCTTCCTCCCCTTTTTAAATCGTGCTGGGTAACTTCGGGAAGTTGCCATGGCATTGGTAAACTGTCATGGCACTGGCGGGAGTTGCATTTGGTGGCTAATCCATTATAAGCAGGGTATGATGAGCAGTGGGGGTAACCTGGGGTCATTTTTGGTGGCCATCTTGGTTTGAGCTGGTTTTGGCCGGCTTCTCAGAGGTTTTGCCTCTGATAAAACAGAACCGCATCCTGTTTTTATCAGAGGCATTGGTTCAGGTCTTATGACTCCTTGTCAAGCAGGGCCTGCTGGTTTCGTGTCTCATACTCAGACATTCATTCAACAAGCAGCAACCCCCCAGGATGGGCTGGCCCTGGGCCAGGCACGCTGGGGGTGGAGCTCACAGCCCAGCTGGTGGGTCCTCAGTCACAGCCTGTGACCAAGGCCTGGGGCTCGGGGAGGGAGGCCTAACCCTGTCCCAGGGATCCGGGGAGGCTGGAAGGGCCACGCTGAAGAGGCAAACTAAACTGGGTTTTGAAGAGCCTTCAGCGAGTCAGGGACAGTCTCAGTGGTCCATGCCAACGGAGCTTTATGACACTGAGAATAATGACAACAAACAACTAATGTTTATTGAGCCTTTACTATCTTCCAGGACCTCCTGCAAGTCCTGATGTCATTCAGCCCTCACCCCAAGCCTCTGCGTGGGTGCTGTTGTCCCCATTTCACAGTTGAATAAACTGAGGATCCAAGAGGTGGAGTGACTTGACCAAGTTCATGCAACAGAAATGGCAAAGGCAGGATTTAGACTTGTGTCTGACCCCAAATCTAGGCAGGTCCCCACTGAACACACTGCCTCCATCACCCTGGCAGGAGAAGACTGAGTAGTGCCCAGGAGGGCGACAGGCTTTGGGGAGGGAGGGGTGCCTGGGTTGGGTGTGCCCCGCGCAATACAGCTGCTGTCTCCCCGTACAGGACGCGGAACCGAGGCCGGGGAGAGAGCGGGTCGTCAGGCGGCGGGTACTCAGCTCCAGAGCTGGGATTCTGGCCTGGCCTGCCCGATGCCAGAGCCTGCCCTTCCTGCTGAACCACAAAACAAGTCTTTTAAAACCACGTGCCCCAACTCCAGGCTGAGGAATTCTCACCGTCAGCTTCACCCCAGCCTAACGGGCTGTGAGAGTTAAGTGCCGTCACACAGTTCAGGCTGCGTCCGAATCTTGCTCTCATCCTTTCAGCTGTGTGATCTTAGACAGATTACTTAGCCTCTCTGAGCATCTCTTTTCTCAACTGTAAAATGGGATATAATAGGTCATACCAACGTCCGAGAGTGAGGATGGAGTGCGATAAGGCACGGTGCCGGGCCAAGAGTAGCTGACTGCTAACTGTTATTTTCATCACAAGTAGGAAGGCATTCGATAAATTGTAAAGTTGCTGTGCTGATGGAGGAGGGAGGAGGGGTGTCGGACTAAAGACCTTGCCACCTCTTCTGGGTCTGTGGTTCTCAGAATTGGCTCTTACGCTTGTACATGGCATTTCTTGCACACTTTCTCTGGGGAGCCAAACGCGGCACGTAATTAGCAAAGGCGGTTTAGCGCCTAGGGGCTGGGTTGTGCGGTTGCTAGGTGACGGCCTGGTGGGGGCTCGAGGGACACTGAGGGCCTGGCTGTGGGTCCCTCCCCATGCCCTGCCCGGGCGTCCCCCCACTCTCTCTCCGCCCAGCCCGCCCACCTGAGCTCCAGAGCTGCCGCTGTTGGCTCCCAGAAAGCAAAGAAACACAAGTTGCAGGCTTGTCCCATCACACACACCCCAATTAATCTAAGAAAATAAAGATGAGGCCACACACACACACACACACACACACACACGCGCACACGCACACGCACTTAGGATTAGTTGTGAGGAAACTGAGACATAGGCATTCGTGTGAGCCCCGCAGTTGCAAGACGCAGAGCTGGAATGCAAAGCCTGGCTTTTGTCCCCCAAGGGAGCTGTGTTTCTCCTGCACATGCTGCTGCTTCTTTCTGTCTCTTTCTCTTGAGAGACTTAAGATACAAACAGACAATGACCAGACCACCCATGACAATGGAACTCTAACTCACAGCTTCTGCTGCAGTTGGCCCCAGGTGGTCGGGACTTGGCCAGTGGCTACCAGCTTTCCTTTGTCCCCGCTTCCACCTCAGTGTCAGCCAGAGAAGCCACACGTGCTCCCCAGAACAATTGCATAAGGTGCCCCACTTCCAGTCAGCCCACCTCCGGCTTCCTCCTGCCAGCGACCTCCAGTCTGAGCACACCTGAAGCCTTCTCCTTCTCCCACCAGGAAGCTTTCCCCTCTCCTGCCTGCCAGCAGTCTCTGACAGACTCAGGTGACGGTGGCTGACTCCCTTGCTATGGTGAGCTCTGACAAATACCCTCTGCCTGTTCTCCTGTGCGTGCGTGGTCTTTACTTCTGCACTCCCCACGCCCGCTAACCCCTCTCCCGCCCGGGCGAGCCTCCCTGTGGATCTGGACGGGGGTGGGGGAGGGTTCCTGTTGCCCCAGTCTCTTCACCACTCATGACTTCAGGAGTCTTCCTCAAATCCTGTGACCCTGGCGCTAAATTAAATTAAATTAAAACCCACCAGTGGCCCCCACAGCTCAGGGAACAAAGTGTTACTCCCATCCCAGGGCTGGAGCAGGATGTCGTCAATGTGCTCGTTCTCTGGGTTCAAATCCTTCCTCTGTCACTTGCTAAAAGGACAACTGTAAGTGTGCCCCCTAATGGTTCTAGGTCTCAGTTTCCTCATCTGTAACATGGGCACAATGTCAATGCCTTCCTTGGAAGACTGCTGTGAGCTGTGGGAATTAATGAGTTTATTTTTCTTAAACCAACAGGTGTTTACCCAGTGCCTAGAAGTGCCAGGCATGAGTATATGGCTGAGCAAATGAAAGTCCCTACCTTCAGGGAGATTACAGTCTACTTAGGGGAGACAGAACACGCACACACAAAGTATCAGGTGATGGGTAGGAATGCAAAATGATACACTTTGGGAAACATTTTGGCTTTTTCTCAGAAAATTAATATCCCTTTACCACATGAGCATATACTCTCACCCGTAAGCATCTGCCCAAGAGAAATAAAAACATCCGTTCTCACAGAAACCTGAATTCAGATGTTTATTTATACCACCCCAAACTGGAAACAACCCAAATGTCCTTTACTGGGTGAACGAATAGACAAACCATGATACATCCATAGAATGAAATACTGTGACATGTACTAACATATTATGTTGGGAGAAAGGATCGAGGGTCAAAGGGCTGCATTCTGTGTGATTCCATTTACACGACAACCTCAACAAAGCAAACCTAAAGGAGGAGAAAACAGGTCAGTGGTTGCCAGGGGTTGGGGGTCACGGGAGGGGGTTTGCTGCAAAGGGAAGTTTTGGAGTTAAATGCAAACCCTTCTTGACTGTGGTGGTGGTTACACAACTCTGCATTTGTCGAAACTCATAGAACTTACACCAAAAAGGATGAATTGTACTTCATGCAAATTGTGTGTCAAAAATATATTAGGGCTAAGAATATAATATATAATCATTAGAAGGAAAACAAAGCAGGATAAAATAGGCTAGAAGGTGGCAGGAGGTGGGGAGTGCCGAAAGAGTTCAGGCGAGACATTTGTGCAGAGACCCAAGTGCTGTGCAGACGTGGGGGTGAGACCTCCAGGAAGCAGGAACAGAAGCCCAGAGGTCCTAAGCTTGGGGCATAGTGTCAAGTTCAAACGCGAGAGGCTGGAGTGGAGGCGGGTGGGGGACTTTGGAAGTGAGGCTGGAGAGAGGGGAGACGTGGCAGGTCCTGCAGCCCTTGTAGACCACGGAGAGGAGTGCGGGTTTTATTCTAAATGTCCATGAAGCCATTGGAGGGTTTTGAGCAGGAACAGGCAGGATCTGACTCCCATCGTGTGCGGATCTGTTGATACCTGATTGCTCTGAGCAAAACAGACCGGGTGACAGGATGGGAATGGGGTGTGCGTAGAAGGAGTCGAGAGACCAGACAGGAAACAAACAGCATTGGTCAGCTTGTGTCTTGTACTCTCTATGCGCTTAACAAACCTCGTATTATTCTTAATTCCTTCTGTCTGCCTACATGAAGTCTCCTTTCAGCCAGCCCGCTTGCTGTCTTCAAAATATGCCGTGTGAGCATGTTTTTTTCTCTGTCTTTGCCCACCTGTCCCCCTGCCTGGGACACCTCCCAGCCTGCCCTCCAGCTGAGCGATGACCTTGGAGAGAAGAGCCAAACCTCTCAGAGGCTGGGACCCGAGCAGCATGACTGGCTGCTTTGACGCGCTGAGCTTTTGTGAGGGGAAAGTGCGATGCCGGTGGTGGCTCCTGAGAAAGACTGAGTCATTCAGCCCTGATGGGTCTCTGTTCCTGACACGGCCCTGAGGCTGCCGAGGGCTTTCCTTGCACTCCAGGCAGAGGGGGTTTTGAATGGATTAAAGGAGCTGCCTTACTTGGAGTGCTTTGATCACTCTGCAGGGCTCTACATATAGACATGATGGCTAGTAGGTATGAGTACTCTCTTACTTGGCCTCAGTTTCCGTTTCTGTAAAGTGGCCTTGGAGGGTTGTGGTGAGACCTCTCCTGGCCACCGTATGTAACTTTGCACCCCAACTTTATCTTTCTCCTTAGCACTGACCACCATACATATCACTTATCATGCCTGCTGCCTGACCTAGAGGAGGAGGTGGGACAGGTTTGCGGCATGAATGAACACGCATGCGTGAAAGCAGGGACCCGAAAGAGGCAGAAACAGAAAACCAAACCCAGTTTTGGCTGATGGAGACTCCTCATTCTCTCCATGTCTGTGACTACACGGTTCTCGCTAAAACTTGCGTTAGGGAACAGAAAGGCACCTTTCGCTCTTTGTCCTCCATTGTCACTCGTTGGCACCTGTCCCCGTCCCTGCAGGAGGGGCGGGTTTGGGATTCCCTGCGAATCCCATGCATCTGCTTCCACGGGATCTGCATCCACTTCGCTGGAGAGCCCGGCCTCGCCCACTCACTCTGTGACAACCCTTTTGAGACAAGGGTGGGCCCCTCTCGGTCTCCGCGCGGTTACCAGGCGCGACTCCAGCCTGTTTCATATGGATTAGGCCGAGGCGCCGAGTGCTCGCATGCTTCCCGGTGCGTTTCAGAACCTCGAGAAATTACATTATGGATTCATCGTGTGAACAGGACACTGAGCGTAGCCGTTGTCGTCGGGCAGCCCCACAGTCAGACGGCCCCCTTCGGGAGCCTGGCTGACGCCCAGGCTGGCGGCAGGCAAACCTCGCAATAAACCGGTCACACGTTTGTTTATTTAATCTCCAGCTTCTAAACGCCAATTTGGTAGTGAAAATAACCCTTTTGCACACTTTCGTATGGAGATAATGGGAAGAGGGAGGTGGCCGGCAGATGCAATGCAGAAAGTGTCCCCTCTCAAGCCTGAACGGGACCCAGGGGCAGTGGCTGGGGGCAGAGCAGGGCCAGCTGCTCACCAGCTGTGTGGCCTTGAGCAAGGCATGAAACCCCTCTGGGCCTCAGTTTCCTCATGGTCAGAAAAGGGAAGATGATATCCATGCCACTGTGTTATAAGAATTAAATGATGTGCGTCATGGGTGAACACGAGGCCTGAACACGTGGTGGGTGCTGTATAAAGATTGCATTCTGTCCTCCTCGGGGGAGTCTGGTTTCCGTGGACTCTACTCCTTCACTCATTCATTGTGAGTCCGTGAATAATGACTGAGGACCTGAGACACACGTAGCTTCCCCCCACCAAGCGGTAGCTAGGGTACGCGAAAGAGCTTGACCTTCACAATTAGAGCCCTGGGTTTGAGCCCTGGGCTCCAACGCCTACTGGTTGGAACCTTTGTGAGCCTCAGCTTCTAAATCTGTCACATGAGGATTTCACATCCCATGTGATTGTTCTTGGGATCAGATGCAATAGACACTGTGAAGATGCCCTAGAAATGGCAAAGTGTGATGCTCAGGTTAATTGTTGCTATAATGATGATAGCACACACGTAAAAGGCACTCTTCTAAGCATTTAACGTGTAATTAACTCTTTTCCCCGTGTAACAACCTGAAAGCTAGGTATTATTATGCTCAGAACTGGGGCACAGACAGGCTGAGTAACTTACTCCAGGTCATGCAGTGGCGGATGCCAGAAGTGGCCCTGGCAGTCTGTCTCTAGGATCTTGGCTTGTGACCACCATTCTATTGTCATAATAATAATAATAATAATAATAATAATAGCTGTTACTTATTCAGTGCCTACTCTGGGCTGGATGTCATTCCAGAATATCTACCCTCATTTTCTTGAGCCTGCATAGATCTGCACGTGCTGACTTCTAGGTGGTTCTCTTTTTTAAAAATTAATTATTTTAGTTGACAAAATTATGCATAATTGTCATGTACATGATGTTTTGAAATATATATATATATATATATATATATACACTGTGGAATGGCTAACTCGAGCTAATCAACACATGCATGACCTCACCTACTTACTTTTTTGTGGTGATAACATTCAAACTCCACTCTTTTAACAATTTTCAAGGATATAACAAATTGTTATGAACTGTAGTCACCATGTATATCATGGATCTATTGAACTTAGTCCTCCTATTTAACTGCAACTTTGTATCCTTTCCTCAGCATCACCCTGAGCTCCGACCTCCCCAATCCCTGGTAACCACGATTCTACTTTCTACTTCCGTGAGGTCAACTTTTTTGGATTCCGCATAGGCGAGATCACGTGGTGTTTGCTTTTCTGTGCCTGGCTTATTTCACATAACCTAGTTGGTTCTTGATGGCAACAATAGAAATCCACTTTGATTAACTTACACAGAAAAAATTAATTACGGGGAAGCTATTAGGAAACTCACAAAATTGATATGAAGATTGGAGAACAGAGAAGCAGGAGCTAAGGGAAGCAAAATGCAGCCAAGCTCCGGCCACCTTAGAACCGAGTGGCCTCGACCCACGGTCTGCGACACCTCAGGCCTCTCCATTCTGCTGAATGTGTTGGTCGTGATCTTTAATTGACCCTGTGCCCAGCAGGGTCCCGGGTGGGAAGTCTGGTCCTGCTCCAGTCCTGCGCTGTGCCCTCAGCTCTGTGTGTCTTTGGGGTCTGGGAGAGAGGGTGCTGGCCCTCGTTGGCTTCCAGCATAGGAAAAAGACTTCGTCTCTTTCTTAACTTGGAAATCCCCCCAGTAGGAAGGGACTTGTGTATTCTGCAGCTCCAAATGACAGATGACAGACGGTATTACCCCATTTAACAGACACGGAGGTTAAATGCTTTGCCCTAAGCCCTGGAGCTGACAAAGGACCTTATCGCTGCCCAGCTGAGCACCTGTGCTCCTTGCAGAGCCCCGGCCACCTTCCTGAGGACACAGGTGGGGGCGGCTTACTCCCCCTGATGATTCTCAATTTCACTTTTCAAATCCAAGGATATCTAAAAAAAAATTTGTACCCTTTGATCCAGTTTTTTTACTTCAAATTTCTTATGCTATGGAAATAAAGATTATGATACAGATTTGTACAGAAGGAAGTTCACAACAACTTTGTTTATGATATGAGGACACTAGCCACAATTTAAACATTCAATATCAGGGAACCTTTAAGAGAGATGTCCCTATGATAAAATACTATTAATATGTATTTATTAAAGCTAGTTGTTTAAAAAATTTTCCAATGACTTGAGAAAATTAGTAAGTGAAAGTAAAACAAAATAAAACATTAATAGAACTGATTATAGAATCTGATCTAAGTTTTTGGGAAAAATTTTTTTCCTATGCAGGAAAAAAGATTGAAGAAATATGTTTAACTTTTGGTACTGTTTTTTGTTGGAGGGGTTATGATGATTTTTAGTTTATTTTTTTCAACCTGAATTTTCTATAATGAACATGTGTTTCTGTTATAAACAGAAAGAGTCAAGAAAAACAAAATTAGAACAGACAAGATGGTACAGCTTCATGGTTAAAATGGTACTGATATACTCCACTGGTGTAGCATAAATCGGTATAATTGTTTTGGGGAAAAAACCCAATAATAGATAAATGTTCTAATGAGGTTTATGCCCTTTGACTCCAAACACTGACTCCTGGGAATTTCTCTCTCTCTCTCTCTCTTTTTTTTTCCTGGGGATATAATTCATTAGACAGTAAGAGCTATGTGCAATGAAGATGCTCATTATACCAATATCTATAACAACGAACACTGTACAAAAGCTAAATGTCCAACAATTGGTGAACAGTTTTGTAAATTACGGAGCATCAACATGAAGGGGTATTATGGCACCATTAAAATGATAATTATGAAGACTATAGCAACACAGAGTACAGTTATGATTGGATGCAAGATGAAAAATGCAGAGCAACAAGTCTGCGACAATAGAACATGTGTCCGAGCCCAGAATAGATGCTCAGCACATGGAATGGAAAACAATTATCGAGGTGGGGTGACTGCGATTCAGGGAGATTATAATTATTGAGTTTTGTCAAAACTATACTTAACTTAAATATTGTTAATACTTTGTCTTGTTGCTGAAACTTGCATTTCCCTAAACAAAGTTCTTTTAGATATTGATTTAAGGCAGGCAGGTGGAGTGATGAGCGGGTTGTATGGGATTAACATAATCACGCAGGGGGCAGCAGCAGAACTCGAGTGTGGAGTGGGTGGGGCCCTGCCACCCTCTGCATGCCAGCGGCTTCGGGTTCGCTTCTGGAAGATGGAGGGAGGAGGGTGAGGCTTAGTCCTTGGGAATCTCCCAGCTCTGAGATTTGTCAAATCTATGATGTTGATTGCACTCTCTGTGCCAGACACATTTGGGGTTGGTCCTGCCCCTGGCATCATTTTGAGGACATAGAAAGTCAGACTCAGAGCCGTGAAATAGGCCCTGCAAGGCCAATAGCCAGCAAGGGGTGAAGCAAAGACCCAGTGTTTTCACCCCACCTCACATCTCATTTTCCTGGCCCAGCATCCCGTTAGCCTGTGAGGCCGGCTCTAGCCTGTCCACATTCTCTCCTGCCCCCTCTCCATCTCTCCGGAGTTTTGGGAGGAGGGAGGAGCGACTTATCACAATTGCCCTTTGACCTCACGGAGCTCACAGGTTCAACCAGTCAGGGGGAGAATACATACTCATTGTCCAGGGTTGGAGGTGGAGAAGGTATTGATTTGTAGTTAAATATGGGGTTTAACCCATTAAAAAGTGGGCAAAAGACATGAACAGACATTTTTCAAAAGAAGATAGACAAATGACCAAAAATTATGAAAAATGCACAGCATCACTACTCATCAGGGAGATGCAAATTAAAATGACAATGAGATGCCACCTTGCCCTTGTCAGAATGGCCATTATGGAAGAGTCAAAAAACAACAGATGCTGGTGCATATGCAGTGAAAAGGGAGCATTTACACACTGTCGGTGGGAATGTAAATGAGTACAGCCTCTACGGAAAACAGCATGGAGACTCCTCAAACAAGTAAAAGTAGATCCACCATTTGATCCAGACATTCTACTACTGGGGATCTACCCAAAGGAAAAGAAGTCATTTTATAAAAAAGATAACTGCACCTGTATGTCTATTACAGCACAATTATAATTGCCAAGATATGGAACCAACCTAAGTGCCCACCAAATGATGAGTGGATAAAGAAAATGGGGTATTATATACACACACACACACACACACACACACACATGCACCATATATATTACATATATTATGTATACACCTATATATATATAAATTTATTTTTTTTGAGACAGAGTCTTGCTTTATTGCTGAGGCTAGAATGAGTGCCATGGTGTCAGCCTAGCTCACAGCAACCTCAAACTTCTGGGCTCAAGCAATCCTACTGCCTCAGCTCTCCGGGTGGCTGGGACTACAGGCATGTGCCACCATGCCTGGCTAATTTTTTCTATATATTTTTAGTTGGCCAATTAATTTCTTTCTATTTTTAGTAGAGACGGGGTCTCGCTCTTGCTCAGGCTGGTTTTGAACTCCTGACCTCTAGCACTCCGCCCGCCTCGGCCTCCCAGAGTCCTAGGATTATAGGCGTGAGCCACCTACACCATGTATATTATATGTAATATAATACACACACACACACACACACACACACACACACACACACACACACCATGGAGTACTGCTCAGCCATAAAAAGGAATGAAATAATGTCTTTTGAAGCACCTTGAATGGAACTGGAGGCCATTATTCAAAGTGAAGTAACCCATGAACAAAATCCCAAATACCACTTGTTCTCACAATGGGTATGCATGGTCATACAGAGTGACTTAATGGGCATTGGAGACTCAGAAAAGGGAAAGTGGGGGGTTGTGGGATGAAAAATTACCTGTTGGGTACAATTTACACTACTCAGGTGATGGGTATATTAACAGCCTAGACGTCTCCATTATGCAATTCATCCATGTAATAGAAAAACACTTATACTCCCTAAATCTATTTAAATTAAAAACTTGGTTAAAATGGTGACTTTTATCTTAATAAAAAAGAAGAAATCTGCATGTACACATTTTGTGCTGTGCTATTATTTTCTACGTCTACTGGGTAACTCCCCCACAGATAATTAAATACATTCAAAAAGTGAATAAATGTTTAACTCTCGGATCTGAAAATAAATAACTAAATAACTAATTAAATAAATAAAGTATGGCATTAAAAGACATGGATTAGGCCGGGCAAGGCAGCTCATGTCTGTAATCCTAGCACTCCGAGAGACCGAGGTGGAAGGATTGCTTGAGCTCAGGAGTTCGAGACCAGCCTGAGCAAGAGCAAGGCCCAGTCTCTACTAAAAATAGAAAGAAATTAGCTGGACATAGTGGCGTGCACCTGTAGTCCCAGCTACTTGGGAGGCTGAGGCAGGAGGATCCCTTGAGCCCAGGAGTTTGAGGTTGCTGTGAGCCATGATGACACCACTGCACTCTAACAGGGGTCACAGAGTGACACTTTGTCTGGAAAATAATATTAAATAAAAATAGAAATAAAAATATGTCTTAGGAAATCATTGTTACCACCTTATTTCTTTATGATATGTATTTTTTCTTTATAAGTGGGAAAGTCTGAGAAATGAACTCTGATTTAAAAGGATACAGTCAGCTTATGGCTAATCAAAATTTTCCACTTTTTGTTAAAACAGGTAGTAGAAACCACTAATGCTATTTGTCCTGATTGATTAATGAACCATATATTTCCTGACGACATAGTCTGTGCTGGAAACTAGAGAGATGAGGTCTCTGCCTTTAGGGAGCTCACCAAAAAGTGCCCTAGAGCGTATTCAGACTGCATGGGAGGCAAGGAAGGTTTGATGCAGAGAAATCAAATACCATGTTAAATATTTCCCAGCATGACTAAAATAGTCCATGGGGTTCACAAAGTGCAATAATGATTTTTAAATATTAAAAAAAGACAGCAAGGTAGAATGGAAGTTTAAGGAGTCCATGGTTTGGTGCGGAAGTGCATTCCCCATGGCAGTCAGACTGCTGTGGCCGATTCTCCTGTAGGTTACGAGCTTTCGTGAGTTATCACCTGCACTGAGAAGACATGCGTGGTGGGAGGAACCCTGGTTTAGGGCATAGACAAGACCTGGTCTAGTCCCAGTGCTGTTACCTCCTGTGTGACCTTGGGCAGGTCATAGAAACAGGTCATCCCTTGGTGGGATGAGGTCGTAAAGGGGTAATCAGTTCAACCCCAACCCAATTCAGAGCCTGGAAATCCCTTTACCCGCTTTTTGATTGTCTGTCCCTCCCCTGTGCAGTGCAAACCCCGTGAGGGCAGGTCTCTGTCAGCTGTGCTGGCTGCTCTGTCCCCAGGATCTAGCACGGAGCTGGGCTCGCCGTGGGGCCCAGCGATCCACCGTGTGGAATAAGGGTTTGTTCAGGGCGGTGGGCACAGGCTGCTCAGAATGTTCCAAGGAGGGCAGGCTAAAAGGACCCAGAGATTAGCTCTTCTGATTCTCAACTCTGAAAGAACTTTACCCACTGTCAAGATGAGGTCAACTAGTGTGAGATTTCATGTGACATTCTTTCAGATTTTTTTTTTTTTTTTCTCTCTCTGTATGTGTGCTTAAAATGTGAGGGGAAAAGGCAAAAGCTATTTGGGATGTTTAGCCTGGGTTCGAATATCAGGTTTGTCCCCACTTGGCTGCGTGGCCTCAGATAACGTCTTCCCTTCTCTGGGCTGGGATTTTCCACTTCTAAAGCAAGGCCACTGGGCTGGTGATTGCCAAAGCTCACAGCCAGCTGTGTCTCAGGGACCAAGTCTTCCTTTCAGACAGGCTGTCTGATTTTCCTGGCCATCAATATTTCTCTAATCATCACCTCCCTTTTATTTTCTCTGGGGACTGAAATTAAAGCTAACTGGTTTTTGCAGATATATCTTCAACACTGTCACAGTCGATGCATTTGGATCAAACCCGGACGGAGAAGAGGGCGGGGGGTCTCCCCGCACTGGTTCGGCTGCGTGTGAGTCCAGTGAGGAGTCCTGCTAATGTGCCATTACCCACCGTGGCTCCTCAGGCTCCGTCCCCTCCCCGGCAAGTGCCCGAGCCTGGCGCCCGTCTGCACCCTGCCTCCTGCTCCCAGCACGTGCTAATGAACGCATTGATTTTCCTGTTCTGCACCACAACAGTTATTTAAGAGAGAAATGCCTCCTGTCTGTGGTTATTAAATCTGCTCCACGTTGGACAGCTGGGGGTGAGTGGGTGGGGAGATGGGTCTAGGTAGAGCTGAGTTGGGGGCAATCTGGGACAAAGCCCAATGCAATTTCTGAAAGGCTGCAGGACCTTGGACCAGCTGCTACTCCCCGTTTCTCCATCTGTACATGAAAGTGTTGTGGTGGGTCTGAAGTTTAAAACAAAATTTTTAAAGCAGCAGAATGCTTTGATTACAGGAAGTCTTAGGTATAAGACAAGGCATAAAACATAAGGAGGAGCGGCTCTCTTTGGAGTGGGCGGAGGGTGGGAAGCCCTGCAGTCAGCCTCCTCCCTGCTCCCGGCGGAGACCTCTGCAGGGACCTCCAGAACACTACGGCTCCGAGCAGCATAGTTTGAAAACTGCCAGGCTCGATGGGCTCCATAGTATTTTAGGATTCTCAGTAACTGATGGGGATGGGGAGCAAAAGGCAGGGAGAGATTGACCTGGCCTGACAGGTAACTCAGCTGTGGCAGAGGAAGTGGAGGATCTGATCACTCTTTACTGAGCATTAATTTCCTACGTTTCATGAGTTTTGCTGCCTTGTGTCCAGAACTTTCCTCTCTAGCCAAATCTCGAGATAGAGGGAACCTGGTCCCTGTGGGCTGTTAAGCGCACAAACTCCTGGGTTTGAATCCCAGCTCAGATACATTCTGGATCTGTGATCTTTAGCAAGCCTCTTCATTTCTCTGAGCCTCGGTTTCCTCATCTGTAAAATGGGCAAAATAACGCTCAACTGATCATAGTTTCCCATATGCAGCACGTGGTTCTCTGATTCAATGCAATCACATGCATTTTAACCCTTAGGAACAATCATGACATAATGTTAATCATTTATTGATCACTTACTACACATCAGTTCTTTTAATCTTTATGTCTCATCCTCACACCCACCTGGCAAGAGCGGGGCCAGGATAATCACTTTCCAGGTGAGGTTCAGAGAGGAGGAGCTAAAAACAGCTGCAGGGTTTGAACTCAGGTTTGCTTGACTTCAAGGACTATGCTCTTGATTCCATACCAAGCGTCTGAGACTCTTTTAATCACCCTTTTCTGGCATCACAGGAAAGCACTGAATTACATTTTGTTCTTTGTGAAAAGCAGAGGTCCAGATCCGTGGCCTAGAAAAGAACCTGGCGGGTCATTATATCTGTTTCTTCCTCTCAACATGCTGCACCTTCACATGGCTTCGAAATCCCTGCAAGACAGAAGCTCGATCTCGGCCTTGTCCTGGCAGCCTGACGCTGCTTCCAGCGGTCCACTAATGACTTGCGATCATTGGACGTCCGGACCTCTTACCTGTAGCAGTTCCTCTATTGCTTGCTGAGGACAAGAGAACCAACAAGACACAATCTTTGTCCTCAGGGAGCTCACAGTTTAATGGAAGAAACACAGGAGCATTAGGAAATGGGCTTGCAGAGGGGAAATTGTCCTGATAGAGGGCCCCGGAGAGCACAGAAAAGCCCGGAAGGTTTCTGTTGGAGGTGGGCCTTCGCCTCCCACTAGAGGATGAATGAGTGACAGCCAAAGCCAACAGAGAAAAGGAGCTGGTAACGGGGACCTGGACAAGCAGAGGCACAATATGTGCAAAGGTATCTAGGTGAGGAAGGGTGTGGGGCATTTAGGGGACTAGTGACAGCTCAGATGACGGGAGGAGGAAGCAAGGGGGCAGGTTGATGAGATGCCAGTGGAAGGGCAGTCGTGTTCTGATACCGGGAAGCCAGGAACCTGGAACTTGGAGCCACTGGAGGGTCTACAACAGAATTCTGGAAAGATTGTTCAGAGAGCTCTACAGAGGCTGTGCTGACGCAAGAGCCCGGGAAGGAGGCTGGGGAGGGGACCCTGGGGAGAGATGATGGGGTCCAGACCAGGGTGGTGGCAGTGGAGCTGGAATAAAGGACATGCATTTTGGGGTTGAGTCTCCAGGACGTGGTGGTTGTTGGCTGTGGGGTCCAGTATGATTTCAGGGTTTTTCTGACCTGTGCAATGGGGTAGGTAGTGATGCCTCTCACCAAGATTCGAGTCCTGGAGGGGCAGGGCTGCGGGCGGAGACCGAGCTCTTTGTGGGACATGCTAAGTTTTTAAAGGGCAAGGGGTCGTGGTGGGAGGTGGGGGAGGGGGAGGGATGTAGAGGTGGTGACATCAGGAAGTTCTTGGATACAGGGGCCTCGGGCTCTGGAGAGTGAGTCCAGAAGGGAAGATTTGGAATCACTACCTCATATACTGAGAAAGGTCGAGATTGTCTGGAGACATATGCAGAGAGAGAAAAGGAGATAGACACAAAACCCCTACCCACCAGGTTGAACAAAGCCATAAGAAGGTAAGAAGTCTCTTTGGGAGACAGAAGATTTTCCTGGGCCTTGTAAGGCCCATCCGCACCCCGCAGCCTTTTCACGGAGCAGCGTTCGGAGACGTCTCCGTGTCGGGGTGCAAGCGTGAGGCTCTCCAATGTTATCTGAGGGCCGTTGCTACATTCATACCATATCCAATTTCTTCATTTTACAGAGGATAAATAAAAATAAAGGAAATAACTGTTGAGTTTGGTTACTATTTCTTTCTAACTATATTCCCTTAATGAGGCATTTGCCTGCAACGTGGTCTGTTATGTATTCCGTGTTTTAGAAAAGATCTCTTGGGGAAAATAACCCAGGAAACACAATTTTTCGGCACCATCTCCTTTTATTAAGAATAATGAAAAGGAAACAAGAATCATTCTCCCAGTCAAACACACGTCCGCCGCCTCTTATTGGTGTTTTTATGACAACTGCCAGGTAGCACAGGCGTCGGCATAGTCGCTTCCACACGGACGCGTACCTGGTTTATGGCCCTGCTAACGGCCCAGCTGCATGTATGTTGAGGCAGGAGGGCGTGCGGACGTAAATCTACCGGATACCTACGTTTATATCTTGCCCATATCTGGGTAAGCGTTTGGGGTGGTGCAAGACCTTAAAATTACGCACACACACACACAAAATGGGCTCTTCGCCCAGAAAAGCAATCATCCTTCAAAATGGGCAGAAGAGCAAACGGGGAAATTAACCCAGGAGGGGAAATGCAAAACAAAAGTGATGCTGCTAATTGGAAACTCTGCACGGGTTTTTGGGCATAACTGGGGGTTCTCCACACCCTCTCTCCGGGTGAGTTTGGCCACGCTTGCAGCTGGACCGGCGCCCGCACGCATAAGGCTCCGCACACGGCTCCGCTCCAGCCGGGCCGCCCGCCAGCACCTCGGATGCGCAGGTCCTGCTGCCAACCGGACACCGTCCCCTGGACGGTCCACAGGCACCTAAACCACCGGTATGAACTGGAGCCATATTGTCTCTGCCTCCTCTTCCTCAGTTTCCTCCTCAGCGGTTACCTTGGTTAGTAGATAACAAGAAGTCATCCCATGGCCCCAGGCCAGGGCCACTCCCAACTCCCCCTTCTCCTTTAACCAAGTCAGCGGATGTTCACTGAGCTGCAACTAGGTCTGAGCGCTCTTCTAGGCACGGCGTGTGTCGGGGTGACTAGGAAGTGTCCCCCGCTTGTAAGCAGCTCACCGTTCCATGAGGAGGCTGAATCACTCAGTGGCTAAGAGCGCACGGATCCAAATTCAGAAACATCCAAGGTCAGATCCCAGCTCTGCCATGGATTTGCTGCCTAACCCTGGGCTCTCAAGCTTCAGTTTCTCCATTTAGAAAATGGTTACACTAGCAGCTCCTATCTCATGGGAGAGTCGCCGTGAGGTTTGCATGCAGCAGTTCGTGTAAACTCCTTATCACAAAGCCTGAGCACAGAGTAGAAGCTGGACAAACGTCGGTCCTATTTAAATATTGGCTGGACTTTAGGACAGGGATTGCCTATTGCCTCTCATATCTATTCTCCCCTTCTTCCGGAGTGGTTTTGGTGCGACACATGGCTGCCCAGAGTGAAGACACATTTTCCAGCCTCCTTTGTGGTTTGGCGTGGCCAACGTAGCCCAGCCATGGCCAATGAGACGTCAAGAAAGGCTGCTTAAGAAGGTAAAGCCTTCTTCACTCATGTCTCCGGCGTGCTGTCAGGAATGTGGGTGGGATGGCTGGAGTCATAGCAGCTCTTTTGGATCCTACCTTAGCCAAGGTAGGTGTCACAGGTTGGGTTCCCCGGGAGGCAGGCACTGAGCTGGAGTTTAGTGTGCAGGAGGTTTACTGGGGGTGCTGCTGAGATCCATCCCTGAGGAAGGGAGAGGGATGAAGCAGGACTGGGCAAAGGGAGGGGCCAGTTGTGACACAGTTTGATGCAGGTGGGCCTGTATGCTTCTCTATTCTTTGGCTTCAATACTGGGATGGGGGCAGCTCCAGGAGGGGCATGACCTTGGGTGAGGTCACTCTTTGCAGCTGAAACAGTCCTTGATGGGGACACTTGGAGGCTGTGTGCTGACGGCACTCCCAGAAATTGAGGCTATGATCCTTTTTTTTTGAGGGGGATCTGGTAGGTGCCACTCCATGTCCATCTTAGTAAGTCACTACTATAAACAGTACAGCACAACAAAATTCGTTCTTAGCTGTGTAATAGTCCGTCACAGGTGTTCTTGGTCTGGTGGTGACCCAGGGACACAGGCCCCTTCCATCTTATGACTCTGCCTCTTCTAGGTCCTCAGAATCCTCTTGGTTCAACAGGCAGAGAGAGAAAGACAGGGGAAGACTGGGCCGGGCCTGGCAGGGACATTCTGTCTATATTCCACTGGCCAGAACCCATTCCTCTGGCTGCACCCAACCGCAAGGGAGTCGAGCTGGGAAATGTCAGCGGTGTGTTCAGGAAGACGATGGTGGGGTTTGGATGAGCAGTTTTTGTCCAAGACGTGAAGATGAAGGCCACGCTTTGGGAAAGGCAGAGTGGGGGCCTGGCAGGACCTTGGGTCCAGGGGATTGGAGCAACAACAAACCCACCTTGACCACCTGCCTTTGAGCTTAGTGTATGTAGGAGGGACATATACTTACGCACACACCTTTTCTAAGGCTCTGTCATGCTGTTCACAATCTAATCCCAACTGATCAGAGAGAGAGAAAAGTGAATAATACTGTGTGACGGGTATGGAGATTGGGTAAACACAAAGGAGGGGCAGTTAGTCCAGCCCCAAGGGGCCAGGAGGGCTTGTTGGAGCTGCTGATACCTGAACTGAGCTTTGAAGAGTGAGCGAAAGTTGACCACTTGCCAGAGGCTATGGTGGGAGGGTGCAGCTCTAGTCACTGACCCGAGCCAGGGCACAGATGGTGTTTTGTATGTGTCTAAAGACTAAAAAATAGGTGCTTTCTTGATAAACCCCTATGACACGGGGAGATTGCCCATTTTGTCCAGAATGTGGCACAGGGGAGAAGTAAATAAACAAATGTATAAAAATGTTTTCAACCAACCCCCAATTGGACGATCCATCTTTCCCTCCTGGGCTCCCACAATCTTCCCTTGTGTACTCGTGTTATAGCACATGTGCTGCTGCGCCCTGATTATTATTTGATGTATGCGACACAACACCTGACTTCAAGGTCAAGGCCTCTGTCTTATTCGTCCCTATGCCCCATCGCCTAGCTCAGCCTGGCACGTGGGGTCCTAAACAGATGTTTGCCAAGTGAATGAACAACACATTTTGTTACGAAGAGCTAGAAAGTCATTCTGTGGTTGAACTGAAATCCATCTCTTTTTACCTCCCACGAGTCGCACTTGGTCTCGCAGACGTGTGCTGGGTGCCTGTGATATTCCAGGCTCCGTGTTAAATGCAGACGGTAGGCTGTAAAGACAGAGGCTCCGCTGCCCTCTGGAGCTTCCTAGACCCTTTCACAATAGCCCACCAGGGAAGAAAGAAGAATTCTCGTCCAGTGGCTTCCCACTGGCTCTATGTGTGAGTCTCTGAACTGCTTGGCCCAGCGGACACAGGATGCTACGCTGGGGGTGGTTCCAGCCCAGGAGGAGGAAACACGCTCTCATGTGCCGCCCGGGCAGCCTGCTGCTCCTAAGCTTTTGAAGTAGAAGTTTCAGAATTTGCTTTTCACCAAAGTACAACAGCTCTGACCCAGCGTACCACTTCTCATTCATTCATTCATTCATTCCATCATGAAGCGAGCACTGGGCCAGGCACTGACAGGGTCTCAGGGGTTTAGAGACAAGTAAGGTGTGGTGCATGCTCCACTCACAGTGGCTCTCACTGCTCCTGTACGCGACAGCTTTCTATGGCAAGCACCTGTGAAATTCTACCTGAGGGGTTTCGCCGGCTGCTGGAGAACTTGCCCACGTGCGGCGTGGGCTGGCAATGCTGGGAGTCAGCAACGACAGGTGGGCGCTGCCGTGTAAGTACTCTAGCTTCCTCTCCCATCGTGCGGGCCACTCTGCAGCATGTCCAACACTGTCTTGCTGAGGCCCCCAGGGGTTGAGCCCCGGTGGCCCCCAGTGGACACCTGTTTGTCAGAACACCCATCCTGTCTTTCTATCCCTGTGACATTGCTCCATCCCACTGTGGGTGCTTGCTGGGATTGCTTCCTAAATCAACTATTTGCACTCAAATCCGAGTCTTAAGGTTTGCATCTGGGGAAACCTGACCAACCTAAGATACAAGATATCCGTCCTCACAAAGCTGACCTTCTAACGAGAATGTGTGGTGCTTAGCAATGGGCTTTTTGCAGGAAGAGACTTCAAGCCAAATGCAAAAATTTGCTCAACACTTACTTTGGATCGTCCCTGTCTGCTGCATCCAGTTGTGAACAATAGATGTGAATGGCACCCAGGAGTTGTGCGCACGATCCGCTGGGACGCCTTCTGAATTCCCTTGGGAGGAAAAGGAGGTTAGAGAGAACCAGGTGCAGGCACTGGCCGGGAAGGTGATTTACATTGACCATCTCATCTAATTCTCAGCTGAGTTCTTGGAGGCTGGTGTCGTGGTTCACGTTTTAGAGATGAGGAGTCAGACTCAGGCAGGACCTTCGAGCCCCAGAGCACACAGCCGGGCAGAGCTGAGCCAGGATCCTGCCCAGGCTCACTGCAGAGCTCGCCCCATTGCCAGCCTCTGCCACCTGTGCCGCTCCTGTGCCGCTCTTGGCATTGTGCTTTGCAGATGACCTTGAGGGACAGGTGTGATCACTCTGATGTTACTGATGACGTCGGTACCACGGCTTAGCCAGCAGGAATGAGGACCCCAAAGGTACCCGTAGTGGAGCTGGACCAGAACCCACTGCTGTCTCTCCGCTCTCTCCCCTCTCGTGGGCCACCTGTGAGTCAGATGGGATGCCCCCGAAGACCACCATGGTGGGTGCCCAGCCAACACAGCCCTCCACAGGGCTGGGGGGCTCAGGGCAAGAGCAGTGTTACAGTGTAGTTTCATGGCTAAGAAACAGCCCTGGACTTGACCTACCTGTGTTCAACTCTTGGCTCTGTCAACTACAGCAATGTGATTTGGGCAAGGCGTTCACCTCTGAGCCTCAGTTTCCTCATCCATGAAATGGGGACAATAATAGTAACTACCCTATGGGGTTGCTGTGAGGATTGACTAAGATAAATCCAGGGAAAGTGCCCAGGGTAGTGCAGAAACAACATGCAATCAATAAAGCACTATAGCTCCAACTTGCTTAATATTTAGTCGGGAAAGAAGCTGAGCTGAGATATTTACAAATGTGACTGCATCTCACCCTCAAGAGTTAGTGAGGTTGGCATTATTACCCTCTATTTTGCAAAGGAGAAGAATGGAGCACAGGAAGGTTAAGCAACTTGCTTAGAGTCACACAGCTGGTGGCAGGGCTGAGCAGTCTGCCTCTTAAGCCGGGCTCATTTCCCCTTGGTCCGTGGCTGTCACTCGGAGCCTATTCAGTGACTGCCAGGCCGATCTTTCACCCTGTATGTCAGTGTCGAGGCCTCTGAGGGCAGTGAGGACATTTCCCTATGTAGCATCTGTGGTCCCATAGTACTAGCTGCTCTTGCCGCCAACACGGGCTGCTGGCAAGACCGGCCAGCGCTGGAATCGTGCTGTCTCCATCCCAAGTCCCAGATTGCACAATCTGCTCCTCATCTTCCTTCTGTAGGGACCCCAGATGCTCTCCAAAGAGTGCCCGTCAGAGAACTCACCCCACCCATACCCCAGACCATCCTCCCGTCTCACCAGCGCTTAGCAACGTACCCATCTTTAAACTTTGGGCCCTGCTGTAATATTAAGGCGGTAATTTATACACTTGGCTCCCAAGCTTCTGGCTGTTTAAGAGGCATTGATCACCCCGGAGCACTCATACATGATTCAGGCTTACTCCTCCAACTCCTCTGCCAGCTATTGATTCCAATGACATTATTTATCAATTACGAAAGGTTTATTCCTCACTCGCTCCCGCACAAAAGAATCCACGCATTTATTTTACAGCATGATTTATTGACACGTCACCACGCATTACATGGAAAATTGAATTTTTGGAGGTTGGAGAACCTTAGGAAATTTCACAGGTTCAATTAGACAGGAGAACATCAAAGAGTTTAATGATACAATTTTTCATCCATTTGCTGCAGTGCTGGGAGGGGAGGGACACGGGGGCCAGGTCAGCTTGGGGCCCTAGGCTGTCCTTTAGTTCAGGTATGAGCCCGAGGATGGAGACCTCGCTGTCTGAGACCCCCGCGGAGGCTTGGCTCAGGGCTTTTATTTATGACTCCTGAGGTCAGGATGTTTCTTTACGCTGGGTTCACCCTTGGTCCCCAGAGCAGTAAACCTTTCCTGGGCTGCTGGGGAGTCGTGGGCAGATCTTTCCGTGAACCATGGTAGCAGAAAGAAGGCCCATCTGTGTAGGTGGACTAGCGTTGACACAAGGTAATTTAGAGCCCGTTTACATCATCTCTCTGCCCGTCGGACCCCTCCCAGTTTCAAGTTCCCAGGGGACCACTTCCCAGGTTCCCCAGGCGGGGTCAGGCCCCCATTATGTACAGTCCCAACACGTCCCGCAGTTCGTATGTGCACTGATGTGATTATTTGACTCATGCCACCTTTCCCTTAGACTGGGACTCCCCGAGGGAGGGTGAGGGACGTCTGCTATCAGCTCAGCCCCGTTGCCATTCCCACCCACTGCTGGGAACTGTGTCCCAGAATCCCTTTCTCTGCGGGGTTCCAGGTGAGAATTTGCAGATGAGTAGAACTTTCCGGAGTTCTTCTCCTGGGGTTCCCACTTTGGCTCCTGGAGGTGGTGGCTCCTTAGTTCCCTGTGAACTCTGGCTCCTCTTCCTGTTCCAGCGTTTGGGGCTGGAACCTTTAGGGTGTGCTTCTCTGATCCTCCAGCTCCTTTCCTTCAATTCCTCCACGCCCTCAGCCGTTCCCACACATGTGCAAACCCTAATTCCTGTATTAAGCCCTTTGTCTCTACCATGCCTTGGTGGGTCCATTTTCTTGACGGGATCTCAGACTGACACAGTAGCAGAGATACCTGTTTGGCTTTCCTTGCATTCCTCAGGGCCTAGCGCATAATAGATGGCGTGTATAATCGAATATGTTGCATTCAATTGATGCCCTCTCCTGGCATTCGGGCTGGGTAACTCCTATACAGCCTTTAAGACTCACCTCCTCCGAGAAGCCCTCCTTCATTCCAAGTGCGGGTCAAGGACGCCTTCTCTGGGCTCCCACAATCAGAGCACATGTGCCGAGTGATTAGCGACTGTTCACTTGCCCGTCTGCTGTCCTAGAGGATGAGCTCCTTAAGGCTAGGGAAGAATCTTAGAGGTCCCCATTTCTGTACTTCTAGAGTGCTTGGCACAGAAATGGTCCTCAATGGAGATTTAGGGATGGAGCTAACCATTGACTTGCCTGGCTTTCACTGTTGCGTGTAAGAACAGACTGTTTGGATACTGCCACATCCATCCTCTCAGTTGATCCACCCAAACATGCCATAGGCTGGGCAGGCGGTGGCTTCCCTGGGAGGAAGATGCCACAGCGCCAAGAGCGGTGCCTTCTGCAACGTGGAACGCTCAGGGCTGGGCGTGCGGCACCCTTGCCCCGCCCACGGCGCGCTCCACAGACCAAAGCCCGGCAGACTGGAGCAAGCGTCAGAAAAATCAAAAGAGGAACGATAATAAATTATATATTTGGAACTAATACAGTGATAATCACGCAAATTGGATACTAAGGAAGCAAATGGCATCTACGATTGTAAAAAGCTAAAATTTAGCATTAAAATCAGTGTCTGAGATGTTTAAAAATGACAGATCATTTGGATCACTAGAGCTACCGCTCATTTAATCAGCTCTCTATCTTCTGAAATGGGCTGGAGATTAATTTATATCCCTTTGTAACTGTGATATAGACACACGTCACTTGCCATGGATACACTTTAAGGAACAGATTCATTCCCATAAGGCTAGCCTTGAAGCAAATTTCGCTAAAGTGAATTAGATTTTCCCATTGATTTACATGATTAAATTAAAGATGTGTTCTCATGGGAAAAGTTGACCAATAAATGGAATTAAATTTTTTTTTTTTAGACACGAGAATGGGGTAGGGGAGCACTCGCAGAACATCGTGGGTGCCGTGGTCCACCGCCGGCACTGTGCCTGCCGGGAGCTATTGTTCTCTCCCCACCATTTTGTTCTTTGTGGCATCGTTCTTTGCAATGGATATGGTACTTTCTTTCCCAAACTTTATAAACAGGGGGTAGTCAGCCCGGGGGGTGGCCAATGTTTATCGAGTTTTTCATTCTGAGCTGGTTGCTAGAAAGGGCACTTTTAAATTCTCACAGCCACCTTCTGAAGGAAGTATTATCGTTCTTATTTTAAGGACAGAGAACTTGAGGCTCAGAGACACGAAGCCGCTTGCCAAGGTCCCGGAGCTGAGTCTGTCTGACTCCAAAGCCTGTGCTTGATGAGCTTCATTATAGGGAGAGATGCAAAGGTAAAAATAATGCAAAGCCAGAGATAAAGAAAAGATTGACTTTCTGTTTCTCCCTTGGATGGGAGCATGTTCCTATACTCAGTTATGGGAATGTCAATTGCCTATGAATTTTCCCAAGATAAAACAAAGATGTTGCTTCGTGGGTGCCTGGACCCACCATCACGGGGGCTGCCTGCTTGGAACCTTCCGGTTTCCTCCTCTAAGTTGGGGATAAGTGCTTCTGTCTTTCTGTCACACACCAGACGCCGGCTCACGTCCCTGGGGGAGCAAGCGGACATCGCAGACGGGCACGTGGAGCAGGTGAGCCGGGAGTCCTGGTTTTCATCCGGGATCTTCCTTTCTCACCAGCTGTGTGGTCTGGAGTAACTCCTTTCCCTCACTGAGCCTCAGTTTCCCACCTGCTAAATGAGGGGGCTGCCCTGAAGATAGTCTTTAAGCCCCCCCCCCCAGCCCATCTGCTTCTCTTTTGCTCCTTTGTTTCTCTCTGATGGCTCTCGGCATTCACACAAAACCACGGATTGACCGTGTGCACAAAAAAAATTGATTGGCCATTTTGTGTATTTAACGACCGGCATTTAAACTGAGAGATATTTCAGGTTAAAGAATGCTGTTTGCAAACATAAAAAAATACCATAAAAATCAAATATATGCAGCCATACACACACCAGCACCAAATCAAGTACACAAACAGAAGTCGGGTTGCATCGTTACGAACTCCTGATTGAGAACAAAGCTGCGGCAGTTTCGAAAGCAATTTTCATATAAAAATTGATTCTCTTCATGCTTCTCCCATGATTCAAATTAGAGAGGAGGATTTTTTTTTAAGTGAAGTAAGTTTTGATGTTTAAGCTCAGATTGAAATTTCTGAATCTAATGCATGGATGACAAATGTGAATTGGTCTAGAAAATCCCAGAGATGGAGGCACAGCCTTCAGTCTCACATTATATAAAATTAGTTTATAAAATGCTTTTCACATACTGTGTCTCAATCAAGCCTCATCATGGCCTTATCAAGTAGCTAACATAATCCCCATTTGACAGATGAGGAAACTGAGGCTTC
The DNA here is from genome assembly GCF_040939455.1 of Microcebus murinus. Classification (NCBI taxonomy): domain Eukaryota; kingdom Metazoa; phylum Chordata; class Mammalia; order Primates; family Cheirogaleidae; genus Microcebus; species Microcebus murinus. The sequence continues at coordinate 79,981,205 of NC_134115.1, read as the reverse complement.
AAGATTAAAGAGCTAGTCATTGGCAAATCTGAGACTTTGTGCAGAGACTTCTGACTCCAAATTCAGTATTCTTTCAAGTGAAACAATTATTTCTTTAATAACATTTTATTGAGTGCCTACTATGTGCTGGGTGTTATAGAGGTTCCAGGTGACAGAGAGAGGGGCTGCTCTCTGTAAGGTCCCACATGAGTATTTTCAGCAAATAATTCCATCCTTGCCGTCTGTCCCCAAACATGCTCCCCTGTCTTCAAATCTCTTATAAGCCACCATCGGGAGTGGGGGCTCACCTTAGACAATGAGTAGCCACGTCCACAGCTCTGCCTCGGAAGGTGGCTCTGGGCAGTGTGGAGGGGGAGCTTGGGAAGGAGAGGGACCAGCTGGGATAACCCAGGTGAGCGATGGGAAGTCCAGACCAGGCATCCATGATTGAGGTGGAGAGGAAGGGGAGGACTCAGACTATTCCCAAGTTCAACTCAATGGGACTGATGCATTTGATAGGAGGTGAGGGAGGTTTGGGGTAACTGCCTGCTTTGGGGGGTTTGAATAGCCTCAGTAACTAGCACCTTCCTCAAGCCCCAGTTTTGAACCCATTGGGAAACAGAGCAAGGGGTAAACAACATAGAACCAAAAATACCACTTTATTACTGCTAAAGCAGAGGCAGGAGAATGTGGCTCGTGTCTCAGGTAAGTGTGCTTCCTGATATGGAACTTTAGAATCAGGAAACCCTCTCTACCTTGCTGTGAAGGATGCAGCACTTTGTCCCTGGAGGCATCTTGCTTCCAAGAGAAAGGAGAGAGGAGTCTGGGCCACTCATACCCCTTGTCCCCCAAGGCAGGAGTGAGTGGTGGGTGGAGAGAGGCTGGACAGTTATACTACTGGGCCTCCTTCTCATGGTAGCCAACATCAGGAGTGGCAAGAGCTTGGGTTTCTGATCTGCGCCATTTCTTTAAGTGGCAAACACAGGATGGGGGAGATTTGGGGAGAAGTTGATGAGCTTGGTTCTGGGTTTGTGTGGATCTTGTGTGTCACCCAGTGGAGATGGCTGGTGGGTGGCTGGATGCGTTGAGCCAAACCTCAGGAGAGATTGATGTAGAAGCTGTCAACAGACAGTAGTGGTTGGAATCATGGTAATGGATGAAGGTGGCCAGGGTGAGAAATGGAAGTGACATTATTGAAAAAGAACAGAAGGCGGCAGAAGGCAGAATAAGAAGGAATAAGAATGAGAAGAGGAAAAATGTTCTGCAAAGGAGACAGAGAAAACGTAGACAGTAGATGAAAGAAAAGCAGGAGGTCGTGGGATCAGGAAAGGCAGAGGAAAAGACAAGTTTAGAAAGGGGGAGGAGTAGAGTAGGAGCCTTAGATCCTGAGTGATTTGAATTTGAAGTCTGTTTCTGTCATTTTATGCCTAGGAGACGTTGAGTTAGGTGCTTAACAAACAGTAGCCATGAAGAAATGATAATGAAGATCAAAGGAAGTGGTTGCAAGAAGCAGGAAGATCAAGCCAGAAAAGTACAGTCAGTTTTGAGGGAACACGACTGACACTCAAGGAGCAATTAGATTCCTTCCCATGACTTCACCTTCTACTTTCCTAACACACTTGTTCTAATAAGAAGGTTAAAAAAAAAACCCCAAAACTAATATTACAGACAAGGAGGCGGATGCATATGCAAGGAAGTTATTAAAACCGCCTTGATTTTAATAAATTTACCACCAGGTAGCAATCTTTCAATGTCGCCTCTTTCCAATTTGCATGTGTAACTGGCATCTCGTTAAAACATCATTAAGAAATTGAAAACCAGGAAGACATAAACAGACGCAGGGAAGAAACCGAGGGGCTGGGGGAAGAGGCCGTGGGTAGCAGAACAGAGGGCTCCTCGCAGAAAACGCGAGAAGGAACCTAACTTGGTTATCCAAACCCAACCTGATTAACAAGGGATGGGAATCAGAGTTTATGCAGACACTGTTTACAAATTGGCAATTACAAGGCTTGCATGAGATCTTCATTTTCCTGGAATGACTGGAAATTGCGATACAAGCTGCTGTCACTTTCCCTCAGCCGGACGATCATTTATATGTTCAGGAGAGCTTTTTCTTTCAAGGATTAAGCTGAAAGGACAAGCCCCGTGGTAACCGGGCTCTCGAATTCTGCTTCCTCTTCTGTGGCCAGATTAAGTTTTATTTATATTGCTTTGGTGTGTTTTTAAGTGTGCATTTTGCTATTGTAAAAGTAATATATAGCCACTGCTGAAAAAATTAAAAATAAAACTATATGAAAATACATTGGGCCAAACTAATCTTAATAGGTGATGTGGTTTAATAAAAATAGCTGGAGCTTCAGAGACAGGCAGAGGTGGGTCTGACGCTGGTTCTCCTGCTGCACTGTTGAGTGCCAGGGGGACTAGCTTCCTCATCTGTAAAATGGGAAATGTGATTTTTGGGCAGATGAAATGAGACAGTGTTGATGAAGTGCCGGGATATAGTAACTGGTACACTGGAGCGTTCAATGTATAGTTATTACCATTTTAAACCATTTCCTTCCTTCTAAAAAAATCACTCCTCCTCCTGGAAATTCTTTACTGGCTCTACAAACGCTGACAAACACTGGCAAATGAAGCCTTCTATTAACTGGCCCTCACATATCTGTCTGGTTCCTCTCTATGTAAGCATCAGACAGACAAAGACTGTGTGTGTGTACATTTTACTGGTCTGGGTAAGCTCACTATTGAAAAAACCCTGGCATTTCAGTAGCTCGGTGCTACTGAATCAAAGCTTATTTCTTGTTCATGCCACCATTCGATATGGGACGGGGGTGGCTCTGTTCCACACAGCCATCCGGGAACCCAGGGGGCTTCCGTCTTGTGGCTGTTCTTCTCCAGGTCCGTGGACTTCTCTCCATCTACCTGCAGAAATAGATAAAGGTGAAGACACAGCCACTCTCTCCTGCCTGGGCCAGATGGTGACACCCACACTGCTTCTGTTCACATTCTATTAGTGAGGAATAGACCTTTGGCCCCTCGAGGTGCAAGGGGGCGCTGGGGAATAGCTTGTCAGCGAGTCCTAAGAAAGGATGATGTGGAGAGACGTGAGTTCTCCCAGGTTCAGCTCAGCATGCAAAGGTTCCAATCAAACAATCTGGAAAAAGAGTCTAATTGGCTTGTCTTGAGCCATTGTCTGTATCTTCCCGGGCATGAGCTTCCGGGTACTCGGAATGACATCGCCCAACCCCAGCCATTTGCCCCACGTGAGAGAGGATCAGCCCCTTGGAAGGAGGAGGAAACAGTGCTGAGCAGACCGACCCAGCTGCTGCCTGCAACTGGCACGTCCAGCACCGAGCTGGTGGCCTGGGGGAGGGACGCGTGCGGGAGAGGCCACGGTCCTCACTCTCGACATGCCCACGCCCGCCAAATCGTTGGGGAACAATCCTGGCTGAGGTTGAATCAAGTGCTGGGTGATAGGAATTATATTGCAAATGCAAACTGAATTCAAAGGAGAAAGAAATGGTAGCACAAATGGGACAGCCACAATGTGGCAGAAAAGGCAGGAGACCATCCCCTTGTGAGACGAGCAGCTGAGAAACTTTGGTTTTTGTTGTTAAAATGGGGGTGATTCAATCCCCATGGGAGCATTACTGCAGGGCACAGGAGAGAGAATACACAGTCATGTGCTGCTAACAGCATTTTGGTCAACAATGGACCCCATATACAGTGGTCCCATAGGATTATAATACCACGTTTCTACTGTACCTTCTCTATGTTTAGATATGCTTAACTACACCAACACTTACTGTTGCATTACAGTCGCCTGCAGCATTCAGTACAGCAACCTGCTGTGCAGGCTTGTAGCCCACGAGCAGTAGGCTGCACCACAGTCTAGGTGCGCACTAGGCTACCATCTAGGCTCCTGTACGCGCACTTTGCGATGTTCGCACAAAGACAGAATTGCCTATGGACGCATTCCCAGACCGTATCCCCATCGTTAAGCAATGCTTGACTTTATGTGATAAGTTCAAAAGAGAATACATGTGATAATTGCTAGTGTTCAATAAAGACTTCCCGGAAGAAGTAGAATTTCTGGAGGTTGGGTGGCCCCAGGGTACAGGGTGGGTATGCAGAGAAGGGGAGGGTGTCCCCAGCCGGGGACCAGTGGGGGCAGTGGGTGTGGGGCTGAGCGTGGCCTGTTGCGCTGGGCAGGGGAGAGGACCTTCTCACGGGTCTCAGTGCCCATGCTGAACCCTCCTACCTCTTTTGGCTCCCTGTGTGGCTCTCCAGGTAAGAATCTGGAGCCCAGGCCGGGTGATCTTGCCTTGTGCATCTGCACGATGCTCCATCTTTTCATGGGCAGCTGGTGAGGCCAGTGTCTGAGGGCGATTTATGAACCCCGGGGCAGAGCTGCTGCCCGCCTGGAGAGCCTGTGTAAATTTGACTTAATGAGCCTCTGTCTCTGTTTCTCTCTTTACACACACACACACACACACACACACACACACACACACACACACACACACAAGCACGCGTGTGCGCATCCCCCCCCCCCAACACACTGCAGACCACACGGACCCTGTGGGTGCCCAGGTTAACGACCTTCATATACAAGCTTCATAACTCTCCTCCCAGGCTTGGGTCAGCGTCTCCTGAACTCAGGCCCTGGACGTGTGAAAGCTAATTGGGGCCGGGTGGCTCTCCCATATGTATCCGGCTGACGGGAGAGGCGGCTGCCCGCGGAGACTTGTGCCAGAGCTTCACATGAAGTCTGTCTCCACCCGCACTGTCGCCCTGGAAGGACGTGCAACATCCATGTTTTACCAAGGAGCACAGTGAGGCCCAGAGCCCTGAAATCATGCAGGCGTGTTCACGGATTTTTATACGGTGCGTTCTATGTGCCAGGCACGCACCGCCCCTCACACGAGTGCTGCAAGGTAGGAGTTTTCACTCCCATTTGGCTGATGAGGAAACCGAGGCTCAGAGAGGAAGGGATTTGCCCAAGGTCACACAGTAAGTAAAAAAGACACAGCTGGGGTTTGAGGTCAGAGCTTTCTGTTATGACCAGCAAACACCAGGGGTAGCAGCTACTCTGATTATTAATAAGACGAGCAGCAAACGTTTATTGCACACTTGTTCCGAGCCAGGCTTTGTGCAGAGTGCTTTTATACATAAGGCCTCATTTAATCCTCACTACTCTCCCCGGGGACAGGAATAGGAATGAATGTTATTGTGCCCATTCCACAGAAGTGGAAACTGAAGCTTAGTCACTTGAATTAAGTCACTTATCTGAGATTCCCCACAGGGAAGCTGGGGGGACGGGCTTTGAATCCAGGCTTTCTGACTCTGACTTCCTCTCCCATAATCCCTGCACTAAACTGCCCTGTTAATGGTAACCCTCACATTTCTGTAATTTTACATACGCTTTCATCCGTCCTATGGACAGGTGTAGCGACATAGACTCTTCTCAGTAATCTACATCTGTTAGTTATCTCAGCTGACCCTCATGATGATTTTGTGAGCTGTGAACGCCCGCTGTACCCATTCCACAGATGAGAACACTAAGGCTCAGAAAAGCAGGGGGACTTGGCCAAAGTCACAGTGCCTGATTGGTTAATTTTTATGTCAACTTGGCTGGGTTGAGGGAGACCCGGGTAACTGGTAAACATTATTGCTGTGTGTGTCTGTCGAAGGTGTTCCCAGAGGAGATAAGCCTTTGAATCGGTAGATCGAGTAAAGAAAATCTGCCCTCCCCAGTGTGGGCAGGCATCCTCTCATCCACCCAGCGCCAGGATGGAACAAAAAGACAGAGGAAGGGCAAAGGCACTGTCTCATCTGGATCTGGGGCATCCTTCTCCTTCTGCCCTGGGGCATGGGAACTCCAGGTTCCAGGGCCTCTGTGCTTGGACAGACGCACAGCACTGGTCCTCCAGCTTGCAGATAGTGCATAGTGGGACTTCCCTGCCTCCGTGACGGCGTGGGCAAATTCCCAGGACAACCCCCTCTCGATTATCTGTGTGTACCCTATTGGCTCGGTTTCTCTCGAGAACCCTGACTAGCACCCAGGGCAAGAGTTCAAATTCAGACACACCTGCCGTCCCGGGGGGTTCTCTCCGTGTACATTGCTGCCCTGTGTTTTTCATCCGCCTTCCTAGTTTATTTCTGCATTGGAGTGTTTAGGATCTGACCACGCATCACCTAAACCAACAAATGGGAAACGTTCCCACCCCACCGTCTCAAGGAGATCGCAGGCTTCTTGGTCACAGGGACTAAATAGCCTTTTGCTTGTATTCACCTAGACTAAGAGCCCCACGAAATCAGCTGGGAAAAGATTTTTGTTTCAACCTTGCCATTCATTGATCACATATCATGTGTCAGATACTGGCTTAAGCACTGCCAGGACTTTAATCTTCCCATAACTTCAAGGCAGGTGTCATTATTCCCCGGGCTCAGAGAGGCTGGGTGGCTTGCTCAGGGTCACCCAGCTACTGACAGGCAGGGCTGTGATCAGAACCGAGGCCTCCCGCCACTAGGTCTCGGCCAGTTTCCGCTGCATCACTGCCTTTGGGCTGGTGGAGGTTTATAAAAAGAAAGAAATCCTACCAGGGTGAAAGCATGTCAGCTGCCCTGCAAGAGAGAGAAAAGAAAAGTTACAGGTAACTTTATTCGACTCTGAATCCTTCACCTTCTTTCCTTTTTTTTTTCCCCTCTTTAATGTATTTGGAATTAGAGATAAGCTTGAAAGATGCCAGCAGGGCCTGCTAAAAGCCTGCAAATATGACAGGGAAGATTACACAGCTGGAAAAAACTGTTTCAACATTTCTTGCGACATGAAAAGCAAAGCCTGGGACAACAAAAAACCCACACGTAAGAGATGAGAGCATCTGCGGAAAACCAGTGGGTGGGAAATCACAGGGATCCGAGCTTCACACTCAGAGAAAGAAGATCTCGCAGCAGCCAGAGTCATCTGACAGCAAGAGGCTGCTGGACAGGTAGTGAGCTCCCAGTGACTGACGGTATACAAGGGTTGCTCTCCAGGTGCTGAAGGGGCATCAGACAGGGTAGCTCAACCATCTAAGGGTTTGACTAGATCACCCCTTAAAGTTGATCCCGATTTCATGCTATTGTTTAGACTGGGGCATTGCAATGGCCACTTGCACTCATGGGCGTATTTACGTGCCAGGCGCTGTGCCGAGCGATTTTCTCATTCAGCTCGAGTATCAGCTGCACTTACTCTGGTCCTCAAGAGCTAGATATTAAATAGTATAAACTTGGGTCCTCGTTTCATGGTTTGTGGAAAGTCCAAAGCCCTCCCCATGGTTCCTGTATTCCTGGGTCGGGGTGTGTGTGTGTGTGTGTGTGTGTGTGTGTTGTGGGGAGGGGTTCACACTCTCAAGGGCACCCTTGCGTCTGAGTTTCTGTGTCTGCTGAGTCAGCTCACTTTCTGGGTGGTCTTTCTGTCTGCCTATCTTCTTATTCTCAGGAGTGGGACTCAGGCTCATCCCTTGATTTCCACAAAGATTCAATCTTGGGCCCAGAGTGGACTCTACGGAAAGTTTGCAGCCACAGAGACGGTTGAGCTGTGCTAACGCCAGCAGCAGCACCAGCAGCCGTCCCTGTCCGTGAAAGGGCTTCCACTGCCCCACTATTGGGCATTCCCATGGCCGTTCTACCTTACGTAGGTACAAGACCATAGTCAGGTCTTTTTCCCAGCCCTCTGGCTCCTTTTCTCCCTTCTCTTTTTCCTCCCTTCCCTGTCAAACAGCCAGACCATGGACCACCCAATGCACAACTAACCAGTCACCCAGCCAGACAATCGTGAGCCTATCGTTATTTTTAAAAATATCACCTCACCACATGACATGCCATGGCAAACTCCAAAATAAACAGAAGGAAGGAAGGAAGGAAGGAAGGAAGGAAGGAAGGAAGGAAGGAAGGAAGGAAAGAAGAGGAAAAGCAGGCTCTCCTTTACTAATGTAGAACAATTCTGCTCTCCCATGACCCTGAACTCCAGACCTGCTTCCTGGTCTCCTTCCATCAAGGTGTTCTCCAAAATTCACACCCATGTTTGCTGCGAACTCTGCCTCCACCCCAGGCACTGCTGGGCACACTAGCTTTCCAATCTGCACCATCCCCTTTAATCCTTACAATGACCCCGGGAGGCAAGGAAGACTATTACCCTCATTTTCCATATGAGGAAATCGAAGCCAGGAGAGGGGAAGCCAACCTCGCACAGCGGGCGCAGGGCAGAGCCCGGTGTGGGACTGGGGCAGGCTGTCCCACACCAATGGACCTGAAAGACCATAGACCTTAAAGTCTGGTGCCAACTTTTAACATAATTTTCTTAAAATTCCACTAACCAAACATTGTCTCTTTTTCTCCTTAGAGCACCCCTGGAAGTGGGTCTTTTCAGCCCCATTTCCTAGTTCCGGAAAAGCAGGGCTCAGCGAGGTGGCTTGCCTGGGGTCCCAATCCCTTCGATGTGTGTAACCTGGGATTTGAATCCACGGCTCCCTGATGCTAAAATTCTGCTCTTAACCTCCTTGCGCTACGCACGCCTCCTGGATACAGGGATTGATGAGCTACAGAGAGGCAGAGCGTGCGCACCCAGCCGGGCGTCAGGTGCAGAAATGGATGTTCACAGTGATCGATTCTCCGGCAAGACGTCTTGGCGCGTGAGCCACAGAGGAGACGTGGTCAGCTCTGCCGCCCAGGGGAAGCCTCACGGAGGAAGTGACCCCCGAGCAAGGTGTGGAGGGGTGACTAGGAGTTCACCGCACAGGCACACCTGTGAGGAGGGGCAGGACATTCGAGGCAGGGTGGACCTCCCGGGGAGTGGCACGGCCCCGCAAAGTAGCCGTGTCCGTGCGGGAGCCGCGGCAGGGGGGAAAGGCCGCCTGCCCGTAGGAAAGGGGACGGTACAAACTGGGGCGGAAGAGGTCGGCAGGGACCAGCTTGTGAAAGGCCCTGAGTGCCAGGCCACAGGTCACCTGTGGATGATGGGGAGCCGTGGGGGGCTTCTAAGCAGGGGAGGGAGGTGGCTGCTTTACGCAGGGTGCCAGCGATGCTGTGGGCACCGCACACGCGAGCAGGCACGCGCCTTGCCTTTCTCGGCCACATTCATCTTCTTTCAGGAGCGAGTACTGGAGGTTTTAATGAACTCATTACTCATTCCACTGTCAGGTGAGTCCAATTGCGGCGGGAGGGCGGGCGGAGGGCTCTTCCCGCTGAGGCTACGCTGCTGAGATCTCTCCCCCGCAGCTGCCCCAGCCATGTCCCTGGCAGAAGCTCACCCAACCTGTTCCACCGTGACCCTTCCCTCCCACCTCCTCCCAATCCCACGCTTTGCTGCCTCCTGAACTTGCCAACATCCATTTCAGTGGGCTTGATTGGAATCGTGTCTCCCTGGAACTTACCGCCATCTGTCTCCCTGCACCATGGTCTCGGCTGTGCCTCTGCGTCTCTATCTCACGGCTGGGGGCAGGAAGCCTCTGTTCCCTGGATGGGCCATCTGTCTATCTGTCTGTCCGTCCGTCCTCTTTGCACCCCTCCCTCCAGCCGGGGCCTGCCCATCCGGCTTCTCTTCCTTCCCTCTTCCCTTCTCCTCGCCACCTTGGACTTTCTGCTGCACTTGCTCTTTCTTTTCTGACCTTGAATGCCTTGTCTGAAGGTCTGTCTGTCCATCTCTCTCTTCTCACCTTAATTCCTCGGATGGCTCGTCTTTCTCTCTCTTCCTCTCCGCCGTTTCCAGGCGTTCTCTGCAAACAGACTGCTCCAGAGTCCATTCAGTAGAAGGGCACAATGTTTTGCAAATTCCCAGCCATTCTGATTAGCCACGAGGGATTTGTGGAAGGGATGCCAGGGAACCTATCATCCCCTTTATCACTGCAGGGGTGGTGATGAGGCCACCAGAGGCCCCAGTGCAGGGCGCTGCACTGTTCATGGTACCAGGCACCTCCCTGTCCTCCTCTAATCCTAAACCATGTGGCCTGTCCACAGGCAGGAGTCACAAAGCCAACCCAATGTCCCAATTCAGACCCTGAGCAGCCGGAGGGAAGGAACACCCCCTGTGTCACAGAATCATGGGCTTTCACAGGTGACAAGACTCCCTGAGATTCAACTCTTGCTCTTTATTTTTCCAGACGAGGAGGCTGAGGCTCAGGAAAGGCAAGGGATTGATGACTGGCTTAAGGTCATTGAGGGGAGTCAGACTAGATCCCAGGCCTGGTCACCTGCACATGTGGGCTCTTTCCTAAACCCAAAGAAGCACATGGGAAGTTCCTGTCTGCTGCCTTACGGCACAGGGTGGGTAGTGGTCTTCTGTCCTCATGTGGCCAACTTCACACCTCATAGCAACCCTAATGCACCAGGGAAAACCCTCTTCCTTTGGTATTTGTGGCATAATGTTTACTAGAATTTGTGCTTTTCTTCCTGGTGGAGGGTTTTTCCTGGGAAATGGCTGCCCAGTCTTGGACTGCATTTCCCAGCATGCCTTGCACAGAGGTGGGAAGATGTAACTAATTCTTGCCTTTGGATGGTGAGTGGTTGCAAAGTGTGTGTCGTGTCTAGATGAAGGATTTAAGAAGAGGATATACCTTCTCTATAGCTGAATGTAGAGGACTCTGAGACCCTAGGGGATGGCAGAGCCATGAGATGGAAGGGGCCTGGGTCAGTGAATCATACAGAGAGCCACCTCCCAACCAGGAGCACCTTCACTTTAACAAGAAGGGATTTGATTGTCACAGCAACTATTAATAGCATCACCCTAAAACATACAGTGCTGGCTGTAGGTTACTTATAGGGATTCACCAAATCTGCTTGTTAGGGTCCTGGCATTCTTATCTGAATTTCACTGGTGAAGAAGCCCAGGATTTGAACACAGGTCTGACGGATTCTGCAAACTATATGTTTTCTCATAATACCACACTGTTCTCCAGACAAAGCAGTAATTGGTGGGACACACTTATTCTACCAGGGCATCACTTTAATCACGGATCCCAAGGCAGGGTGGTATAAGGGGAAAAGCATGGATTCTTGTTTCGGTGAGCCTAGATTCCTATCCCGGCAATGACATTTTCCAATATTAAACATTTCTGAATGTCTTTCTCTCAAAACAGAATTAACAAACTTACCTGGAAGCGTTAATGTGAGGACCTAAGGAGGTAACGTACAAAGCAGATAACCCAACGCTGGTGCACAGTGGGGCTCAGCTCCCACTTTGTTTCATTTATAACAAAGACATCATATTTGTCCTGAGAGTTCCACCTTCATCAGTTGAAAGAGAAAGATGCAAATTTGGGTAAAAACACGAAAGATTCTAAAAATTGCCTGATTCATCACCAACTTCTTTCCCAAGCTTTGTTGGGAAGCTAAGTTTAAATCCAAGTGAGACTCCCAGGCCTCATCCCAGTTACTGTGCTAAATGCAAACAGACTTCAGGATTTAAAAATTTCCCTCGTTTCCACCCCCTACAAAGCACAAATGTCATGGACAAGGGGCAAACTCATTACAGCTAGGTTTCTATCTGCCTTGTCCAGATGCATGCGCTAAAATGTGAGGCCAGTTCCAATGGCCAACATCCAGGGCCATGGACACTGTGACTAATGTATGCAAAACGCACACAGGGATCCTCTCTCCCGGCATCTGGACCAAAAGCAGAAGTTAGCTACAGAGAAATTCTAGGCAAATTCTCCAAAGTCTTCATTGCTTTTCAAGTTTGGAGGCAGGGTGTCTGGCTTAAAGCAAAGAAGCCCTTAGCTGGGATGGGATTTTTTTTTTTTTTTAAATATGGACATTACTATACTGCTGTTCATTGATCCTTGACCACAAAGTTTACTTTTCTGTATTAAACAGGACAGTCTAGGTTGTACTCTGATAATAAACAGCTCCAAGTTCTCAGAGGCTTAAAAAACAGAATTTAAATTTCTTGTTTGTGCTGCATGTCGATTGCAGGTTGCCAGGGGGGGCTTTGCTTCCTGTCACCACTTAGGGTGGTTCCAACGGAAGAGCCACTGTTGCACACTTTGCTGGTTGCTGGGCTGGAAGGAGAAGGATCTCACACTGATGATTAGCTGCTTGGCCCAGAGGTGACACATGGCACTTACACTCCCAGCACATCAGCCAGAGCTACTCACACGTGTCATCAACCACAGGAGGGGAGGGACATGCGATCCAACTATGTGCCCAGAAGTGGGGTGGGAGGGGAGAAACAAAAAGTATTTGACCCTCTTATTTCTGGTCCTCAAGCTTCCTGGATGGGTCACCAAGTCCAGATGATTCAAATCTTTCCATGAACAAGAAACATCCCATTCCCTTTGCTCCATGGCCATGATCCCTGTCTCAGCTCGGGCCTCACAATGTCTCCCCTAACTTTTGCATGCATCCAACCTTGCTCTTTGCCATTCTTCCTCCTTCTACTTCATCTTTGGCTTCTCAGTCCCAGTGACCACTCAGAAGCCCCAATCTACCAGGTCATTCCCTTCCAGAACTTGGGGGCCTCTAGCACCATCTATCCTGAAACCCAGCCTGCATTTGTAGAGAGAGGAAGATAAAAGATATCTTTTCTGTTTCTAGGAAAATAGGTCTTTTGGGACGCTTCTGAAGCTGAGAGTCTGGGATTCTATTATCATTCTCATCCACGAAGCTGCAGACACACACCTCCTATAGGTGTCCAACCCAGGTACTTAATTAGCCAAGAAAATTAAACTCTAAGCAAACAGGACCCACAGTTTCTGGGTGGCTTCCTGTGTGACCCACTGCTCCACCAGCAGGAGGGACACTGATGTGTCTGGGCCTTAGTACCTGAGCATGCTGGCTCCTTTTACAACCCCTGGCTGTCCTGTCCCTGGGCACATCGTCCAAGCCTTCCTGCACATCCCACCCACTTTCCCCCTGGGACTATTATTATTCTCTCTCAACAGATAAACACCAAAAGGCAAAATCACCAATTCAGTCCATCTAAAAAAATCATTAACATAACCCACCCCGCCCATGAGCACGGCCTGTCCAGTTGACAAAGTGTGTTCATCAACAGCGGCTCATTGCACTTCTCAGAGACACTGTGAGGTAGATCTCATCATTATCAGCCGTATTGGCAGGTGGGGAAAGCGAGGCTCGGGGAGGCGAGAGCGCTGGCCAGTAAGCTGCACCCTTCGGGCTGGAATCTGGGGCCCTGATCGCCCCGGCCAGAGTGCTTTCTGCTCCACAGCATGGAGAAGGGAGGCTTTGTCTTGCTCCTCCTACAGAGCAGGATGTTTGCAAGGCCACACCCAGACTCAGTTTCCCCATCTTCCTGGCTTGGCCAGGAGCTCATAGGCCAGGAGATAATCAGGCCTGTTCCCTGCCTGCTTTCATCAGCAACAATGGGCCAATTAAGGCAATTACTGCTGGTTTGTATAACAGGAAATAGGGATCACAGCGCTCAACTCTTTGAAAATCTCCTATAAGAGCGCTAATAATGCGTTAATGCATTAATCCCCTTAATCCTGTCAAATTACCTGGACTCTCCGCAGCGCCGGCAGTGGCTCTCGGTTGTCTCTGCGGCGGTGGCCACTGCTGCCTGGGAGGCTGTGGGGGCTTCTCCACCCGCCCCTCTCCCCTCACGCTCCTCGGGAAGCTCCCAGGGGCTGGAAGGACAGGGTGGTGGAGGGCGACTTTTGGCAGGAGAGAAATACTGATTCTTTTAAAGAAGAGGATGACATGTGAGGCAAAGATTCTTCCTTGAGTCTTTCTCAGCGAGGAAGGACAGCCCAGTGTGGCCAGCTCTGCTCTGGGCAGTCAGCCCTGTCACTCGCTGTGTGGGCCTGGGCTACTTCTCTGCGTCTCTGTTTCTGTATTTGTGATACTTGGGTAATAATACTCCTTGCGGAGTTGTGAGGAAGATCCCGAAGGTGCAGGCCAATGCCTGGCACACGGAGGCACTGCACACATCTCCAGTCCCTGTCCCGTCTGTAAATGGCAGTCAGAGCTCCCACTGTGAGGGCTGAATGCGACTGCAGGTGTCAATTTCCTGGCACACAGTAGGGCTTAAGGAATTAGTTCCTTCCCTTCTCATCCTTGCATTGCTTTTGTTTGTTTAATTAAAATGCCGTCTGACTTTCAAGAGAGCTTAGGAACAAAGACTGTGTTGCCGAATGAGCCCTTCGGATACTTCATTCCGAAGCAGAGCGCGTCTTTCCTCTGAGCGCCACTCTCCAGGGTGGAGAGAATTTCAACCCCAGGCCGGTCTACCTGGGGCACCCCTGTCCTTCCTTACGGGCGTCTTAGAATGGGTGGAGGTGGGGGGCCGGCGTGGGTCCTGGGTGCCTAGAAATGGGGAAGGGCTTCAGTCTCTGCCTGCCTGCAAGGTGCGAGGGCAGCTTGGTGTGAAGATGCTGGGTCCAGGCCTGGCCTTGCCCTCAGACTCCTGGGGGGTCCTTTAGGGCTGCAGGGGCCTCTCAGTGGATGGTGGGCAGTGCCATGGAGCCCCCTGCTGCTACCTGAGAGGCCTCAGTCCTCAGCAGCCACATCCTGGGCACCCCACAGTTCCCCCTGTCGGAGGCCATGTGTGCAGGATTGGGCGGGGCTCTGCCACCCTTCCGAGTTGGAATCTGGGAGGGAGGAATCCACACCCCCAGCCCTGCCCCCTGTCAGTCCTGGGAGCTCCCTTCTCTCCCAGCATCAGCTGCTTCTGTTTCTTCCATCCCCAGCAGGAGTCGGGGTTGGCGAGGGAAGGACTGGGGGCTATTACCTCCCAAGTTATTTTGGTTTCCTGCTCTGAAATAGAGACACTGTTAAAAATACTCTCTGGCAAGGGCGTTCAGACACAGACAGCTAAGGTTTGATGGCTTATGGGGACGGGGATAAGGGAAAAGGCCTTTCTTTCTTTCTGGTATCCTTCCTGGAGCAGTGTGAGAGCTTCAAAAATATGTCCAAAAATTTGTTGACACTCCTCCCTCCAACAGGTGGAGGGATGAGTCCCCTCCCCTCGGATGTGGGGTGGAATTAAGGACTCAATTCTAATGGAAAGAATGTGTTGGGAAGCAGTGGTATGTGAAGGCACAGGTCAGAAAAAGTATTTGAGTTACTCCGTGCTCTCTCTGGAACGGTCATTCTGGGCGAAATCAGCAGCCATGTCACGAGGCCACTCAAGCAGCTGAGCGTGCAGAGGTGCTGAGGCCTCCCGCCAGTGGCCATGCGCGTGCGCCATCTTGCAGGTGGACCCTCCAGCCCCCGCCCAACCTTCAGACGCCGGCAGCCCGGGCAGCCTCCTGACCGCAACCGCATGGGAGACCCCCAGCCACAACCACTCAGCTAAGCCTTTCCTGTTCCCGATCCTCAAAAACTGTAGGAGATAATTAAAATGTTTATTGCCGTTTTAAGCCACTAAGTTTTGGGGATAATCTGCTACACAACAATAGGTAGCTGACATAATTAACGGTGACAACAAAACACAAATTGATACCTCAACAAGTAACCCTCAGTGTGTGTGTGTGTGTGTGAGATGCAAAAACGGTAGACGGTGTTCACTCGGCCAGCACCTGTTTATTACAGCCCCATAGCCAGGCAGAGATAGACGAGGACGGGAAAATCACAGACTCAGTGTCTACAAGGTTCTGTCTAGAGGGAGGGGGGCAATTGCAATGCAGGACATGGACAAACAGGAGAATCTGGGGTGGTGGCAGCCAAGAGAAAGGGCCCATGACCTGACGGACTCAGCTTTGAGGCCGGGAAAGGTTTCCTGGAGGTGGTGACAGCTATCGTGAGACTCCAGGGATGAGAAGGAGTCAGCCGAGGGAAGAGGAAGCGTGGGGAACAGTGCGCCAGGACGAGAGAAAGGGTCGTACAAAGGCCCGGTTTGGCCCAGTGAAAGCGTGTGTGTGTGTGTGTGCGTGTGTGTGTGTGTGTGTGTGTGTGTGTGTGTGTGTGAGTGTGAGTGTGTATGTAGTGAGTGTGTACGGGGTTGCCTGTATGCGTGGAGGGGAGAAGGTGGGCGGGGAGGACTGACAAGAGACAAACACAGCCTAAGGAGGAAGAGAAAAACAAGTCCAACTCTTAGCCTGCCACATCCCAGGTGTGTGATTTGGGCAGGTCATGTCACCTCTCTGAGCTTTAGGCTGCCTGTTTCTAAAGCGGTAATTTACTCAATAGTATATTCAACGAAGATCTTACTATCCCCGGGCTCTGGGACAAGCCTGGGAAGGCATCGGTGGTGACCAGAGCAGCAGACCTCGCTCTCCAGGAGCCGGGAGCCGAGCGTGGTCCAGATGCGTGCTGCTCTGCGCCAGCCCCTTGGCCGGCACTTTGCTGGGGCTGCGTGTCCTTCCTCTTCTTGTCTCCGGCGCCTGCGCAGGCCTCCTGAGGGTACTGTCAACACGGCTGAGTGTCCCCTAACAGCGGCGCTCTGAGTTCAGAGGGACCCTGTGCTTGGAGTCTGGGTGCGAGCCTGGAATCTGGCATCCGACTGCCTGGCTTTACATCTCGCCTCCACAGCTGCCAGTCATGTGACTTCAGGCCAGTGGTTTCTTTCTCTGGCCTCAGTTTCTTTATATAAAAATGGGAATATTCTAATAACATCCACGTCAATGGGTTTCTGCAGGAATTAAGTACCATGGCACAAGCTCTTAGACACTTAGTAGCTAACTGCTCAGAAGGTGGCAGCAATCTCTGAGAACATTCGTTAGCAGGTAACCCGATGCACACAGCCTCCTGGTTACACGTCGGGACTCTGCTTGCTGGGTTCAAGTCCCAATTCTGTCACTGAACAGCTGTGTGACCTTGGGAAAGAATTTAATCTCTTGTTGCCTCTCCATTTTCTCATCTGCAAAATGGGAATAATAGGAGAACCTACCTGAAAAGTTTGTTGTAGTTCTTAAACGAACTAGCATATATGAAGTGCTTAAAATAATGTGTGGCACTCGGCAAGTGCTACATAAGTGTAAGCTATTATTATTATTATTTTTTTCTTATAACACTACCTTGTTCTTTGCAGTCTGCAAGGCAGGAAGCAGGCACCAACAGGAGAAATCAGCTGTGTTATCAGGGGAACAGAATGGAGGTCTCGTTACAACACTCAGAGGGAGGCAACACAAAGAAAGAGCCCCCTTGCGTGTGTTCCCCTGGGGTGATCTGAGCTATGCCCCACCCCACCCTCCCCAGGGTCACCATGCTATTGTCCGGGAAACCCTGGCTGTACTGTGGCACGGAGCCTCCCACTCCCCTTCCCTGTAGCCCTGTCCCTTCTGCCAGCCACAGGGGCTCAGGGATTGTTTGTGCTGGGTTAGCAGGAATCGGGGCAAGGCAGGGAGGTGGGGAGACAGACACTCCCCGCCCCCATCAGTGGGCCTGCGGACTCAGAGGAGCCCTCGGCCTAATTGGCAAATGGATTCTCCGGGGCGATTTCGCTGTTGAGCACCGTGGGAGGGTCTGCAGGCCCTAATGACCGGCGCGGCCTGCTCAACTTGTTTACAAAAAAACAAGGTTATTGATTCCACGGATATTTTTTCCCCTTGCCATCGGCCTATTAATGCGAGCTTTATGTAACAGGACAAATAGATCACAGTGTAAAGTCTTTCGAAAATCCCCTGTGAATGCTGTAATAATGCTTTAATGTATTAATCCCCTTAATCCTGCCAGACTTCCAAAAGAATTTCAGGACATGCTGACAGAAGAGCCCGCTCCCAGCCCCGCGGCCGCAGCTGCAGGTGGCGGCCGCTGTTTTACCCTTCTGTGGACGGGCCCGGGCTAGGCGGCGTGTTGGTGACAGCCACAGGGCTATGAGCTGGCGTGTGAGAGTGCGGCACAGACGGGAGGCAGGTGGACTCCGGCTCGGGGAAGGGAAGACACAGCCTAAACAGAGTGGCAGCTCGGGCCTTGGGGCACGGAGCTGCCATGACAGACGGCACCAGGCATCTCACTGGTCTCTCCACCCCCTGCGAGGTTCCGTTTCACCTCCACCACGGCCCTGCGAGGTATGCACTGCTTTCTCTCCACGTTCCGCGTGTGCTCGGCTCGTCCAAACTGCTGGCGGGTGGCAGAGGTAGGACCTGACGCTCAAGCTGCCTTCTTTCTCACAGGCTGGGGTCGTGGTGGGAGGTTGGTAAACTTTTTCTGTAAAGGGCCAGGGAGTAAATATTTTTGGCTTCTGTGGCACACAGTGATGTCTGTTGTGAGTATTCAACTCCGTCCTTCGGTGTGAACACATGGGCATGGCTGTGTTCCAATAAAACTTTATTTACAGAAACAGGGGTGGGCTGGGTTTGGCCTGCCGGTGTAGCTGGCCCACTCTTGAAATAAGAGCCAGTGGAGGCCAGTGGGATTCCAGTAACAGTTTTGTTTGACGGCCAGGCTGAGAGTTGGGGTATCAACTTCCTGGGTGGCATCTGCTTCCCTTGGGCTGGACACCCACCTCCCTGCAGGGGCCTTCATCTCGTGATGCCAGCGAGGGGACCAGCTGAAACCCAAATGGTGGCTGGAATGAAGCCCTGCAGGGACCTGGTTTGGGGCTGGTGCATGGACCAGAGTGGCTGGGTGGAGCCCTGCGGGGACCTGGTTTGGGGCTGGTGCATGGACCAGAGTGGCTGGGTGGAGCCCTGCAGGGACCTGGTTTGGGGCTGGTGCATGGACCAGAGTGGCTGGGTGGAGCCCACTTTGCTGTCTGGTCCTGGCAAAGTCCCTTACCATCTCTAGGCCTCAGTTCCCTAATCAGTGACATGGGACAGTTGGCTTGCCAGTCTTCACAGTTCCTCCAGGTCTGAGATCCTACATCTGAACCCCTGGCCCCCAACCTCCAGTAATCCCAATACGAGGGGGCGCCATTCGACTCTGACCCCTGAGAAGTCCCTGAAGGCTGGACCTGCCTTTGCTTCTCTGCAATGCTTTATATTAATATGACTACAATAAGGACCACTAACAGCCAGCGAACACTCCCCAATTCTGAGGAGAGAGTCCCCAGCTGACCAAGTTGGGAACCTGTGGTCTGTGCTAGATACGTCCCCCCGACTCACTCACATCCAGCCACCAGTCCACAGAACGCATCTTGTCGCTTAGTTTCTCCTGAATCTTTCCCCACTACCCCAGGGTCAGGACGGAGGGAGGTGGGTGCTCAGCACGTACTCAGAGATGCAGAAAGCTCCTGAGTTCAGACCCCGTCACCACTCACCTGGGTCACTCCACACAGGGGCAGCCTGCTCCCTTGTGCCGCATCCTGTCACTCTCCTTTTTTTAAAATTAATAATGTATTTATTTATTTTCTTTTTCTTTTTTTTTCCCCCCACACATAAGGTCTGCATCCTTATAGAGTTACTATCCTTTTAAATCACTTCAGGAGCTCTGGATGGTCCTTAGGATGAAGCCCACATTTCTGACAATGGTCCTCCAGGATTCTCTTGTCTTCCAGCCCTTGAGACGCCCGTCTTTCACCATGGGTGGACATTCCGTTCACCCACACTGGGCCTCCAGAGTTCCTTTACGATATCCAAGGAGATATCCTGTCCTTGTGGCAGGCACCTCCTTCCCCTCTTTGTCTCTTTAGCTCCTGACCATCCTACACGTCCTTCCTCTAAGAAGCCTTTCTCACCCTGCTCCTGGGCAGTGTTGCTGCTCTCGGACCTCTGCTCCCACTGTGGGGAGGGGGAAGCCTTCTCAAACTGGCTTTGTAATCATCTCGCTGAGCTTGTGGGTCTCCCCAGCCACCTGTGAGCTCCTCCAGGTGAGGGGCAGATCCCACCGTATCCCTCAGCCACCAGTAACACGCACAGGATGTAGTCAGTACTCAACGAATGTTGGCAGAATGATGAATACAGGCATGCCGGGTACTGCACATGCAGCATCTCCTATACTTGGTCTAGAATGTGAGGCAGGTGCACTTTGGCTGGGAGGTGCGGTAGACTTTCATACTGTATCATCAGCTCACGGTCACACAGCCTGAGATGGAGACAGAGACAGAATTTGAGTCTGGGTGTGTCTGCCCCCGTGCCATGTTCTTCTTGCCTTTTCCTGCAGGAGGGAGACTGGCCTGTGTACATGTGGTGGTCACGGAGGCCAGACTGGGTGCAAACGTTCCACAGAGTCACAGCAGTGGTCCAGGTCTAGGGCACTGCCGAAGGGGGTGGGAGTGGAGACACAGTCCCCAGATGCTGGTGAAAAATAAAGTGACAGATGTCAATGGAAACAGAGGAGGATTCAGGTGGCCTGAAGGGTTTTAGTCTGAGCTTGGTAGACTGGGTGCACCATTAACTGAGAAAAGGACAGAGACACCCCAGTGGCGGTTCCATGACAGAATGTCAAGCTCAGTGTTTCATGCCCCACCTGCGTTACCTTAGTCAGTTTTACCATTACCCAGGGTGGCAGTTCCCACTAAGCCCAGCTTGCAAATGGATAACTGAGGCCGGGGAGGTTAAGAGATGCGCCTGTGTGCATGCAGTTAGTGGATGGTGGATCCCGGATGGAATTCCAGCCCCCAACTCAAAGTCCTTTCCGAAGAGCTGGGCCACCTGGAGCCCTCCTGAAGCGTGGTGTGGAGGACACATCATACTATTCAGGTCCGGGTTTCAAATGGGAACCAAGGGTTAGAGTCAAGAGAGGAGAGATCGGTGGAAAGAAGGGGGACCTCTTGTCGGAGTCTCACCCAGAGCCTCCCCTGGGCCAGGGGAGAGCAGAAAACGGGCTTCACTGCAGCTGCACTGAGGCCACGCGTGGCTGTACAGGAGGGTACAGGCAGCCCCGGCAGCCTGCAGTGAAGGGCTCCTCTGTCACAGCACAGGTGCCTGGCTCCAGGCCCACCTTCCGGCCCTGCCCCCTGCTCCCCGCTTGGGCCCCAGCGCAGCCTGCACGCCGTCCCAGGCTCCCCCGTCCCCTCTGGCCATCCTCCCCTGCGCACGGCTCCCCCGAGAGCACGCACACACGAGCGCGCACACATACGCGCATTTATTTCCTTT
The DNA here is from genome assembly GCF_040939455.1 of Microcebus murinus. Lineage (NCBI taxonomy): Eukaryota > Metazoa > Chordata > Mammalia > Primates > Cheirogaleidae > Microcebus > Microcebus murinus. The sequence goes on along the minus strand of NC_134115.1, from coordinate 79,960,311 downwards.
AATCTTTCTGCCTAGATCAATTTCTCCATTCCCCTAATCATTTTTTCTTGTTCGCTTTTGAACTCCCTCCAATTTGTCTGCTTTGGCCTGGTAATGAGGTGGCCCTGAACAAAACGCGATATTCTGCATGTGACTTCCCAGGGTCGCATAGATTTTCTTGCTAACTATCTTCTCAGACTCGGGGTGACATGCTTTCTTAGCACAGCGACTCTATTAGGGATTGGGCTTTTATAAAGATGCTATTACAAGTCACAGAATCGTGGGATCTACAGCCAAAGGGGGTTAGAAGCCTTTCTGGCCTGGACCAGCCACTTCTCTCTTGCGTTTCCCACCTCAGTTGTTCAGGGCTTTTCTTCCCCATGCCTTTGCCTGCGCCGTCCCCCTGGCCGGGTTGCCCTTCTCTCACCTTCCTTTCCCACCATGCTCGTGAGTAACACTTGTGCCGTCTTTAAGACCAGAACCCCATGTTGTCCCTTCCTCTGTGACACCTGCCCTGGCTGCTCAGGCCGAAGTCATGGGCTCGTTCCCTGTGCTCTTCTTGCTGGTTGGCACGTGACTCTGGGTCAGGACGAACACTCTGAGCTGTCCTCATGTGGTTGCCCGCCTCTCCTGGGAGGCTGCTGGCGCCCAGGAGAGCGGGGCCCACGTGGTTTTCTTCGCGAACACGGAAAGGTAAAGCAGTTGTTGGAATTGGGAATTTTCCTATGGAATGTGGCCCTTCACTCATGCGTGCACACAACCAGCTGTGTGCCAGCCCCCAAAGACTTTTTAAGTGCGGTCCATATACCAGGCACTGTGCTTGGAGCTGGGGACCCAATGGCTAGCAAACCAGACCTGGTCTCTGTCCTGGGGCTAGAGGCTAATGGACAGGCAGATATTAATCAAATAAACATACAGATATGCAATTGCAAACTGCAGAAAGGCAACGTACAATAATCTATAAGAAGGGATTCTGATCTGGCCTGGGTGGTTCAATATGGCTTCCTTGAGAAAGTCCCCTTGGAGTTGAACTCTGAAGGGTGAGTAGATGTTAAGTGGTTGAAGGCACAGGGAGCCCGGGAAAGAACATTTTGGTGCCTGGGAACAACTTGAGCAAAAGCTCTGCATGGAAGTGATAAGCGGGTTTGAAGCCCTCTCTGGAGCTCAGTGGTGAGAACCAGACTGAGGAGGTGTGCAGAGAGGGGTCCTGCAGAGCGCAGAGGCTGGAGGCTGTTCTTTCTTTTAGCCCAGTGGGTTAGCAATGGTAAGCACAGATAGGGAAGCAGGTGTCAATCCTGGAAGGTCAGTTTGGGGGCTTTGGCAGATGAAAGATAATGGCAACTTAGACTGGGGTGGTGAAGATGTTGACAAATGGATGGCTTAGAGGAGGTAAAATTGCCAGGTGCTGTGATGGATGCATGTGGAGAGTGAGGGGGAAGTTGCAATATGCTGCATAGATTTCTGGCTTACAGCATTGGCAGAAGGTGGTAGTATGGCATATAGTCATGTGCACGGGCTCTGGAGACAGGTCTGTCACTTACTACCCGGGGATCTTGGGCAAGGCACTTATTCCCTTTATGAAAAAATTGAACCACTTCTAGTACCCACCCCACAGGCATGTAATATGGATTAAATGCATTGGCACAGGTTGACACTTGGGATGGTGGCTGGCATACAGTCAACAGTCAGTATTATTTTTATAGTGATGTCCCTCAATGAATAAGAAACACCAAAATGGACCAATATTTTTAGATGAAGACCATGCACTGGACCTTGAACATGTGGCTTAGTGGCTATGCTGTGCCACTAAGATATCCCAGTGGAAACCTGGAGTAAGCAGCTGGAGACATGGGTTTATTTCTCAGAGGAGAAGGCTGAGCTGGAGATTTACACTTAAGAGTCATCATTTTCTTCCCTTGGAGTACGTGAAGAAACAGTTATACTACCTGTGTTTACGGCTCGGGACTGAGTATGTTTGCAGCTTAGAATGTCTGTTGAATGAGGCAACCTTGTGCTGGTCAGCACATTGTGGGCAGAGTGATGTTTGGATTTCTACCCATAACCAAACTCTCTTTCCTCAAGCAAGAGGAACAAGCCGATGAGAGATGGTCCTTGACTTCTATTGTAAGAGCCTTGGAACCTTGTCTGGAAGAAGCTCGTCATCTTCTGATGGGCGGAGCTGCGGGGAAGGTGGTGGTGGGGAGTATTGTAGGGGGACAAGCCTCAGAGTGTAGGGTTTCCGTGATGCGCAGATTTCTTGTCGAATAGAGACTCAGATCAATGCTACGTCTTCCCACAGGAGAACAAGCCAAACAACCCAAACGGGCTCAGCAGAGTCAAGTAATGGTCTGAGAGGGCAAATTAGCATTATACAAAGAGCTCCCTATCTCACAAGTTTCCCCAATCCAATTTCAAAGCACTTTGGCTATTAGAAAGGTCTTCCCATTCTCACTGGGGTTAAGTGATATCTCATTGTGGTTTTGATTTGCATTTCCCTGATGATTAGAGATGTTGAGCATTTCTTCATATGTTTGTTGGCCATTCTTCTGTCTTCTTTAGAAAAATTTCTGTTCAAGTCCTTTGCCCACTTTTTAATGGGGTTATTTGATTTTTTCTTCCTAATTTTCGTGAGTTCTAAGTATATTCTAGTTATCAGTCCCTTATCGGATGCATAGGATGCAAAAATTTTCTCCCATTCTGTAGGTTGTCTGTTTACTTTCATGACTATTTCTTTGGCTGTGCAGAAGCTTTGTAGTTTGATCATGTCCCATTTATTTATTTTTTGGCCTTTATCAAAAAATCTCCAAACAATAAATGCTGGCGTGGTTGCGGAGAGAGAGGAACACTCCTACACTGCTGGTGGGACTGCAAACTAGTTCAACCTCTGTGGAAAGCAATATGGAGATACCTTAAAGCGATACAAGTGAATCTACCATTTGATCCAGCAATCCCATTGCTGGGCATCTACCCAAATGATCCAGTGACACTCTACAAAAAAGACACCTGCACTCGAATGTTTATAGCAGCACAATTCATAATTGCAAGGCTGTGGAAACAGCCCAAGTGCCCATCAATCAAAGAATGGATTAATAAAATGTGGTATATGTACACCATGGAGTACTATTCAGCTCTAAGAAACAATGGTGATATAGCACACCTTATATTTTCCTGGTTAGAGCTGGAACCCATACTACTAAGTGAAGTATCCCAAGAATGGAAAAACAAGCACCAGATATATTCTCCAGCAAACTGGTATTAACTGAGTAGCACCTAAGTGGACACATAGGTGCTACAGTAATAGGGTATTGGGCAGGTGGGAGGGGGGAGGGGGCGGGTATATACATACATAGTGAGTGAGATGTGCACCATCTGGGGGATGGTCATGATGGAGACTCAGACTTTTGGGGGGAGGGGGGGAAATGGGCATTTATTGAAACCTTAAAATCTGTACCCCCATAATATGCCAAAATAAAAAAAAATAATTAAAAAAAAAAAAAACAAAAAAAAAAAAAAAAAAAAAAAAAAAAAAAAAAAAAAAAAAAAAAAAGAAAGGTCTTCCCTACATTGAATAGAATGTGTCATCCTATAACGTTGACCCCGTGGTTAAACCCTCTAAAGCCACACAGTCTTGGTCTGCTCTTCCTGCCCCAAGAAAGCTCTTCAGAGATTTGAGGTCAGTGGCCAGGTTTTTTGTGCCATTTGTGCTTCAGTTTTTATAGGATATGAATATGGGGTCTTGAGCCCTCTTGGGCAGTTGTGAGCAGAGGGAGTTAGAAAGAAGGAAATAGATTGAGAATAAAGATAATGAACAAAAATATGGACAAGGGGATCAATAGATAGATGTTGGAGTTAGTTGCTAGTGATACTCAGAGTGTGATTGATACATCTCAAAATGGACTCCAGGCAAGGGTGTTCACAAAGAAACAGATTCTTTAAATTTTGTTTCTATTGTGATTTTTACTGGGAGGTTGGGCTGGTAGAAAGTCACAGTCATCTTCATACAAATGATCTGTTCTGCTACATGCCATTCAGAGACAGCAATTGTATGTCCTGTTTATGTTCCTCTGTATTTCTCTGCTCCAGGTAGATACCATTAATCCATTATGATACTTTTCTCTACTTACTCTGGATGTAGACTCTGAATCTTCCTTAACCTAAGACTTCAGACAGTCATGCCAATGGATCTATATTAGAGTGTGTCTCCGTCCTTATTGCTACAATGATGCTACAGAATAGGCAAGTACAAAACCTTGGTGGCACATAAGACTGTGTTGCTTATTTGCTGGGAAGGTTGGAGAAGGCTTGGCCTTGGTCGGATTTGGCTGACGCCGCCTGGACTCTTTCACGCATCTGTGGTTGACCGGGGGCTCTGCTCTAGCTGGGCCGGGCCGGGTCAGCTCGGCTGGGGCAATCCTGCCTGCAGGATCTCTCATCCACCTGTGGGACCAGTGAGCTTGTCTGAGTGCGTTCTCACAGGAATGGCAGAAGCCCGAGAGTGATAGAAAACATGCAAGGCTCCTTAAGGCCTAGCCTGGGACCTGGCCCAGTGTCACATAGGCCTCTTTCTGAGACATTTCTATGGCCGGGCTCAGATTGGGGAGGTGAAAAACAGACTTTGTCTCTTTGATGAAATGAGCTGCAAAGACATGTCAAAGTGTGTGGATATAGGGAGGGGTGAAAAATTAAGGCTCTTAATGCAGTTTGCTGTGATGTGTGAGATGAATCTCAATCTCTGTGTGCTACGTGCTAATTGCATGGTTTATTTATCGGTATTAATATGTGCACTGTAGCATGGTGGTCTGCATGCAGTGATTTCAAGGTGGGCAAGCATCAATCCCAAAACACAAATTCCCTCCATAGCTCCTGACACCTCAGCTCGGTTCAACAGGGGTCAGCAAGCCTTCATTCCATAAAGACAGCCGAGGCCAAACACACGCGTGTCCTCAGGGGCTCCACGGAGGGGCATGAGCACCACAGGGCCAGCCATTCTCAGGTATAGTCCATGACTCACTGCTACCTTCATCATCATAGTCGCCATTCTTGCTGTAACTACTGGAGTGCTCACTATCTACCAGGTACTTCACATCGATGTATCTCATTCTACATGATGATCCAGCGGAATGGGTTTATGTGCATGATTTTGTAAATGAGGACACCAGGTTCAAGGAAGTGCCGTGATATACCCGGGACATACATTCAGTGAAGTGAGTTACCTGAATCACAGTTCACCGGGTGCATGGAGAAAGCTCCTCTGGTGACCACCCCCCCCCCATCGCCCGCAGGTGCTTCTGTGGCTCCATGCCTGGCCACCTGCCTGCTCAGGTACGAGGCTGCCTCGCCCCTCCTTCCCTTCCTCCATGCCTGCCCTGGGGGCTCTACTTCCTTCTCTTCCTGCGCTTCTCTGTCTTCACTACTGTCTCTACCCCAAAGCTTGGCTATCCTCCCAAATCCCCACTCTCTAATTCTCTTTCACTTCTGATCAGTGGAGAGGAACTAAAATGATATCCATTAGAAAATGACAAATGGAATTTCACTGAGTTATTATGGTCAGGAAACCTGGTTAGTAGTTCTTCACTCCTTTTGAAAGGTTTCCTTAAAGGAACATGGGCCAAACAACCTTAGAAGAGGAGCTCACTTCCTGGGGGTGAACCGCGGTGAGGTGGGGGAGGAGGGACGCTGCTCCTCACTGGGGTCACGCCCCGAGGTGGGGAGGAGGGCAAAGCAGTGCAGTTTGGGTCCCAGTGCACCATGGAGCATAGTGACCAGCTCTTAGAGCTTTTATTTATTTTTTCATTTAAAATTTTTTTTTTAACCAAAGTCCTTCTCTCTCCTTAGAATTTAAACATGCACCTGGAGGGCTGGTCTGGACAGATCACAGCCATCAGGGCATACACTGAATCTTTCTTCCTCATGGAAATCTGAGGCTTAGCTTAGCTGACAATCCTGATCCTTCTTTCTCTAGGATGAGTCTTCCCCTAGGAGTCTCCCCAGTTTCCGGCTATACACGTTAGTTGACCTCTCTTCAGTCCTCAAATTCACTCAGTTAAGTATAAACACCACCAGGGTCTGTGAGACGGCAAACACTAGAGTCAGAGGGGTGCTGAGGAGTCATCTCTACCTTCAGATGGGGAAACTGAGGCTCAAATATGAACAGGGGATTGTTTCCCCCCTCTCCTCTGATGTGGAAGTGGGGGACGCATCATTAACTACAGATTGGAGCTGGTGGGTTCACAACCTGGGAGTCAAGCAAAGAGGCTGGGATAGTTTGAACCCAAGTGTGGTCCAGTCTACCCAGGAAGGAGAAGGAGGTATTAGTTAGAGTTGGCTGCTATGACAAATAATCCTCAGATCTCATAGGCTTAATGTACAAACTTTATTTCTTATTTCCATAAAGCCCAATGTGGCTTGTATTGGTCAGGCGTTGTATTGCTTTCCTGGGATCTCCCCTTCATGCAAAAATGCAGGGATAGAAGCTTCTTCTATCTAGTGTGTCCTCTAGGGCCTTGGAGTTCCCAGCAGATCATCTGCCTCCCGACAGCTGACACTTTACAGAAACAAAGGAGAGGGTGGCCTGGCAGATTTCAGGGCCGGGCCTGGAAGAGGCAAGAATAATCTCTGCCAGCATCCCATAGACCAGAGAAAGTCACACGGTCCCAACTAGAAACAAGGAAGCATGAAAATTGTGGTTTAGCAGTGTTCCCAGGAGAAGGAACAACTGAGTGAGCATCTTGCCAGTCTCTGCCATAGCGGTCTGAAGCAGAAGTCAGGAGTGAAGGTGTCAGCAGGTGTGATGGATTGGATGACTTAAACAAATTGTACATGCTTGTCTTTTGCCACGTGACCTTGCAGTACCATCCACTAGAATTTGCAGAGTATATTTATTTAGCCCAGTAGTTTTGGTTTTGCTTATGTGACTTGGATTGGCCAATGGAATGCTGGGAGAGAGGATACAAATAGACTTTAAATGGGCTTGCATAATTTAAGGTGGCCTCTCACGCTCTTGCAGTCCACCATGGGAAAGGGCATGGCCTGAGTAGGCTCTGGCCCCAAAGGAAGATATATGGAGTATACTTGAATTGAACCCGCAGCCTGCAGTCAAGCCCAGCTGAGGCCACTGAGCCCATCTGAACCCCTGAGAACCCACAAGGATTGTAAGCCACCAGCACTTCAAGGCTGTTTGTTATGCGGTGTTATTGCCACAATAGCTGACGAATACAGGGGGGCTGAGAGTTTGAATGTGAAGACCAAGGAGAGTGGGAGGATGATCTGAGTGGTCTGGGAGGTAGTGGCTCATAGCAGCCAAGACAATGAGGCTTTGAAGTCCGACATTCCTGGGTTCAATTCTCAGTTTCCCACATCTGCCACTGAAGCACCGTGTGACTTGGGACAGATTGGTCAAGCCATCTTTGACCCAACCCTTCTCTTATAAAGTAAGGATAATCATAAAACCAACTTCAAAGGATGGTTGCCAGAATGAAATATGCTTGTGTAAGCTCAGCACAGCCCTCGACTTAGGTTCCCTTTATTTGAAAATCCTCATCTCATTTTCTCTTTGTGCATTCTCTTATTACCTCTTCATATTTTGTATGAGATATTATTTCCTCCTGGAAGCCTTCCCTGACTCCCACTCTCCCACCCCAGTGTAGAACCATTTCTCCTTCATAACATTTATAGCAATTTGACATGAAATAAGTGTATATTTCTGAGATATAATTAAATGTTTACTCCAAGTTTCCTCCACCAGTTTCTACATGCCGAGAGGGCTGGGGCCATGTCTGCACCCAGCACAGTGCCTGGCGTATAGTAGGAGCTTAATGAATGGGCAGAAGCAAGCACTAATAAACAGCAGGGACTGTGGCCGTTTTTACCTACACACCTTTCTTTGCTCTTTGCACGATGTGTTGAAGAATCAGTTTGCTTTAAAGGACATGTGTGAGCCACTGGCAGATCTGGGGCTGGAATTCAGGTCTCTCTGCTTCCAGTCTGGAGGGCTGCCCTGTGCACGGTGCCCTCCCCCACTGAGCCACAGTTTGCACGGCAGGCCTGGAACCCTGCCTGTCTGCCTGGGGGGATTAACCAGCCTCCCTTTGCCCACCAACAGGTGGAAACACGCTCCCTTTGTGTACAGCAGTTTAGCTAGCATTTCACCTTAGCTTTTCTGCGCACACGGTCTGGCATCCCCAAGTTGGTCTTTGTGGGGAAATTGATGACAACTCATGCATGCAAGGCACGCATCCCTGCCACAGGACATTAGGCCAGCTATTGAAGTTAACGTTGGTTGGAAAGGAAAGTTCTATCTGCAACTGAGGCAACTGCAGAAGAAATGACGCTTTCATAGGTGTACTGGGTAGATAACACTAATTCTCCCCCTCCCCATGTCTCAGCTGTTGGAAGCCCTTCTCTCTCTTAAGAGCTGTCTGTACCAATAGGTTTCTTTCAGGAATTCTTATTCGCTCATATACTGGGAGTGAGGACAGAGGGGGTTACTCTCCTTTTGGGCTACTGTGGTCTAATTCAAAAGTCCCTGGTCTAAAGTTAGAGAACTTGCACCCCCCTCCCCCCTCCATATAGTCTAAGTTTGTCCAGGCCTCATTGAGCAAATCAGCACAAGTCAGTCCCCCTTTACAGGTGGTGGTTTCCCCACTGGAAAACAAAAGGGTTAAATGTTATGAATATCTATCTATTAATATCGGTGTATCTCTCATTATATGGGGTGTCCTGTGTTAACACCATCCTTAAAGGAGTAATGGAGCAAGAAGAATGGACATCAAGGAAGTGCCCTTCCTGTGCCAAACACTTAACATTCATTATCTCATCGAATACTCACGACAGCCTTATGATCCATTTTCCATATGAAGAAATAGGCTCAGAGAGGGAAGGGGACTCACTCGAAGATATCAGTGTCACTGATGATAATGACAATGTTGATGGTGATGGCGAATCTCACCTGGATCCAACTGTGGAGCTGGCCCAATGCACTGTGGAAAAGAAGCATCTTTCAGGCAGCTTTCTAAATGGTCAGCGGTCCAGCCTCAACTTACCTTTCTGGAGTTACCTCTACTCATCTCTCCTCACCTCTGCTCTGGAGGAGTTTGCTTGCTCTCCTCAAAACTATCTCCAGTGCACCCTCTGGCCTTTGCTCTTCCCAAATCCCTACAGATGATGTGTTTTGTGGCACATCCATCAACAGACACACTCTGTGATGGGAAAAGAACCACAAGGCCCACACATGGGGGGGGATGCTGCACCTTCTGCCCTTCCCTGGGCCAGGCACAGTGCGTGTTAGCAAAGGAAAGGCCCTGAGACATCTTGCCGTATGCACCTACTTAATTTTGTCTAACAAGTATTTCCAATACCTTTTCTGACTGAGGACCCCCTTTCTTGTGTAATTTGTATCTATTGATACCTCACAGAATGAGTGTTCTTTATAAATCCCCTGGGGAAATAAATCCTGAGCTGTTTTAACCGCCCTAGGTAAGCGCTCAAGACCACCCCAAACCCATATCATGCAGCAAGTCCTCGGAGACCCTGTCCCCCCACTGGGCTGCTTCCTCCACTGGACCCCATTAATGTGCCTGGAGTCCCTCATCAGACATGTCTAGGCAGGAGTCTGGGAGGGGACAGAGCCAGTGAGGATGTTGTAAGGGGGTGTCTTCAACCCTGTCCTAAAGGGGCTGGAAGGTGAACAGCAGGGAGCAAGGAGGTGCGGACTGACCGGGAGGCCAAAGCTAAAGGTCACCTTCCACAGAGAAGACACCAGGGGAATGAGGTCGGGCTGACAGCATGAAACATTTGATCATAGACAGTAGCCTGTTTGGGTCAAACCTCGTGTTCCTTTACATGCTCCTTTTGCTCAGGGCCTGGTGGCTCCCCCTGGACCAGGACTTGCCTTGAAGCCTCAGAGCTGACCCAGCTGCCACCAGGCAGAGATGGCATTGGATAACGGTTTCTCATTTCTTGAGTTTATGACTTTGTATCTATCAGTCTGGCTCATAGCCGGATCCACGGGAAATGGTTAGTACAAGTCTTGATTCATTGTTGATAATAGTAATAGTAATAATAATAGTGGATTGCAGGCTGAGAATAGATCACGTGACGGGCACTGCACTCTGTACCTTCCACCTGTGTTGGAGTTAATCCTTCCAACAGTCCTGTATTATAGTTGTTATTATGGCCATTTACAGATGAGGAAACTGAGGCTCGGCAATGTGAAGCAACCTGCTCAAGGACACCAGCTTGAAGTGCAGCAGCTGAGACTTGAACCAAGGTTGCATCATAAAAGCCCCTCAGGTTACCTTGCTAATAATAGCAAAAGCATGCTCTCTGATTTTCTTCCCCAGGCCTCTCAGTGGCTCTGTCTGTCACAGAGCACAGGAAAAGTCAGCATTTAAGGTGGTTGCATGAGAGGGGGCTTTCCTTCCACCACACTGAGACCGGAGCGTCTGCCCCACCACTGCTCAGAGAGGTCCTGACTGGGGCAGGAAGAGGCCCCCTCGGAGAGACTCTGAGCCCTCCTCGCCCCCTAGGTAGAACTGGGGCTGCCATCACTGGGACAGACAGCAGAACCCAGGGATAGTGCTGAAGTGACAGGTAAGCCAAGGTGCTCCACAGGTGGGGACCACTAGGGTCTAATGAAAGTGAGCAGTGAGAGCGGTGACCCCTGGGAGATCTTTCTAGACGCAGAGCTGCCTGTGCCATTCATTACCTTAAAACCCTGCAGGGGTTCCCACTCCCCCCAGGATGAAATCTTAAAGCCTGGTCATGACCTCTGAGATCTGCCATGACACAGCCCCTACTTATCTTCCCAGAAGGATGAGGCTCCATCTTTTGCTCCTGCTATGGGCTGAATTATGTCCCCTCAAATCCATAGGTTGAAGCCCTAATGTGCCTGCATCCGGGGAGACAGGGATTTTAGGAGGTTAATAAGGTTAAATGAGTTCATAAGGGTGGGGCCTCATCCAATAGGACTATGGCCTTATAAGAAGAGGAAAATCTCTCTCTCTCTCTCACTTTTTCCCTCTCTCTCTGAAAGTGAGGCATGGCAAGAAGGTGGCTGTATGCAAGGTAGGAAAAGAGCCCTCACCTGAACTGACCATGCTGGCTCCCTGATCTTGGACTTCCAGCCTCTAGGATTGTGAAAAAATAGATTTTATATTAGATGATCAAGGAGATTAACAACAAAATAGTTAAAGGCCTTATTTTGAGTTGATTATAGATTCCCATGATGTTATAAGCAATACTACAGAGAGATCCTTTGTGTCCTTTGCCCAGTTTCCCCCAGTGGCACCATTTTGCAATACGTTAGTAAAAGATCACAAGTGGAATATTGACATTGGTACAGTCTGGTGTAGAACATTCCAGCATCCCTCCTGAGGCCCCTTTTTGATTTGTTTTAATTGACAAAATAAAAACTGTATATATTTATGGTGTGTAACATGATGTTTCGATACATGTAGACGTTGTGGAATGGCTAAATCAAGCTAATGGAAATATGCACTGCCTCACATATTTATTTTTTTGTGGTAAGAACACTTAAAATCTATTCTCTTAGCAATTTTCTAGTATACAATACATTGTTACTAACTATAGTCACCATGTTGGACAGTAGATCTCTTGAACTTATTCCTCCTGTCTAAGTGAAACTTTGCATCCTTTGACTAATACTTTCCCGACGCCTCCAACCCCTGGCTTCTGTGACCACACTTCTACTTTCTGCTCCTATGAGTTTGACTTTCTCAGAGTCCACAAATAATTGAGGTCATGTGGTGTTTGTCTTTCTGTGCCTGGCTTGTTTCATTAGCACAATGTCCTCTGGGTCCATCCAGGTTGTCATTAATGGCAGGATTTCCTTCTTTTTTTTAAGGCTGAATAGTATGCCATTGTGGATATGGAATACTAACTAAGAAGAACGTTCTGGGTCCTATAATTAATCTCTCACAGAACAAAGCATGAGAAGTGAGGAGATGGGAGAATTATTTCCTGAGATATGTGGACTAATATCCTTCTTTACTGCCCAGAAAAAAGCCATGAACAGAGAAGGGTATTCCGCCTAGAAAAGAGATTTATGTTGTGGCTTCACAGGGTCCTTGTTCTCTTGGAAGTTTGTTGGTTAGTAATTCCCTGTAGCTAAAAATTCTTGTTAATGTGATGAATTGATGACTTCATACTTGGAGAAGTTTTTGACCAGTTGGGCAGGAAGGGAAGTCATCGGGACTGCTAACGTCTTTCCCATCCTTGGGGGTGTCCTGGGTGGGAGGGTTGGACGAGGGGCTCCTCTCCCCTTCTGCCACTGGAAGTTTTCTTTCTATGATCTCACCTTCCAGAGGGAACAAAAAGCAGAGAAATGGGCTGTAAATCCCATTTATATTCATTAAGGCCCTAAGGATGAAAAATACCTTTCCATTATCCCTGGGATAATTCAAGCCCATTGCATAGGAAAATGTTATATATCTTTGTCACTACAATCTCAGGGGCGAGAGATTAGGATGTACGGTACAGAGCAAACCAGTGTGGTCCTGCCAGAAACTTTCCCTGCATGCTGATGAGCTGAAGTTCAGAACCAACATCAAGGCACCTAAAACACAACTTTCCCAAAAGGGGTCCTGGAGAGGCATCAGGTTCCTGAGATTAGCTGGGAGAAACAGAGACACCAAAAAAAGGCAAGAGAGGAGTTTCCTCTCTTTGAAGCACATAAGCTCCTGATAGCCTTTGGATAACAATCAAATATTACCTAACATGTATTGAATCCTTACTCCATGTTAAGAACTGTGCCATCCTAATCCCACATCTTTCCTACTTCCATTTCACCTTAGTTTTATCTATTTTAAAACATTTTGTAATTGAGGTACAGCATGTACATGATAAAGTGCACTTGTTGGAGCACATGAGTGTTCACATATGTGCTGTCCACATGACCAGCACCCAGGTCAAGACATTGGCTATTTCCAGCACCCCAAAAGTTTCCTTTGGCCCTTCCCAGTTAGTATCCCACTTAGGCAATTACTTTTCTGCCTTTAATCACCGTCTCTGAGTTTTTGCTGTTCTTGAACTTCATATAAATTGAAGCTTCTAGCATGGACTCTTCTGTGCCTGGCTTCTTTTGCTCAACACAGCATCTGTGAGCTACATCCACATCATACGTACCAGGAATTCATTGTTTTCGCTGCTGTGTGTTGTTCCATAGCATGAACGTACCACAATTTATTTATTCATTGCTCTGCTGATGGGTGGCTTCCAATTTGGGGTTATTTGAATAATTTTCTGCTTTTTTTCTTTATTGTATTTATCATTCCTTAGCATACTAAATATCTTCCTTTTTTTTGTTTGTGCTATTCTCCTCTACCTAGAATATAAGTTGCACGAAGGCCGGTAATTTTTCTTTTTCCTTTTTCCTACATTTCTAGCACCAAGAAAGGTGCCTAGCTTACAACAGACACTCAGTAAATATTTGTTGAATGAATGAATAATTGAATAAATTGTCTTATTGACCATCATCTCTGGTGACAATTGTCCTTGTTTGCCTGGGACTTGGCCATTTAGGGATGAAATTCCTGCATCCTAGAAAACCCCTTTGTCCTGGGCAAACTTATGAAGCAGTTTTTATTATGATTCCTGGTTTTTAGATGAAGATACTGGTTCAGGAAGCTCCAGTGACTTGTCCAGTTATCTCACTGGGGAGTGGTAGAGGCAAGACTCAAGGCTGGGTCTTCAATGCCAAGAATAGGATCTTTGCTCACCAGGATCCAAGAATGAGAAGACTCTCCTGTAACAAGGATTACTCATATCTACTAAGATGAGGAAATTTGAGAGTTCAAACATGTTGGAGTTGACAGTCCTGGGCTTGAACACTAGTGTGGCCACTTGCTGTCATTGGGAGCCTGGAGAAGTCACTACCCCTCTCTGAGCCTTGGGTTGGTGATAAGGGATCTAAATGCCTCCCTCACAGGCCACTGTGAGGATTCTATAATTTGATGAATGGAAACACTCAGCTCTAACCTGACACATAGGGGGAGCTTACTAACTGCTTTCATCATTATTGCTCAAAACAGTTCTATGAAATGTATTTATTTCTCAGTCAACTGTCAAAATCTTTATTGGCTCACAACTCGCATCATGTTCATTGCTGAGATGAATCAAAGACCTGAACTAAAGATAAGAACTAAAACTATAAAATTCTGAGGAGAAATTCTGAGAAAACAGCAGAAAAGCTTCATGACATTGAATTTGGCAATGGTTTCTTGGTTATGACCCCAAAAGCACATGTGACAAGAGAAAAAATAGATAAATTGGACTTCGTCAAAGTTAAAAATGTGTGTGGATTAAAACAGCGTTATCAACAGATTAAAAAACTAATCCACAGAATGGAGAAAATATTTGCAAATGATATATCCGATGAGTGACTAATATTCAGAATATATAAAGGACTCCTACAACTCAACAACAAAAACCAAACAATCCAGTTTGAAAAAATGGACAAAAGTCTTTTATAGACATTTCTCCAAAGAAGGTATACAAGTGGCCAATAAATACTTGAAAAGAGTCTCAATATCACTAGTCATGAAGGAAATGCAAATCAAAATCACAATAAGATACCACTTCACACCTATTAGCATGGCTATTATTAAAAAGAAAACCAAATGGAAAGTAATTGTTGGTGAGAGTGTGGAGAAATGGGAGCCATTGTGCATTGTTGGTGGGAAAATGAAATGGTGCAACTGCTATGGAAAACAGCACGGGGATTCCTCATAAAATTAGACACAGCATTACCATATGACCTGGCAATTCCAGGTATGGGTATTTACCCAAAAGAACTGAAATCACAGACTTAAGATAGCTATTGTACACTTATGTTTGTAGCTGCATTATTCACAATAGGTAAGAGATGAAAACAACCCAAATATACATCAGTGTATGAATAGATAAACAAAATGGGGTATATACATACAGTGGAATATTACTCAGTCATAAAAGGAACACAATTCTAATATATGCTACGCTGTGGATGAACCTTGAACACATTATGGCAAGTGAAATAAGCCAGAAATAAAAGGATAAATATTCTATGATTCCACTTATATGAAATACCCAATGGAGGTTACCAGGGGAGAGGGGGGAAGGGGAGTGGAAAGTTACTGTTTAGTGGGGACAGCGTTTCAGTCTGGGATGATACAAAGATTCCAGAGATGGATGGTGTTGGTGGTTGCTCAACAGTGTGAATGTACTTAGTGCCACTGAACCGTATGCTTAAAAATGGTTAAAACGATGCATTTTATGTCATTGTATTTTATTTACCACAATAAAAAAGTACCTGGTGACTTCAACCAAACATTTACTTAAAAAAAGTATTCCCTAGGGATGACTGTGGGTCTAGTAGAGTGCTAGGTAATTAGGGCTGGGGGGGGGGGGGATGAAAACTCCACCCTGGTCAGGGTCACACCCAGTATTCAGGGAAGGACGAAGTTTATCAACATGGACACACGACAGCTCCATTTTTCAGATTTCCGATTGGGAGCATTTAGTGGCCATGAAATCAGTGTAGGGCGTCTCTGACCAGCATAGACTCGAATAGGAAATGCCAGGTGTCGTAGCACAGGGGGTAGATTGGACTGACTGGGTGTGTCTGAGTCCTGGCTCTGCCATTCTCGGGCTGTGAGACCACAGGCAAGTTACTCAAGGGAATTTGAGCCTCGCTTTCCTCATCTGTAAATGGGGATAATAACAGGAACCGCTTCAAAGGGACAGGTTAATAATGGGTTAATAAGAGGATGGGTTAATCCTATAGAACATAAGATGTACCATATGTGTTTGCAATGATTGACATTTGTAATACTAAATGTTTTTATTTTATCTATTTATGTATACAGACACATGCGTACGGCACCATGATGTAGCTCTTGCCGCGAGTTGCGTATTTCTTGCTCTGATCACCCAGTCTATGCCTCTCGGGGGGCAGAGCCTGGGACCTCACTTGCTCTCCCCCACCACCCTCCCTGAGCTGTGTGCTGGCGTCAGCGTCCTCCCCAAGTGCAGGGAGAACACGAAGATCTCAGTAGCGGGGACGTCGCGTCCCCAAGTTCACGCAGCTCAGGAACGGCGACATGGATCCAAGCCCTGGTGCCCTGCCTTGAGGGCGGCGTGTTTGCAGAGCGGTGCCTGCCGCCTCCGTGTCAGCAGGGCCATCCTCCGGCTCTCCTCCTCTTTGCCCCAGGCTGGGCCCTCAGGGTGGGGAGTCAGGCTGCAGAGTGCCGCTTTCTCTGCAGTTGTGTGCCCCCCTGAGCCTTTGCTTGTTGTTGTCTTTCTCTTTTCCTTCCAGTAATAAAATCTAATCTAATTTCCAGCATAGTTAACGGACATTTTGTTTCCAGAGTTGGGTCCTGCAGAGCTGCGGCTGGCTCTGGGGGCCTTGGAGAGAGACCCAGGCTGCCGTGGGGGGAACCAGTCGGTCCAGGCCCCGGAGTTGCCCTAGTATCTGTGCTGACGGCGGCACACGGAGGATAAAGACGTGTCTTGAGCTGGCTGGGGATCGATACCCCTGAAGAGGGGAGGACAGGGGCTGTATCTCCGGCAGTGGGCAGGGTCTACTTCAAGAGCAAAAGGCTCCAGAGCTGGTCTAGGACAATGACCACACTCTGAGAGTAGAGACAAAATGCTGCCCCATCCACAGGGACAACTGCCTTCTCCATTTCAGAGCTATTCCGTATTCACAGAGTAGCAGACTGTCAGGACGAGAGGGACCCCAAGGATCTAGTAGAAAGATGCTGTCCCACATGTAGCAGAAATGGGGCCACACCCTCCTAATAACTCAGACTGCCACTGCTGAATGCCACGGCGTGCCAGGGCTTCGTGGAGTTATCTTTAATCTTCGCCTATGCAAACTGTCAGTAAGAACTTATGTAGTCCCGTCTAATAAAAGAGGGCATTGAGTCTCAGAGATGTTTATTAACTTTCCTAAGGTCAAACAGCTAGCAAAAGCGAGAGTTGGGATTTGAACAGTGTGTCTGACTCTAGCACCTGCAGGTGGGATCCATGGATCAGCAAGATTAGCATCACCTGGTAGCTTATTAGGAATGTAGAACCCAGGCTCCCTTTACAGACCTTTGAATCAGAATCTTCATTTTAACAAGATCCCCAGGTGGTCTACCTTAAAGATTGAGAAGTAAGAATCTAAAGGGTTTTCCTTCCCATGGCTGTGTCTCATAGAGTCTAGCTGTTCCTAAATAAACAAACTGATTAACTAATTAACTAATGAACAAATAGACACACTTCCAGCTGAAATCCAGGGTTAAAGAGTAATCTTCCGCAAACCTTTTAATTTTCACAGTAGCATCAATAAGCATGTGCAGTTAGTAGGAGAGGAAAGTAATTTCTTCACCTGGAGTTAGATAAAAGACCACGGAGGTGCAAAGAGTGGTGAGCAAATCTGCTTCACCCTCCCATTTTGTTTCTGTCCTAGGGAGCCCAGGTGCCAACCGGACACGAAGGAGTAGGACAGGAAAGACCCTGTGTGGAGAGGAGTTTCTCCTAGGAGGCGGTAATAGAAGCAGCCTTCATTTATCAAGTGTTCACTTTGTGCCAGGCACTGGGCTGAGTGACTGCTATACATGCAGTCACACGCAGTGGCCATGGCCTCAGTCCCCCCACGCAGGTGGATGAGACCTGAAATATATCTCCCTTCCTTTGTTTATCATTTTGAGCTCCCAGTTTACCGAATAGCAGAAGTCTAACCTCAATGCATTGTGGTCCTACCTTGCCCCAGGTTATGTCTAAGTTTCAGGGGTCTTGGAGGGTATCGAGGCATCGGGGGCTGGGAGAGAGTGTGGGTGTCTGGTACCAGGTGTGTCATCATCTATTTGTGCTGCCGGCTGCTGGGCATCCCGGTTCCCTGCCCATGGCCCCTGTGGGCTGCTGCGTCCTCCTTCATCGTGATTACGAGGCCTGCCTTGGTGTTGCTGTGTGTCATGTCCGCACTGCTCTGGTTCCTGAGCTGCCCTGGGAGCAGGAATGCTGGGGGGTGGGCTCAGGATCTTCTGCCAAATCTGAGGCTCAGCTACCTCTACAGAGGGTTTTCTGAGCTGCTGTTGGGAGTATAAGCCCCCTTTGCTCCCTACACCTACCTAGGACTTTTGTCACCCTCCCTTCCCTCACCACACACAGAGACATGGGCTGCTGGGGACAACAGGACCTCCTTCTCAGGAAAACCCCGACACCTGCTTACTCATTGCTTCCCAGAAATCTTGTCTTCTGCCTGGGAAGCAGGAAGCCTTGTTCTGACTCAACAGTGTGTCCCCCAGATCAATAACTATGTCCTGGTTCCCATAGGGTCTAGGCTTTTAAATCTCTTCTCTACATTCCAGTCTGATACCTGCAGCAATGAATACCTGGGAGTCTAGTCACCTTTCTGCCTGGGTGGGGAGGGCTAAGCGTGGTGGGGAACAAAGAAATATGGGTGGACAAGTCCTTAGGTTATATCTCGAAGTATTATCTCATTTAATCCTGCAGGTCAGCAAGCGAGTGATAATATTAGCTACTGTTACTACTCCCATTTGAAAGATGGGAAAACTGAACCATAAAAGGGCAAAAAATTTTCCCAAGGACACAGAGTCAAAAAGGTCAGGAGTCAGAACTCGAACTCAGCACTCTGAACCAGGTCTAGAGCCCAAGAATGTGATTCAGATCATGAAGGTTTGAATCTTAGTGCGGCCATTCCCAGCTGTGTGTCTTTAGGCAAATGTTCCAACCTCCCTCAGCCGCTGTTTCTTTATCTTCTAATGAGGGCAGTGGTGGTGCGGCTGCCTCATGGAGATGATGTATTGGTAGTAATTACAGAAATTTCTAGAACGTGCAAGTGCTCAGTACAATGTGGTTATCATTATCATTTTGCCACTATATTGTCTTCCAGACCAACAGAACACGGCGCCACATAAAGTCCTAGTGCACTAGAGTAACAAGATATCATAAATGAAGGAAAGGGACTTTGAAAATAATCCAGTATAACCTCCATGTTTTACAGATGGAAAAACTGATGCCCAGGGATAAAAAGAAAGTTACCCAAGGACAGAGTTTGGTGTCATTAAAAAGAAGAAGGACTGAGTTTGGCGAAAGGTGAAGAGTAGATTTTGCAGAGGTTGAGTGAGAGATGCCTAGCGGCCATCCCGGTGGAGACGTCCAGCAGCAGTTGGCCATAACAGGCTGCAGCTCAGTGGAGACACCTGCCCTAGAGCCTGAAATTGCTGGCATTTGGGTGGCCGAAACCCCACGGGGGTGGCTGAGATCTCCCATGGAGGTGTGAGGACTGGTAGGAGAGGAAGGCTGGGCAGAGTTTTGGGATTTGCCAACATTTAAGAGGGGATCAGAGACAGTGGCCACTGCAGAGCCCCAGGAAGGAAAAGAAGGAGACACCAGCAGAAAACCAGGAGAGGAAGGAGCTGCCAGAAAAAGAAAATGCAGCTTTCAGTTGCAAGAGGATTGAGTTTCGGAGAAGCCAGGTGGAGACAGGAAGGAAAGGGAAGGTGAGTCAGGCAGTAGCGTTTGGTCACACCCAAGTAGGGGCTTGGAGAGTGTCTCTAAACAAGACCAGTACAAATGACGTCCACCCTGTCTGTTGAGGACCATCATGACAATTAACTTCATTGAGCACCTTCAGTCCTTGGATTATGATCAATTACTCCTTTTTTTATTGTTTGAAAAAAAGAAATAGAGCTTTATTGTAAATTGCCTTTATTTCCTGCCATGGATTCAGAAATGAACCAGGTGACAGTTCCCCGATCGGCAAGGTTTTGGCTGTGCACCCACACACGCAATCGTCTTCTTGGAAGCGCGGACTGTGAGCTGGAAGAGGTCTCGCAAGGTAAATCAGTTGGCTGCGCGTCTAGCACAGGGATCTCTCTGCAGCATCTGTGGCCTGTGGTCTTCCAGAATCTGCTTGCAGGCTCCCAGGGGGGCTCCCTGCCTCCCCGGGCACTCCTCTTGTGGGTTAGCACCTGGAATTCTGATCTAGTTCTTCCCTACATTGACCTCTTTCTGAACTTCCACCCCAATGACCTAGATCTGTCCCCTGGAGTCACGTGGAACCATCAGTTCCCCCTTTCAAGGGCTTTTCTTGTTTGAAAACCTCTCTCATGTTACCCCTTCAGCCTTCTCTTTCCTTAAACATCTCTGTTCTGCCATCCCTGGCATTCCTTTGGCCCCCATGAGGCGTGTGAGGGCGCAGATGGAAGGCGTGCCTGGCCCCCACCCAGTTTCTGCAGACGCAGCCCTGAGTCGGCCCAGGCAGCTGCTCCCGCCTTGCACCACTCTTCCAACCTCAACCTCAACCTCTTTACTGCTGACTCTGTTCTCTTAGCTTTCTGATCTTGGGTTTTATTTAACTGATCTGTGATTCAAATTCTGGCTTCCCCACATACTCGCTGGGTGATCTGTGCAAGTTTCCCAAACTAAAGCCCCATTTTTAAAATGAAGATAATAATTGTACCAACTTCATAGGATTGTTATGAAGAATAAATGAGACTATATGTTAATATAAAGTGTTTACCATTTGGTAAAACCTCAAATAGGTTAGCTGTTATTAATGGATTTATTTTAATTGCACAAGTATTTATGCTTACTTACTATGCACCAGGCACTTTTCCAAGTATTTTAAAAATATTCATTTAGTTTTCGTGATAACTCTGTGAGGTATAAATACTATATTACATCTTTTCTATGGATGAGGGAACTGAGATGTAAAATAAATTATTTCGTATTGTGCTAATGGTATCTGTTAGCTTTTGCTGCATCACAACAAACCACAAAACTACCCTGGCTTCTGCCAGATTCAACTGCTCTGGGGTGGGCTCCACTGGGCAGTTGTGCTGGTCTTGGCTGGGCTCACTCATGTGTCTACACTCTAACTGGGGACTCTGCTTTGGGTAGGGTTTGGCTGGGGGACTCAGCTCTGTGTCACGAGTCTCTCATCCTCCTTCTGGGAGCAGTGGGTTACCCAGGGCACATCCTCTCACAAGAGCAAGTCCGTGTGATCCTCCAGACCCTGCTTGCTACATCTGTGAGCGTGCTGTGGTGTGCAGGCTTCTAAGATGGTCCCTAATGATGCCTACCTCCTGCCATTCACACCTTTGGGTAATCCTCTCCCCTTGATATGGCCAGGACCTGTGACTTGCTTCTAACTGACAGAATGTAGAAAAAGTAAGGCACTGTCACTTTTGTGATTAGGTTCCAAGAGACAATGACTCCTCTCTTGCTAGCAGATTCTCTCCAGTGTCTCCTCAGCCATGTGATTTGATGAAGTGACCCACCAGCAAGGAGTGGAAGGCAGCCCCCGGTCAGCAGCCTGGGCAGAACTGAATCCTGCCAACAAAGCACATCAGCTTGGAGGCGGAACCTTGAGATGACTACAGGTCGGCTGGCCCTTTAATCATAGCCCTGTGGAATGTGGGACCCTGAAGCGGAGGACCCAGGTAAACTGTGCCGAGATTCCTGATGCATAGAAACTGTGAGATAGTAAGTTTCAAGTTTTGGGGTAATTTGTTAACACAGCAATAGATAACCAATATGCATTCCTTTGGCCAGAGTAAGTCACGTGGGGAATTATGCCCTGTGTATAGTTGAGACAGCATTGCAAAGTTACAAGATAAAGTGTGTGGAAGCAGGGAGGGGTGGAGAATTGGGGTCAATAGTGCAATTCATCACGAGCATCTACTACACCCCAGTAGATGTGGACACGGGAGGTACAGAGCTGAATAAGACCTAGGCCTTGCCCTTGGGGAGCTCCGAGCTAGAGAAAGAGCCAGAGCTGCCTTTTGGAGTCTGAGCAATAATTTGCTCAATGGGCTTTTGACACTAATTCCACATGGAGCTTCCTGAAAATGCCACCACCCTTACCCAGGAATTGACAGAGGGAGTCTTAAAGTTCCGGAAGCATCCCAGGCACCCTCGAGAGTGGAGAGAGCTCAGGTGCTCTGGAAATGCAGCTTCAGTGGCCTCAGCTCTTGCCAGCTCTAAGCGGAGACCTGCGGGCGATGAAAGTCATCTGCCCAATAAACAGGTCTGGGCAACCATGGAAACCGAAGTCTCATCCATCACTGGTGGCATTCAGATGAATAGGAGGGGGTTTGGCTGGGGAAGAGGCCTTGAGGGAAGGGCAGACATGAGCAGCCTGGTACAGGCAGGGGAGATGGCAGCAGGTACTGTTCACTTAGTCTGTATTGGGCACTGTGCCAGGCACCGTTGCATGTCAGCATCACAATCACTCTGTAAGGGAGGCATTTTTGTCCCCATTTTGTAGGTTGGAAAACTGAGGGCCAGAGAGTGAAGTCACTTACTCAAGGACACACAGCTCCCAAATGGTGGAGCCAAGATTTGAACCCAGGGTCATCTCACGCCAAGCAACTGTTCTTTCCATAGGATGATGATCTTTTAAGTCATCTTCCCCTTATCCCCTGTTCACCCCAATCCTAAGATTCTAGAACACTGGCATAGGAGTCAGATAGTCCCAGATTCTAACTGCCACCGTCACGACTCCCCCATGATCCCAGCCAAGTCACTCCCCTTCTGTAAACCTGGTTTTCCCATCTGTAAGAGGATAGGTTTGGATTTTATCGGGGATGTCAAACAAGTTTTATCCTGCCTGCCAACTCCAACCAGCTGGTGGCTGCAGCCTGACATGTGATATTGATGAGGACTATGGAGCTGGGTTTGGGCTCAGTGGGAAGGAGTTCGATGCTGGGTCAGGGGGGTCAACAGCAGGTGTAGCACCGGAGAGGAGGTGGTCTCCAGGTTCTTTGACGTTCTTTCAGTGTGTGACTCTCTTCTACTTTACTCTTTTTCTTACTGGGTTTTTAATCAGTCAAAGCCAATCAAGGGAAGTCCCATCTGCCTCCTCGGAATATTAAACTGATGTATGCAAATAGCAAGCTAGCTGGACGGCCCAAGGATCTGCAGGGGGACGAAACCACACAAAGACCCATATGTTGTTACGCTGATGGCACCGTTCTACCGCCTGGCATAAAACCCCATCTGTGGTAGGTGACCTGCAAGAGCCCCGAGGCAATGCTTAACCCCCAAACCATCAGCTACAGGGCCATAGATCCCGCTTGAGCTGTCGACTCTTGGATGCTGCCCAGAACGCACCTCTCGCTGGAATTCGGCCTGCGGTAAATGTGAACCCTCAGTTGCTCAAGTTCAGCCTTGAGCTTCCCGCCTAGAACATAGCCCGGGGAAGACACCTTCTCTGGTGCCAGGGAGCTGGGGATAAAGGTAGCTTCCCACTGCTCCTATCCCCGACGCCCCCGTCACTGGGTGCTTTCTGGATCTCCAATGCTTTGGCCACAGTTGGAGAGTTATAGGCATTCTGTAGCCAGCAGGGTTGAGGGCACGAAGGTGATCCTTTGCCCCAACCTGGTGACACAATGCACCATGCTGAGGACTCTGTGGAACAGTCATGGAGTGCACAGTTCAACCTGCTCTGCCCTGACTACTGAGATGTGAACCCCACAGCGCCAGGAGGACTGCTTGTGCCCTGCATCTCCCTGCGCAGATCCTTCGAGCTTGGAAGGGACAGCAGTGGGAGAGTGGGGCACATAGCAAAGTCACCTGCCAGCCCTGCACCCCCTCAGGGCTCACCAGAGATGCAGTCCCCTTGAAGACACATGCTGATGGCTTAAGAGAGTTGACTGTATCAATACACGCTTTCAATCAATCAAAAATAACTCACCAACTCTTGCTTTGTGAAGTGGTTATGAGTCTGAAGACACAGACGAATTGGGTGCTTCAGGTGGAAAAGCATTTTGGGTCACCTTCATACAGGCTTAGAGGGCCAGCTCTGCAGGCATGGGGTGCACTCTCTGTGGCCTTCCCAGCACTCGGGGTGCGTAGCACAAGGAAACTCCCGGCTGAAGCATGGCAGAAGTTTCGCCATCCGCAGATCTCCTCTCCAGGGGAAATCTGGTTCCAGCTTCCTTTTCCTTTTTTGTTTTTCTAAATTTTGTATCAAGTTTCTGAGGCTGGATATGGTGGCTCATGCCTGGAATCCTAGAGTTCTAGGCCAGCCTGAGCAAGAGCGAGACCCCTATCTCTACAAAAAAATAGAAAAAATCAGCAGGACGTGACATCTGTAGTCCCAGATACTAGGGAGGCTGAGGCAGGAGGATTGTTTGAACCCAGGAGTTTGAGGTTGCAGTGAGCTAGGATGACGTCACTGCACTCTGGCTGGGGTGACAAACAAACATGCCCCCCCCCCATTCTGTATTAAGTTTCTAAGCCTTATTTCAAAAGTGACACAAATTTACTGTAGAATATTTAGAAAGTATGCATGAACCAAGAAAAGGAAACAAAAATTGCCCATAATCCCACGGCCCAGCAATGACCACTGCTATTTTAGAGGTGACATCTTGAAGGTGGTGGCACAGAGCAGGGTTGTGGGTGTTGGGCTCAGCAGATCTGCACTTCTGTGCACCTGGGTGGGCAAGTTGATCATCTTGTCTGTGCCTCAGTTTACTCATGGGCACCATGGGGTGCTCATACTCTGGGTGTGAGGACCTGCTGAGATCACTTCTACTGAGCACTTGGGTGTGGTCTGGGCACATGGGAAGTACTCCATAAGTGACTGGTGTGTTGTTATCTTGGGGTGGGGACAGCTTTCCTTGTCATTATGGGGCCAAACTAACCCAGAAAAAGAAAAGTCTGTTCTTAGTAACAGAAACTGTTTTTTTTCCCCTAATCTTTAATGAAGTTAAGAGATTTGAGGGAGAAAAATCACATAATCTCAGTCTTAAATGGGTGACTTTGAGAGATGTATGTCCCAATTTTTTAAATTTATATATTTTTTATTGATACATAATAGATGTACATATTTTTGGGCTGCATGTGATAATTTAATATTTTTATATAATTTGTAAAAATCAAAGCAGTGTCATTGGTCTATCCATCACTATAAATACTTGTCTTTTCTTTATGCCAGAAGCATTAGAATTGTTTTCTTCTAGCTTTTTCTAAATGTACTGTAGATTATTGTTAACATAGTCACCCAACTGGTCTATCGAACTTATTCTTATTTCTTCTATCAAACTGCATATTTGTACCCATTAATCAACCTCTTTTCACCCACCCCCACCTCTACACATCCCACTTTTTTATAAGTTACAGAACTCCTTCTCCCCAAATTCAGAGCAGAATAGAATGTTTTTGAGGTTCACGCCCCCCGAGGGCTTATTTTCTTTCAGCGCTGCAAAGCTGCTTTCTGATGTTTCGGACCACTTCCAACCTTCTGGATCCAATAGAGTCTTGTTTTGTAGCTGCAAATGGTTTATTAAGTTAGAGGTTTGGGTTGGATGGAGCTGGAGTTTACGATCCTGTTAGAGGTCATAAAAATCACAGGGAAGAAAGATATCGAAGAAACAGGGCATTTCTTAGGCAACAGGCTAAATGTAAAGTGAAGTTCACGGGCAGATGTCTGCATAGTCAAGCTCGTTGCTGATGTCAAGTTGCTAGTGGTGAAGGGGGGAAGAGCTGTTCTTTCTCCCGCCTGCCTGGAGCCCCATCCTGTTGGATATCGGCACCGAGCCACGCTGCCCTCAACTCAGATCCACACTTATTTCCTTCCAGATGTTTCCAGGTTTTATGCACATGTGTGCACAGATTCTCACTGTATCTTTAACTGGGCTCATTCCTCTTTGTAAACTGCTTTTTCCATTTGACTCTGTGATCGAATATGACCCTGCTGTCTTTGGATTCACTCTTCTTGCTGTCTTTCAGGGAA
Organism: Microcebus murinus; assembly: GCF_040939455.1. Taxonomy (NCBI): domain Eukaryota; kingdom Metazoa; phylum Chordata; class Mammalia; order Primates; family Cheirogaleidae; genus Microcebus; species Microcebus murinus. The sequence continues at coordinate 79,934,582 of NC_134115.1, read as the reverse complement.
ATGCTGCAAAAATAATACTTTCAGTGCTGTCATAAATCTGACCTCTTTTATTCCAACCCCTAAATCGTCCCTCCAACTGATATCGTTGCCGCTTTTGAAACTCAGAATTCAGCCATGCTCAGTGTTGGCTGGGTCTGCATCCATCCAATGAGCTCATTTGCACCTGAGCTTCCGGAGGGGGCTGAGCATCGGAACGGGCCTCTGCTTGCTTCCTGGGAGCAGGGCGACCTCAGCCAAAGAAAGGACGTTGAAATCAGCTGGAAGGGACTCACCTGGCAATGATCCTTTTGGTGCCAATAGTTGGAGGCTCAGCTCTCAGACTCCAGCAGGAGTGCCGGAGACCCAGCCTTTGGAGAGGGCGGAGCTGCAGCAGTTCTGGCCCAGCCTTGTCCCCCCATCAGAGCCATCATCCGGATGACAACTGTTGCTGCTTCTCTTTCAAGAGCTTCTTCCTTATGAAAGAAGAATAATAGGACCAGACGAGGGGACAAGAAGGCAGGAGGAGGAAGAAAAGAAGGAAAGGACTGGCAAGATGTTGAAGTGGGAGTTTGAGAGTGTGCAACACAAGAGTGGTTGATTGACCCTTCTGCCTCTCCGACTGGATCTAGGCTTGTTGGGCACTGGCATTGTGACATTCTTCTCTGCAACCCAGTTCCCAGCACATGGTCTCGGGAAATGTTTGCTGAATGAATGAGTGAGTGAGTTAGGGAGTGTCGCCAGGTTCCTGTACTATGTTATGAGAAGGTTCCATGGGATTCCTGGACAGTGTTTTTCCTTTCTCCATTTCCTTCCCAAACTGAGCTCAGGCAGCTTCCTGGCTTGCCAACAAGGTGGCAGCTCAAGGTCATGGAAAGGGCGTAGGCTTTGGAATCGGACAGTCTGTGTTCACTCACTCACGTTTCTATGCAGTGTCAGTGTGTCCCCAAGCAGTGGGTGAACCTTTCTAAGCCTTCGAGTCCCCTTATCTATAAAATGGGGACAACAACAGGGTCTACTCTGCAGTCAGAGCCCCTGTGAAGGATAGATTGACATCACGCACCGGATGCTTCTCAGCCTTGAATCCACACAGGCATGACCTGGAGGTCCTGGCTTGGTAGGTCTGAGGGGAGGCCTGGACCCTGCGGTCCTGGCACTGTCCCCTGTGATGCTGATGCTGCTGGCTTTGCGCTACCTCCTGAATACATTCCCTCAACTGTTCCCCCTCCCTTTCCGCTTTGCTGGTCCATGAGGCCTTCCTGAGAGTTGTTTCCGAATGAGCCTCCAGTGAAGGCCTACCCCCAGCCTCCCCTCTCTCTGCCCACCCAGGGCTCACGGCTTCTTCCCCAGAGTCCTAGCAACAAACTCCCGTGTGGCTCAGTCTGTCTGATCGTGGGGGCTGAAGCCTTGGACTCAGCTTCCCCAGGAGTGCCTCGGAGGTGTCACTGCCTTTTCTTCCCAATGTGCCCCTTAAAAGACTCTGGCTACTCTTCTCGGGGCAGGCACAGGGAGGCCTGAACAGGGATGGGCTCAAAGAACATACCCGGCACAGAGCAACGAGCCGGGAGGCCAAGCCTCACGAGAGGTGGCTCCCTGCTGTGTCACTGGGGTAGGTGACCGCATCTGTTTGGGTCCCAGTTTTCTCATTAATAACAGCAGAGAGTTAGATTTGATCAGCGGCTGTCAAACTCTGTCCAGAGGAACCTTAGGGTCCTGGGGAGGAGGCTCCAGAAACCCACTTCAGAGTACAAACAGAAGTCCTCAAAGAAAACAGTGAGAATCACAGCTAATACTTTTATCAGATGCTGTTTCCAGGCCAGATTGTACAGGCTGCCCGTGTTTCTGCACGTTCGATTCTCACACCAACCTTATGAAGTAGGTACTGTAATTATCCCCATTGTTTGGATGAAGAAGCTGAGTCTGAGAGAGGTTAAGTAACAGGCCTCGGACCAGTATCTGTCCGTGGCCTGTTAGGAACCGGGCCGCAGAGCAGAAGGCGAGCGGGGGCGAGTGAGTGAAGCTTCACCTGGGTTTGCTCCCCATCGCTGACATCACCGCGTAAGCTCCGCCTCCTGGCAGTCAGCCCTGGCATTAGGGTCTCACAGAGCAGCGACCCCGACTGCAAACTGCACGTGCAGGGATCCAGGTTGCGCGCTCCTTGTGAGAATCTAATGCCTGGTGACCCGAGGCGGTGACGCTAGTGCTGGGGAGCGGCTGCAAACACAGATTATCATCAGCAGAGAGGTTTGACTGCACAATAAACGTAATGTGCCTGAATCATCCCCAAACCATCCCCTCGCCCCCACCCTGCGGTCCTCGGAAAAATTGTCTTCCATGAAACCAGTATCTGGTGCCAAAAAGGTTGGGGACCGCTGCTATATGATGTTTATAAGATATAGCATGCAAGTTCAATGTGTTGTTTTCTGAACTTTAACACATTTTTTTTAAATTTTTTTATTTTGGCGTATTATGGGGTACAGATTTTAAGGTTTCAATAAATGCCCTTTCCCTCCCTCTCCCCCCAGGTCTGAGTTTCCAGCATGACCATCCCCCAGATGGTGCACATCTCACTCACTATGTATGTATATACCCGCCCCCTCCCCCCTCCCCCCTGCCCAATACCCTATTACTGTAGCACCTATGTGACCACTTAGGTGCTGTTCAGTTAATACCAGTTTGCTGGTGTGTATATGTGGTGCTTGTTTTTACATTCTTGGGAAACTTCACTTAGTAGTATGGGTTCCAGCTCTAACCAGGAAAATATAAGATGTGCTATATCACCATTGTTTCTTAGAGCTGAATAGTACTCCATGGTATACATATACCACATTTTATTAATCCATTCTTGGATTGATGGGCACTTGGGCTGTTTCCACAGCCTTGCAATTATGAATTGTGCTGCTATAAACATTCGAGTGCAGGTGTCTTTTTTGTAGAGTGTCATTGGATCTTTTGGATAGATGCTCAGCAATGGGATTGCTGGATCAAATGGTAGATTCACTTGTATCGCTTTAAGGTATCTCCATATTGCTTTCCACAGAGGTTGAGCTAGTTTGCAGTCCCACCAGCAGTGTAGGAGTGTTCCTCTCTCTCCGCATCCACGCCAGCATTTGTTATTTGGAGACTTTTTGATAAAGGCCATTCTCACTGGAGTTAAGTGATATCTCATTGTAGTTTTGATTTGCATTTCCCTGATGATTAGAGATGATGAGCATTTTTTCATATGTTTGCATTTTATCGGCCATCGGGGCATTAGCTCAGGATCCAAGAGGGCTTCTGTCTTCTCCAACTCTTCCCCGCCCGTGCTCTCGGCTGATGACCGGTTTTCCTATTCTACTGAGAAAATAGCAGAGCTCGCAAAAGAACCTTCACGTTTCCTCCCCATCTACCACCGACCTGCACTGGGGGTCATTTACTTAGCCAATAGCTTCAAACCTGTTATATATGTTAGTGAAATTGCAGCTGCAAAAACCTCCTAAAAAATTGCTCCTGTGCATGTCTGCTCCTATGAAAGTTTATTAGTATATATACTGCTGCAGTGCTCAAGGGCTGAGAAAAAATGTTTTCCTAAGGTCAACTAGAATTCCTGGCAAGGCTTAGGTGCGTCTCAGCTACCTGCTCTCTTCACGGTGCAATAGTTGTGCGGTGTGCATCACATCATGTTGTGATAATATCACGTTATTGTACGCTTTGGGTGCTTCTTGACTGACTTTTAGTTGTCAGAGCACTGACAGCAGATAAAGTGTCAGAAGGAAAATTGAAACTTAATGTTCAACCTCAACATATAAAAAACGGATAAATTAGACTGGAAATTTTGAAGGTGTATCTAGCAGAAATGAGCCAGGTAAGATTTAAAAAATGATTTTGTTTGATATCTCCCGATGTTACAAGATTCATTCCCAAGTGTTTTCTGCCAACTGGTGAGGATTTTAACCAGCCAAGGAACCCATTTACCTGTGTGCCGTGGCCTCATCTGGGGGGTGTGGCCCGTGTGCTGTGGCCTCACCCAGACTGTGTCGACCCGTGTGCAGAGGGTTCACGTGGGGGTGTGGGGCCATGTGTAGAGGGCTCACATGGCAGGTGTCCAACCATGTGCAGAGGGCTCACGTGGGGGTGTGGGGCCATGTGCAGAGGGCTCACATGGCAGGTGTCCAACCATGTGCAGAGGGCTCACGTGGGGGTGTGGGGCCGTGTACAGAGGGCTCACCTGGGGGTTGTCGGGCTGTGCATAGAGGGCTCATGTGGGGGTGTGGGGCCATGTGCAGAGGGCTCACGTGGCAGGTGTAGGGCTGTGTGCAGAGGGCTCACATGGCAGGTGTGGGGCTGTGTGCAGAGGGCTCACGTGGCAAGTGTAGGGCTGTGGGCAGAGGGCTCACCTGTGGGTTGTTGGGCCGTGTGCAGAGGGCTCACGTGGCGGGTATAGGGCCTTGTGCAGAGGGCTCACCTCAGGGGTGTTGGGCCGTGGGCAGATGGCTCACGTGAGGGTGTGGGGCCGTGTGCAGAGGGCTCACCTGGGGGAAATAGTATTGGTAATAATAGGTACATTTACTGAGAGCTTTAAATGTACCAGGTACTATTCTAAATACTGTATGTATGTACATGAGCTCATTTAATCTTGGCTTAAGAACCTGGTGGAGGAATGGAAGCACAGAGAGTGTTGGTAACTTGTTCAAGGTTACACAGCTCGTGAGCAGTGGATCAGGGATTTGTAAACAGGCACCTTGCCGCCTCCAGAGTCCATGCCCTTGACGCCTGCCTTTCTCATAGTTATTTGGCAGAACCATAAGCCTGGTCACAACCAATCCTCTGCCTGCTGGGTGCTGCCCCAAAGCGGCTGAATGTGGCTAGAGAGAAGCATACTGCGTGATGACTACCTTCATTTTGATTCACGAGCACGAATCTCCCGTGGGCTCTCCCGCTGCCTGGCAACCACGATCCGTTTCCCCGGTCCATTCGCCCTCCCTCTCCTCTAGACAGATGTTTTCACACCTTCTTCTTCCTCCTTGAACCTCCAACAGCTCTTCCCCTCCCTTGCTCTCATCTGATGGCCAAGCTCCCATTCCTCAGAGACAGCAGGAGCAGCCAGAGATCTTCCACGGGTCCCCTCCGCCCCCGCCGCATGCCTCAGCGTGCTGGTGCCTTGCCGTCCCCCCTGTCACTGCAGAGGCACTGTCCCCGCTCTCGAGGCCGCCCCTCCCCCGATACACTCACCCGAGGACTGGGCTCCAGCCATCTTCCCCTCTCCTGCCTGCATCACAACACGCTCCCGCTCTCCCGGATCCTGGACATCCGTGTATGGACGTGCCGTGATTTCTCCTGTATGAAAATGGGCCATTTACAAACACCCCGATCCCATGTCCTCCTCTAGTTGCCATTTCATTTCTCTGTTCCCCTTTATAACAAAAATTCTGGAAAAACTGGAGAGATCCGTCCTTATACTATCCCAATCCCTCTTCTCTATTTCTCTCTTGCAACCTCAGGCTTCTTCTCTGACTCCATCAAAACTTGATGGACCCAGGACCCACCTCTGCATGGCTAACGCTGGCAGTATGATCTCAGGCCACCTCTTATTTGTCCTGTTAGCGTTTAACACAGCTGAACACTTCTTCTTTCTTCAAGCATGTTCCTCCCTTGGCCTCCGGACAACACACTCTCCTGATCTCCACTCCCCATCCCAACCTGCCCCTTTTCCACCTCCTTCTGATTCCTTCCCCCTCCCCAACCTCCTAATGTGGGGGCCACCCAGGCTCAGTCCTTGTACCTCTGCCCTGTCCACCCCTACTGCTTTGGTGATCTCATGCTGTCTCCCTCATACTTTAAGCACCACCTATGATAAACAGCTCCCCAAATGATATTACCAGGCTGAACCACTTCCCTGAACTCCAAACTCTTCTGCACAACTTCATGTAGGTTTCTAATGGGAATCTTGGAGTTAACACACCCCAAACCTTACTCCTGATCTGTAGCCACCCAAATCTGCCCCATCCTTACTCCTCCCCATCTCAGGTAATGGCAGCCCCACCCTACTGGGTGCTGGGGCCAAGCCTCTTCTAGGCTCCCTCCACTCTTCTCTTTATTTCACACCCTACAGCCAATTGGTCAGGATCTCCCACAGTTCTAGCTTCAAAACACATCTGGGATGCACCCACTTCTCTCCACGTCCACCACCACTGGTCCAAGCCACCAACCATCCCTCCTGGATCACTGCAAACACCTCATCTTCTTCCTGCTCCTATCCTTGCTGCCTGCGCGCTATTCTCAGCCCTATCTCACAAGTGACGCTGTGAAATCATAAGTCAGACACTGACACTCTCTGCTTAAAAGTCTCCAGTGGCTTCCCTTTTTATGTGCGCAGAAGCCAAAGTCATTACTAGGGCCTAGCAGGCCCACCTCATCCTGTCCCACCCCACCCCCTGCCCTCCTCCCTTCTGACCTGTTCCCTGCAGCTCTCCCTCATGCTCAGTCTCCCATGACTGCTCAGCCTCAGCCCTCTTACTCTTCCTGGAGCTGACCCAGCAGGTGTCTTTCATTTCCCTGGGGCCATGGCACTGGCGAGGTTGCTCCTGCCCCAGCCTCGGGGCTGGGTCCCTCCCTCCTGCAGACTTTTGCACAAATCTAAGTGAGGACCCCTTGATATATTTCAGATTGAACCATCTTTGACCCCAGAGTTCCTTGCCTCTATTTCTGCTTTATTTATTCCAAGTAACACTCATCACTATTACAGTATAGATTTCACTTACTGTATTTATTTTATTGATTATCCATCTCTCACATGCTAATGTTTTAAGCTTCAAAAGGAGACAAGAGCCTGTGTTGTACTCCCTGCCAGGTCTCTGGTGCTTAGAGTGGCGCATAAGCCATTGTAGGCACTCGGGAGGTATTTGCTGAATAAATGGGTGAATGAATGAACCTCCACATCATGTATGTGATCTGGACTAGCATACTTTGTATACTTCAGATAAGTCTCTTTGGCTTCCTTTAAGCCTCTGAGTCACTTTGAAAAATATTCAAAGATTGCAAAGCCATCTTTACTTTTTCTTCTTCTTCTTCTTCTTTTTTTTTTAACTGTCAGCATTTGCAGCTACTCATCTGTGTAAATAGTGTTTTCAAGATCCTGTATAACCAAAACTAATGAAAATTATCAGGCTGTCTTGATAAACACAAAAACGTGAAGTCAAAGGGTTACGGATGACAATTGCAGTTTTGTATCAACCTGAGCATCCAATTTATTTAATCAAAACAGCCTTGTTCTTATTGACTGACTTTATAATAAGTAAAGGTTATAATCTGTACATATAAAATAAATTCACACAAATAAAACATTGCCTTAAAAAATTGGCTTTATGTATTACATCCCATGAAAGATTTTAAAAACAGCTTAAAGTAAGTATGGAAAACACTGACTTATAACTTAACTTCTAAGGGATCTCTCTGCTTGGGAGCTGTCTGAAGCTAAGCTGGTCATTGCCTAGCTCAGCTAGTGGAGATGTTTGCGTTTCCCCTGGTCAGTGACTCACTGGTTCACTCCTTTCTTGTGACGCTGGCCTCAGATTAGGTCTCCAGAGGATTCTGACTCCTCCCTTTTCTCTCTATCCCAGAGCACACCTTCCTGCACCAAACTTTGAGAATTGATTCTTGTTTGCATAATTTAACATCATGGACATTGACTCTCAACACCCTTAGAAAGCCCTGGAACTAGAGCATATGAAAGCTAGAAAGATTTTGTGGTTGAGATGGAGAGTCAAGGTGCAGGGCAGGAAAGCATCTTGCTCAATGTCACCCAGAGATTGAGAGGTTAAGCTGGGTCTGGAATTCAGGTCTCAGAGGAACTGCAGCCCGGAGTTCCTCTCACCCTGTCGTCAAGCATCCGCTTTCACTGGTTAGGAGTCTAGCTCCTGCCTGAAAAGTCATCATTAAAGACTGATTCCTTTTTCTAGGAAGCGTGATAGGGCAGTGCTGAAGAGCATGGATTTGGGAGCCAGGTTTCCTGGGCTTAAAACCCTGGATCCACTGCTTACTTAAACAATAGTGGGCTAGCCAGTTAATCTTGCTGTGCCTCAGTTTTCCCAGCTGTAAAATGGAAAGAGGAGGATGGTGGTAAGATATCAACCCACAACATAGAGTTGTTAGAAATCTAAACAAGTTAATGAAAGTAATGAGTCTTTTTCATCCTGTATTTTTTTTAATTTAAGTTTTTTAGAGACAGGGTCTTACTCTGTCACCCAGGCCCAATCATAGTCTATCTACTGCAACCTCAAACTCTTGGGCTGAAGTGATCCTCCTGCCTCAGCCTCCCAAGCATCTGGGGAACTATAGGGTAAGCACCACCACACCCAGATAATTAAAAAAAAAAATTTTTTTTTGTAGGGACAGCGTCTTGCTATGTTGCCCAGGCTGTTTTCAAACTCCTGGCCTCAAGCAATCCTCCTGCCTTAAGCCTCCCAAAGTGGTGAGATTACAGATGTGAGCCACCATGCTTGGCTCACACTGTATTTTCTAAGTGTTGGCTGTTATTGTTATCACCAAAAGAATTGTCCCTTGTAAAGTAGCAAATATTCCTAGGAGAGTGACAGGTCATATTTGGAGACATATCAGTCACTCTCATCTTAGTAAAAATATCTATCTAGAATGCTATGTCTTGGCTCAAAATCCTTCCATGGCTCCTACATACCTCCAGAACAATCCCAAAGGCAAGTTTTTCACATCCCGGATTCTACGTGCCTTTCTGGCTCTATCTCTTGCCACTTCTCCCCTATTTTGAACTCCATCTTTCAAACACATCGACCAGTCTTTCCTTCTTTCCACATGAAAATCTTTCATATCTCCACGAATTTGCTTGTGCCAACTACCTGGGATGCCCTCCTTCCACATCCGCCAGGTCGTCTTTTACCTTTCTCCCCAGATTTAGTTCAGCTGTCAACTCCTCTTCCAGAAAAGCTTCTCTGTTGCCTGCCCTTTTCATACCAACCCCCTCCATGTCCTGAATGTCCTTCTACAAAATAACAGTAACAAAGAGTTGGCATTTATTGAGCATGTGCTACGTGCGCCAGGCTCTGGGCTAGCGCTTAACATGAATTTTCATATGTGAGCCTCACAATGATCCCTAGAGACAGATACCATTCTCATTCCCATGTAGAAGATGAGAAAAGGTAGGCAGAGAGAGGGAAAGCCCCTCTCTGTGAGAGTGTCCTTCAGGGACGGCTGGAGCCATCTCTGGGACCCCAGTGTCACCCAGCACTGGCTACTGAGTAGGGGCCAGTGACAGGTGGTTGCCTGGATTCAGATTTCGTCCCATTTCTCCACGTACTGAGCCCACCAGGGTGTGCACAGGCCCGGTTGTTCCTTTGCAGAGTGTAAAAATCCTCCCGTGCCATTTGAATTTTTCATCTGCTATTGATAAACTCCTTGAAACAGGCCTCTCTGAACAGCCCCAGAGTCCCCACACCTGTAGGATCTCTCATTTTGTCCTGAAAATTGCGGCAGAAAATTTCCGAGCTGTTGCTGCGTCAGAGTGGAGCTCATTATCACTGGCAGACCCGGTGTCGGGCGCTGTGCGGAGTAGCTGGTGAGCAGCCTGACGCTGGCGGGGACTCGTTCCGGCCTGCGAGGACCGGGCATGTCCAAGGCGGACCCGCGGGGGACTGGAGGCGGGTCTGTCGGGAAGGTGCTGTGGCTTGATTTGCAGCTGCTCCCACGTGTTCCCGGGAGTGAGGATCGGGAGGAAATGTACCAGAGTGTTGTTAGAAATGTTATCGCTTTGGATGAAGAAGCAGAAGAACTGAGTTTGAGTCTTGCAGTGTGACCTTGACAAAGCCGCTGTTCCCCTCTGGGCTTCTCTCAGAGGAGAGACTTCAAGAATCTTAGGCTTCCATGGGCCACCTGGTCCCATCGGTGCTCTGAGGCCTGAGTATCTTCTCTCTCTCTCTGTAAATGCGTGTGTAGATATGTATGTGTACAACGCATGCATGTACACACATACACATATATGCACGTGTATACGTATGCATCCTACACATACGGTATCCCCGTGTTGTCCTTCTTGTAAACTGGGTTGAGCGGTGAGTGCAGGGTTGTGGTGAGGCTGTGGCGTTGACTTTGCCTCGGGCAGTTCATAGCAGGGACAGGGACGGAAAGGCTGCCATGGAGAGAGAAAGGCCGGGTGGTGCTGATGGGTCCTTTGCTCATGGCGTAAGATGAAAGAATCGGGAGGAGGAAATCTGTGTCTGGATAGAGGTGTGGAAGTCGGCAGGTGGCCGGAGAAGTGAGGCATAAGCAGGTGTATGAGCACAGCCAAACCACTGCAGACTCAGAGCTTGAGAACAAAGATCTAGAGCTCCATAGCTGACAGCCAAAGCCCCCCTTGGACCCCCCTTGGACCCCTTTGGACAGCTAAAGCCCCCCTCGGACCCCCCCTTGGACCCCCTTGGACAACTAAAGCCCCCCTTGCACCCCCTTGGATGTGGAATCTGCTCTACATGTTTGCTGCTCCTTCTGAGAACTCACTGCTCCATTTTCCCCAGGTACGCAATTTTTAGTTGAAATCGCCCAACACCTAGTGTTTCAGTTAGCTTTTGCTGCATAACAAATAGCACTTATGGTTTCTCATGCGTCTGCAGGCTGGGTGGGCAGCCCTGTGCTCTGGGCCAGGCTTGCCTGATGGTACTGAGCCTACTCACGTGTCTGTGGTCCCCCAGCGGGTCAGCCAGGGCCCATCTGGTCTGGCCTGGCTGTGACTGTGGAGCCTCCTCTTCCCCCCATGTGCCTCTCATGTCCTCCAGCAGGTAGGCCCTGGCAGTGGCTGGGACCAAGTGAGACAGGTGGAAAACTACAAGTGCTTTTTCCAGCCTCTGCTTGCTGCGCATCACGACTCTCACATTGGTGGAAACACGTCATGTGGCCAAGTCCAGAGTCCAAGTGTGAGCAAACTGCAAAGGTGGCAGACATGGGGAGACCATCGTCTGGGGCCATTAATGCCATCACACTATTACCTTGGGAGTCCCTCCAGTGAATTTCTGAATAACGCAAGCAAAATTAATGAATGAAACAAACATTTCTTGAACCTCTATGATGTCCCCAGCCCTTTTCTACTATTTTACGTGCTGGCGATTTGGAGGTGAACCAAAGAGCATGTGACTCATTCCAAACTCACGTTGAAAGTGAAGTCCTAAAGGGGACCTCAGAGGGCTTCTCTTCCAACCCCCTCACTCTCAGATGCAAACTGGAGCCCAGAGAGGATACGTGGGTGGGCACAGAGTGGGTGAGGGGCAGCACTTGGGTCAGCCCCCGGGACCCCTGACTCCGCCAGTTCACTCCAGCCGCTGCTCTGCGTCTGGGCGGCTCCACGTCCTCGCTCGTGGTTGTGAAAGGACCTCTGCACACGTGACCCCTCGCTGCCAGCCTCCCACCCCACGCGCTCCCCAAACCTCCCTTCACAATTGGCAACAGCGTCAGGCTTCAGCAGCGTTCCCCAACGTGTGAGGGAGCATGCGTCTCCGAAGTTGTGCAGGGAAGGGCCCGCAGAGGAAATCTATATTCGAAAAATCGTTAATTTCACTTAAAAATCACGTCCGTGCTATTGACTGTGTCTGCTGCTTGGAATTTAGTTTATGGTTCCACTTTGTGGTTTGGATGCTTGGGCTGCAAGGAGGGGGTCCAGGGAGGGGTGGGAGAGCTGATCCATCAAAGTCATTTTTTTTTTTTTGTGCAGCCACATTTGAGGCTTGCTCAGAACGGGGTGGTTTGACCGGGAGGGAACTAATATCTGTGGAGCCCTAGTATGGCCCAGTGGGCATCCTGTCCCTAGTTTACAGCAAAGGAAACAGGCTTCAAGGTCATGACTTCGCAAGCCAAAGAGCTGCAAATGGTGGAACCCAGACTGGGCTGGACTCTTGGTCCACTGGTTTTTTCCCTTGTCCCACTGGCCATCCTGCTACTTCAAGGACCCGTTTGTGCCTACGGGCTTGTAGGTAACATCTTCCAACCCCACCCTCTGTCTTCTCTTCCCTCCCTGGCAGTGCAAGGACTTTATTTTCCGAAGGCACAAACTGTTCCCGACATAAAATCATCCCCGCAAAGATATACTTTCCTGGGTGACTTATCGTTCTTTGTGTTTTTAGTGCTTTAAGATTTTTATGTTTCCAATAACCCAAAGAAAGATGATGGATATATAATAACACTGAGCAATAACAGACTGTATTTACAAACACATATATATGCTCCATCAAATGTACATATTTTTATACCTCTCACCCATCTTTCTAGGGCAGCTGCATTTTTTGAATTACACGGTGTAAGCAATGAGCCCATCATCCTGTTCACACATCCATAAATTACCCAGACGGAGCGGGGCGTCCTGGAAGCATCCCTGTTTTAAATCACCTGCAAATATATTTTCCACCTCCTTTTCCCTGGACGGCTCACTTGGAAACAGGGTGGTGGGCATTTTAGAGGGATGGGGAGAGGGTTGCACTGAGGGGGAAAAGAGTTCTGGTTCTCTTTCTGGCTCTATCATTGGCTGGCTGAGTGATGCTGGGAGAGTTCCTTCTCTACGCTGAGCCTCGCTTCTCCCATCTTTTGAATGGGAAGCTGGAACAAGAGAAGAGAAGCCCTTGGCTGGGTTATTCAGCCAGGCAACGACAGCAGGGAGACCAGACTAGGACCAGGTCTCCCCTGCGTCCCCCTCCTGTGTCTTGCAGTTCTTTTCGGGCCAATAGTATAAATTACTCTTCCTCTCCCCCTACCTTAATAGTGTCTGCAGACACCTTTGTCCAAACACAGCTTTTAGGGAAAAAAAAAATCACAAAATTGTGGTCTGGGAGGGTGACATTGCCTCGTTCATCATTACCTGTATTGCATGAGGCACCTGTTAGGTTTAACTTTAATTTCCTGATAAGCTGTATAGGAAATGGAGCATGGCGCACAGGGTGGGGGGTGGGTGATGTTTGAAGGCTGCTGAGGAGCAAGGTCAGGACTGGGGCACTGCAGAAGTGAGCGGGCCAATGTGGAAGGCAGAACCCAGGGAAGGTGGGGCGTGCCTTGGAGGTGGAGCGCGGATAACCACTAGATGGATCGCGGGTTCCAGAACTGCCTGCTGTGGTCACAGCTGAATTCGGCTTGAGCTTCGAGGTTTTTCATGCTCATCTTTAATTTACCCTCCTGGAGTTTTTCAGGTCACCATGAATTATTCATGAGCCCCCTGTGAGTGTAGCATCCCAGGCTCTGGATAAAGAGATGCCAGAACCAATGGAAAACAAAATCTGATCCCTAAAGAATTCTGAAGCATCGCCAGGTGACTCTGGAAAAAAAAAAGGAGTTGCTGCAGGACCCAGTGTTTGGGGAACTCCTTCTCCAGCCTTTTCCTGGGCTACATTTGCAACCGAATCTTCATTTGGGGGAGTCCTCCCTTGGAAAAGGGTTGGTGAATAATTGAATGCTCACCCCCCACTCACTCAGTAGGAGAATGCCAGGCCCCCTTGGTTGTCACAGGAGAGAAAAATGTGCCAATGGGTATGTTTGCATGAAGGGGACCCTAGTGGGACTGAAGCAGAAGTGGAATGAGATGAAAAGGAGCCACTTTAATAAGTTTATTAAGTACATTGTCAACATTGCTCTGTCCATCATCTCAATTGTTTCTGTGTCTGTCTGAGCCCCCGTTGTCTGCTGGCACCAGGTTCAGCACTCCACGGTTATAGCTCACAACATCCCTGGGAGGGAGGGGCGAGTATGAATCCCATTTCACAGCAGGGGAAAAGGAGGTGCGGGGAGGGCAGGATGTTTTCCCAGGCCAGTTTGCAGAGAGGTGGTTTTGAAGAGAGGTGATTCCCAGGGAACAGGGGATGGTGCGGGGGCTGGAGAGAGTGAAATAAGGAAGGACGATGAGAGCCCTTCAGAGGTGTGTTACTGACCTGGTTAGCATTTTGGGCAACTAGGGCCCAATTCTACTGGAGATCTTCTGAGAAGTCGTGTGGCATATATCTCAAAATCATCTACTGGAAATACAGAAGGGGGAATATTTATGTTCTAGTTTCTGTCCCTTTTTGGTCAATGGTTGCCTCAGGGGTTGTTGGTTTTAGACTTCCAGGTTTGTGCATTGTGATGGTTAATTTTATGTGTCAACATGACTGAGTATCAGTGTCCCCAACAGCTGGCTCTACATTATTTCTGGGTGTGTCTGTGCAGGTGTTTCCGTAAGAGATGAGCATGGGGACTGGTGCAGTGAGTATAGACAGAGGCCCTCCCAACGCGAGTGGGCATCACCTAATCCATGGAGGGTCTAAATAGAACAAAAAAGTGGAAGGCAGGAATATTTTCTCCTTCTGCCTGTTTGATATGGGACCTTGACCTTCTCCTGCCCTTGGGAGTATTTACCACCAACTCCTGGTTCTCAGGCTTTTGGTCTTGGACTGAAACAACACTACTGGCTTTCGTGGGTCTCCAGATTTCAGATGGCAGATTGTGGGACTTCTCAGCCTCCATAATCATGTGAGCTGGTTTCTTATAATAAATCTCTTTATATATATATATATATATATATTCTATTGGTTCTGTTTCTTTGGAGAACTCTGATTAACAGCATGCACCGGAATGGCTGAATGGGCTTCTGAAACATTCTCTCAGGCAGAGTAAAAGCCCAGGGCAGAGATAATGTAGCTAGGTGACATGAGGCTCTGTCAGGCTATACCTGGCCGCAGCTGGTTGCCACAGCAATAGCTGGGGCAAAAAAGTATACCATGAGGAAATAAGACAGGTCATAGAGAAGTGTCTGACACAGTCCACCCCTTGCCTTTGCTGTGCTCAACATTAAGTCCTGTCTGTCACAGTCTTCAAGGCAGTAGTTGGCTGTAATCTCTGCAAAACACTCAATATAGCCAGTTTAATAGATCAAATTACAATTCCTACCATTGCAACAGGTCCTAAGACCATAATTAATCTTTATCAGCTCTCACTTCCAGCAACTATTCTAAATTTCCTTTGCCCTTGTTTCTTGCCTGGTGAGGAAACACACACACCTCATTCCTAAAAAGTCAGAACTCTTAGTTGCTTTACTGTTGTCAGTTGTGGTTGTTGCAATTACCATGCACAGTGACCACGTGTCACGAAAGCACCAAGAGGTGATGCCCCAGTGTGCCCCTTGGGTTCCAGATGTGCTTCTTTCTGCCACCATTACACAGCAGAAGTATCAGGGTCACCTATCCCTGCTAATACTGGTGGGTTTTATTTTCCCTCTTCAGAGTAAGCTTCCCTTCACTATCCCATGGGAACCAGGATGCAGGAGTGGGAAGCCCAAATACCGTGAGTGCATCATGGAGCGTGGGTCAGAGAGACCAATCCTACTTTTGCTCTTGATTCCTGGACCTGCATATTGTGGCTACTGGTGACCCAGCTCCATATACCTCATCCTGGATGACAGCATCCTGGCCTTGCAGGTTCTTGTCTCAGAATTGGCTCCTCAATTGAGCCTTTAATAGATCATTTAAGTGTTCAAATGCCCTGGATCATGCATCCATTGTTACAGCTCATTCAAGAGTCTCTTAGCCCCAGGCAATATTGTGTAGTGTAGTATTTTGGCTAG
Organism: Microcebus murinus; assembly: GCF_040939455.1. Classification (NCBI taxonomy): domain Eukaryota; kingdom Metazoa; phylum Chordata; class Mammalia; order Primates; family Cheirogaleidae; genus Microcebus; species Microcebus murinus. The sequence continues at coordinate 79,919,035 of NC_134115.1, read as the reverse complement.
TCACATATTCTTTAGGTCCATAATTGGTGGTGCTGGCCAGTGGCAATGCAGACAAGGAAAGAAAGCCATAGCTAGAGTGAGTATCAATTCCCACATGGACAATTGCTGCCCTGCTTTCAATAGGAGAAGCCTGATGTTATTAATCTGCCACCAAGTGGTTCACTGGTGTAGTGTCCTCATGGTGCCATTTTGAGGGCTCTTTTTTAGTCTCTGCTACCGTTGGTTTGGGTGTTCATCAGCAGCAGTAGCTAGAGCAGCCCTAGCGAGAAGGAGCCTATGCACGACCTCCACCCCCGCTGTCATGACTGCTCTGCTGTTGCCCCTTGCATAGCATTCAGGTGACCAAGGAACGAAGCTGGCTGACCCTCACTGGTTGGCGTACCCTGTCTAACTGTTGAATGCTGCTTCTGCTCTGGTGATCTTTTGTGTGAAATAATGTGAGATACAGATATCTGCATGCATTATACCTATATTCATAGCTTTATTCATAAGCTTCTTCCCCGAATTTCTCTGTCCCTAATCTCCAATTATGCTCCTTCCAGGTCCTGATCAACCAGCCAAGCCATTTATCATGGCCCAGGAACCTCTCTGTATTCCTACCTCAGCACCTTTGTGCCCCCATGCAAGGCGAGCAACCAAGTGTACTCCTCAAAAGTCCAGCTGCTGTGAAGAATCCCTTCATCTCTGTCCTTCAAGGTCACTGTGAGTAGTGCTGTCATGCAACAGGCGTTTATTGAAGAGCACCAAAAATCTGTGAACCAGGCCCCAGTTTAGTTGGTCAAAAGGAAGCTCTCACGAGGCCACGGGTGTGAGTGGAGGGATGGTGCAGGAGATGTGAGGTGTCAGGCTGCGTCCCCAACACAGGTAGTTTCCACAGCAGGGACTCGCATGAAAAGGTGGGTTGAAAGGATGTGGGATGTGGCATTTAAAATATCCAAGATGATGTTATAATTTCCATAGTACTCATGGGAAGATCAAGGCTAGGAGAGCTGGTGATTATGAGTGGAGAAAAAAAAAAAAGAATTCTAGCTTTTATTGAGAGCCTACTCTCTGGTGGAGCCTTTTATGTATGGGATAATATTTAATCCTCCCAACATTTCTATTAGGTGGGTGGTATTTTTTTTTTTTTTTCATTTTATAGATTGGGACACTGAAATTCAGAGAGACAAAGTCACCAGCTCAAGGACACACTGTGAGTTAGTATTAGAGATGGATTTTAAACCTGTATCAGTTTGGTTCTAAAGACTCTGCTCTACCAGCAGGACTAGAGGACTAGATCTGCCGTACAGAACGTGGAACCTTTTCCTTCTTTAATCTTACCTTTCTGACCACAAGTTCTCCCCTGGTTTGGGAGTACCTAGCTAGCTATTGGCATTTCTGTGTTCTTGGGTTCTTAGGTTCAACATCCATGATGAGCAAACTCATGAAGTAGTCATCTTTACCTGGTCTCTTTCCCCAGTTGTCCTCCAAGAATATCACTCCAGTTCCCTAGATTCTGAATGTTTCCTCAATAATCAAGGGTCTAGTTCCCAAAGGAAAGTCAGAGAAGTATGTGATCAAATTTTGTTATAGAAATTATAATAGCTAACATTTATTGGACACCCACAATGTGCCAGTTGATGAGTTACCTATATCAACTCATTTAATTTTTGCAGTAATCCTGGAAGATAGGTACAATTTTCATGCCTAATTTTTACTTGGAAACCACCCTCCCCCCATACAGAGATATTAAGTGTTTTGCCTAATGTCACGTACCCAGAAGGAGACGAGAATTCCAAAATCAGAGCCCATGCTATAACCATTTTGCATGATGACACTTTTCTTAGGCTGTAGTTTGAAAAAGGATCACTGGATGCCAGGCTGGAGGCAAGAAGACCAGTCAGTCATGATTGCAAAAGTCAGATGGTGGACTGGACAGAGACATAGGGATCTAGAATGAGGAGAATCTAGACTATGGGAGAGTTATTTTGGCGATAAACTCCCTGAAACTTGATGTCGCAGCTGACTTTGTGGGTGTCCTGCCCACCTCCTAGGAGCCCTCCCCCCATCCTAGCTTTCTTCCATCTGTGGTATCTGCATCTCTTTGCCCGAAGGCTCTCTCTGAAACTGGGGGACTGCCTGTGGATAAGACAAGATGTAAGTGCCAGAGAATTAACACCTCCCAAGAGTGCCCTCAACCAGCAAATAGTGTTGTGATTCTGAGACTTGTTTCTACACCATTTCCTCAAGTTTCCACCATGGAATTAAGCTTCAATTGCCCACAGCACAGATGGCTTGATAAATGTATCATTGGTTCACTTCCTCACTCCCTTAACCCAGGGTTTCCTGCACCTCCCAAATAAACTGTTTGTATTTAAATCTTTGTCTCCAAGTTTGATTCTGATTGACCTAAAATAAGGCAGAGGTGAACAGTTATGGGTAGTGAAGAAGAGGTAAGAGTTGAAGATACTCCCTAAGGATAAGGTGTCTGGTTTAGATGATGTTCTCTGAAACCTGGAACTCTGGGGCAGGAGTACATTTGAGGAGAGGATGATGGACTCTACTCAGGACCTGGTGAGTCGGAGATGCCTGTGGGACATCTTAGAGGAGAGGCTTCACAGGTAGTTGGCTCTGTGCATCTGGAGCTCAGGAGAAAGATCTGGGCTGGAGAAACTTGTGTTAGAATCATTAGTGTAGTTCATCACTCATCTCAAGGTGTGGGAGTTGCTGTCCCTGCCCCATCTCCTTAATTATGTGTGATCTTTTCTCCCCAACTCCTACCCCAGGGAAAGGAAAGACTATGGGGGTGTTTAGGGGGTGGGAGCTGAGAAAGTACTTGTTGGAGAAAGAGAGAAAACACGTTTACATGGAAGGAGCATTTACTGAAGTTTTGTCAGTGGCTGCAAGCAAATTGCTGATACATTTCAAAAGGTGTCTGGAAGATTTTCCCTGCCCTGCAGGGAGTGTTTTTTAATAAGTGATGTGGTCAGGAGTGTCGGTGTAATTTTTCTCAGCTGGTGCTGCAGACACTCTAAGACTTTGTTGGAGAAATTCATTTGGGCTTTATAAAGGCTAACATGGAGATATCAGCATGCCTAGTTTGCATTCCCCACTCTTAGAGCAGGACATGTCATGGAGGGGGTCTGGTTTAACATCTTGCCCAGTAGATACTGAGATCCTTTTGTTGTACCTCTGGCTGGAAGTTGTCATGTCTGAGTTTGGATTCTCCTGGTGATGAGGAGCTTATATATATATATATATATATATATATATATATATATATATATATATATATATTTTTACAAAGCAGATATTTTAATGGTTCAACAGCTTTTGTTGTTAAGCAGTTATTTTATTGAGCTGAAATATGCCTCCCCATCCATTCATGAGCTCTAACCTTGCAGGTAAGACACAGACCCCCTCTGCTCCCCTTGCTGGAGGAGAGAGTTGGAGGTAGTGGCTCAGCATGCTGACTTGAGTCTTCTCTTGTTTACCCTAAACTCACTCTTGGCTGTTTTGTTCCCAGAGCTGAAGAATGGTCAACCCAGAGTTCAGAGCTCAAACCAGAGAATATGACAAACTAGAATGTACCGGCTGCCATGTAGTCTGCTCACATTTCTGACATCCTGCACAACCACACCTCACAGCCTTGAGAATGGGCCTCAATCTCTTCCCTGCTCAGCAACTTTGCCAATGCTGGTCAATCCCACAGAGTAGCTTGTTGAATGAACAGATGGTTATGGAAAGAAAGATGGATAGAATTAGAGATAGACAGAGATAGAGATAGAGAGATAATTAGAGAGAGAGAGAGAGAGAGAGAGAGAGAGAGAGAGAGAGAGAGAGAGAGAGAGAAGGTCTATAAAAATCAAAGTGTTCCATGTCCAACTTGTCTCTCAGACAAGACTTGGTGTAGTCACACCAAGTCCTGGTGAGCTTTGTCTTCTTCTAAATAGATCCCAAATCTACCTGCTAGCTTCTGTATCCCCTGGTGCCATCCCCTCCAGTCCACCATCATCATTTGCCTGGATTATCTCAACAGTCTACCCACTCATTTCCCTTGGTGCCCTTTAATCCATTCTCCACACAGCAGCCAGAGTTATCTTTTAATTCAAATTCACTACATCTCTTCCCTGTTCAGAATTCTCCAGGGCTTCCCTATGCTCTTAGGCCAAAGACCAACATTTCAACAATGGTTACACAGGCATTTTGTGACCTACGGCCCCAATCTCCTATTGAGCTTTTCTCTAGCTGGAGAGAGGCTGTGGTTGGGTGGGTGCAGCAGGAGTGTCTTATTCCTTTTTGTGTTGCTGTAACAGAATACCTGAGACCGGGTAATCTATAAAGAAAAGAGGTTCATTGGGTTCGCAGTTGTGCAGGTTGTTAAGTTCAGGGGCGTGGCCCTGGCTGCCGGCAAGATCTTTCACGCTGTATCATAATGGGGCCAAGAAGGTCAAAGGAGAAGTGGACATATGTCAAGAGGAGACCAGACTGGAGGGGTGGCCTGGCTCTAGGAAAATCCACTCTCACAGGCATTAATCCATTCTCTTGAGAACTAGTCCAGTCGTGCCACAGTGAGAACTCACCACCACAAGAATGGCACCAAGGTTTTCATGAGGAATCCCATGATTTTTCCCATGATTCAAACTCCTCCCACTAGGCCCCACCTCTCAACACTTCCATGACAGGGACCAAATTCCAACATGAGTTTTGGCGGGAGTCAACAGACTTTATCCAAACCCTAGCAAGCAGTAGTAGGAGGCTTCAGATAGAGCAGGGTTTTCTATCCTCAGTGCTATTTGCACTTGGGCTATTGCACAGAAAATTATTCTTTGTGGGGAGTTATCTTGGGCATTGTAGGATGTTTAGAAATATCCCTGGGCTCTACCCATTAGGTGCCATTATCATTCCCTCCAGTTGTGACACTCAGCAATGTCTCCAGACATTGCCACACATCCTCTGAAGGACTTAAATAGCACCCAGCTGAGAACCACTGCTTTAAAGAGAGGCCCAGACTTGAGTCCAACCCCAACTCTGCCTCTGTTCCCTCACCTCCACAATGGGATTATGAGTAAGAGACACCACATGCAGATGTGACAACCAAATCAGGTAATTTGTTTATAGCACTTGACAACATTGTGCCAAGTATATAGTAACTGTTTAAGAAATAAATGTCACATATTATTATTGCTATTGTTGTTAATTTTCTCAACTTTTCCACTCAGACAGAATCCTCTGGGTGGGTTGACATGGGTGAGAAAATTCCTTCAGATACACACATTTGTGTGCTTTTTGCAACCCTCCAAAACAGCAGTTTCCACCCAAGCCAGGGAAGCAATCAACACATATGCTTTTTCTGAAAAGTCAGTTTCTTGCAGAATGAGCATAAATGGGCTCTCCTCCTTTGGGAAACAGTGGCCTTTTCCAGGGGACGGTTTAATCTTTTGGAGACAGATGAATATGAGCTGCAGTAATCCCGCAATGCTACCAGGAGAGTTGGGGAGAGGGAGAGAATTTCAATGGGGCCTTGGAGACACTCAGGGTGTTTCAATAACAGCACTTTGTGCCTTGAACTCCCTCTCTGTGATGCATTCCTGGAAATAGCAACCCAGGTTCACAGGAGGGAATTTCATGTGTGGAGGGGCAAAGGGCATGTCCTTCCCAGGGTCCTTCCAATTCTCTGTGGCAAGCAGGCATGCCAGATGTGCTGTTTGTCCATCTAGAGTAGGCGCCCTCAAACTATGGCCCGAGGGCCACATACGGGCCGCCTAGCACATTTATCCGGCCTTGTGGGTGTTTTTGCTTGCCACTGCCTGTCCTGCTTAGCAGCCTGCTCTAGAGCCTCTCTCCCGGCTCCTCACCCCTCTCTGTGTCCTGGGAGGCCAACACTTACAGACCCGCATCAATGCATTTTCCTTGCATTTTAAATTCTTACTGGATTCAGCCAATGGAAAGCAACAGCAGGAGATCAAAGGATGGGAGGAGGCAGAAGTCAGACTAATTTTCCTTCCTTTTCTTCCTCTCCAGACAGGCCCCTGCTAAGCTACAACCACCTTCTCTGGGTTTGGTAACTCCCACCCGCCTCCAGAACACTGCACTGACCCTTTTGGTTCACCCCACCTTGCCCCGGCCTTTGTAGATAAGACACCGTTAATCTCCTCTCAAGTACCATGTTGGAGTAGGCGTTGGTTTCCTGCGGGGCATCTGATCCCTCACCACAGCACCTGGCACACAGTAGGTGCTCAGTGGATGTTTGCTGGTCTGAATTCATGGGATTTCTAATGAAGACAGGACGGAGAAATCAGAGCAGGAAGAGCCTCCTCCCTGAATTGGCCAGCACATGCTAATGCTTGGGTATCCCAGGGACATTTTGCTAAGTGGCAGGAGGCTTGGGATGGATTCTGTGATCTGGCCATGCAGTCTCAACCTCAAGGTCTTGTTGGGCTTATGGAAGGTCCGTCAGGGAGGTTGGTGACCCATGTGACATGTATGGGAAGAGCAGCACCCCAGTGGGGATTTCTGGAAATGAGGGGAGTGGGAAAGGCTCCCTTTCGGTAGATGGGAAACTACCTGCCAAGGTCACACAGCAAGGAAGGACAGAGCGAGCCCAAGCTATGACCCATTCACCAGTGACCATAGTTACCTATTGAGCACTTACTGTGGCCAGGTGCACTGCTTAAGCTTATCTCATTTTAGACAACGCTGCAAGGAAGAGATCATTAGCCCTTTTCACAGGTGGTAAAACTGAGGCTCGGAGAGGAGAGGTGAAGTGATTCACCCAAGGTCATACCTCTAGGAAGACACATAGCTGAGATTCAAATAGCATACTAAAACTGTGTCCTTACCTTCTGCTTCAATTTGCTCTCTGTGACCATTAAGAAAAGTGTCTAGCCAGGCGTGGTTGCACATGCCTATAGTCCCAGCTACTCTGGAGGCTGAGACAAGAGCATCACCTGAGCCCAGGAGACCAAGTCTATAGCCCAAGCACTTGACGATCAGTGAAGAGCCACTGCACTCCAGCCTGGGCAAGATAGGGAGACTTTGTCTCCACAAAAACAGAAAGTGTCTAAATCTAATGTCCCAGAAGTGGCCCCAAGGCAGTGACATTTAAGCTGAGACCTGAGCTCAGGAGGTAAGTGCCAGTAGGATCTACTAAAGCCAGGAGGATTGAGGAAACTGGAGGCGTTCAGTGGGGCTGGAGCCAGAAGGTGGTTGGGGTAGATGAAGGGGAGACACGGGGCAGGAGAGTTGTCCAGGGGCCAGGTTTTGGAGGACCTGTGGAGGAGCATGGACTTTATTCCATAGGCCACTGGGAGCCACCGAAGGTTCTTGAGCAGCCTTGATGAAGACTGGAAGTCGGCATGGCTGCATGATGGAGGACTGCTTGGAAGGTAGCACTGAGGCAGGAGAGCCTCCAAGCAGGCCACAGAGCTTTGGGTCAGTGATGATGCCAGTCTAGACTGGTACAGGGGAATCGATGGAGAGATGTGGACAAAGGTGAGAATTTTTGGAAGGTACAGGTTATTGGACAGTGGGTTGAGAGAGAAAGACTAGTCAAAAATGGCCCTTTGGAACTAGTCATCTCTTTGTGGTTTTCTATATTCTCAGATCCTGAATAAGGAAGCTAGACCCCAAATTTCAGATAAAAAAAACAGATCTTATTCCACATTCGGCCTCTGATCCCTCTTCTCTGAGGGCCCATCCTTTGCCCATCGTGTAACCCTAATGTCAGCATTCACTATTCATGCCCCCCAAAATTTATTGAGCACCTACTATGTGCCAGGTACTGTTCTAGCTGCTGTGGATCTATAGCAGTGCATGCATCAGACAAAGTCTCCACCCTGCTGGATGCTAATGTTTTAATGTGGAAGGCAATGAAAGATGACAATTTCAGAGACAATTGCTATGAAACAGAAAATAAACCAGGGCACTGGGACAGAGAGTGACTGGGCTGGGCGATCTAGAAGGGGTGGTGCTCTAGGGAGGTGTCTCTGAGAGGGTGGGGGTGGGGCAGGGCAGGATCGTTCCCAGCTTGGTGGGGGTGGTGGGCAAGTGCCCTGAGAACTGGAAGGAGGTTGAGGGCTGTTGGATCCTAGTTTGGGGGGTGGGGCGTGAATTCAGAGAAGCCTCGGCGGCCTGAGCACACAGGACTGTGTAGACTTTGGCAGGGAGTTTTGATTTCATTTTAGGATTGCACACAGGGGAACGATGAACTGATTTATCCTTTGGAAAGATCACTTTTGACGCTGTAGTGAGAATAGATCGCAGGGGCCAAGAGCAGGCAGGGGGAGACCACTTGTGAGGCTGTTGGATCCGTGCAGGCAGGAGATGGTGGTGGCTTAGACAATGATAGTGGCTCAGGAATGGAGAAAATGGCCAGACCCAGGGGGCAGGTGTATGGATTAGACATGGGAGAGTACGGGGAAAGTAAGGCATCCTCTTGGTCAGGGACGAGCTGCTGGAGTCGCCTGTCTGAAGCCCTCTGCATTTGTCCTTTCACCCACTTCATGTTCCCAGAACGACATTTCAGTGTGGAAATGGAATGGCATTACCTGGGCACGGGGTGGCACTGTTTCTCTCGAGACTTCTTCCACTCTAGGCTGAAGTGTCCTCCCCAGGACTGGGCCACTTTGCTCTGCAGTGGACATCTCTTACTTTTGTTCCCAAGAACATCACGCACCTTGTATTTGTTTTCTTTGTCCAAAGAATTTGGCAGAAATATCTACAGCATCTCAAACTTTCCTTGCTGTTCTTTCACAGCCAGAGTGATTAAAGAAATCAGAGAAGACAAGGATTATTACAAGTTGGGACCCAGAGGGACCTGCAGAGTCCTGGCTGATAGAGCTCTGCCAGTAATCCAACACAGTGCCTGAAATTCCACTGCCCTGCAGCCTCTCCTTCAGGTTAATCACAGTTCTCTTCAAATGCAAATGAGGCTGGGATGGGCATCGCACATTAATCTCCACCTACGTATCAACTGTTTTGTCATCCCTAATGCTGGAATCAGGCTGGTGAAAGTTAGATAACTGGGAGTAGGAGAAAGAGCACAGACTTCAAAGCCAGGAAGATTCACCTTTGATTCTTGGCTCTGCCGCTTTCCTGCAGTGTGATCTTGGGCAGTTTCTTACTGTCCTTGAACCTCCTTGCAACATTTTTCGAAGATTAAAGGTGATGTAAGTGAAGCACCCAGCACACTGCGTGGCCCTTAGTGAGTGCTCAAAAAGTTCCCTTCTTTTTCTTACCCTTGATATTTGTCTCTTGCTCCTTCCCGTCTGCCTGGCCCAGGCTCCGCCTCCTCCTTTGGTCTTGCATGGTTATTAAGCAGGTCTTGGCTGAGACATCGCCTACGGCAACCCATGGCAACCTCTCCTTGCAGGGGCTGCCAAATGTCAGCCCCTCTGTAATAAAACTTTCTTTCCCCTCTGGGCTTCAAGGAGGGCTAGACAGTCTGATTGTGCCTGTGCCTCCGTGATTAAGGTCCGCAATCAGCCCGGCTGCTTGACGGCATCTCGGCTGGCTGATTAGCAGGGCGCACTTTGGCCTCAGGTTAATGGATGATCTCACACTGTGGCTGCAGAGTAATTACCAGTTAAAAGGTCTGAGGCCAGGGCTCCGTGGTCTTGGGGACGCCTGGCCCCATTTAAATGCGGAGTCAGGAGAATCATCTTACATTAGCCAGCAGCAGGTAGCTGGGGTAGGTGGGTGCCCAGGACCCGGGGCTCTAGGCTCATTCTCAGATTGGCCAAGTGGACGTTACTTACCTTTAGGGAGCCAGCTCAGGGGTGTGGCAAGAGCAGGTTTGGGGAATCAGACAGACTTGGGGGGAATTCCAGCTGGTCCACCTCTTGCCCATGGGATCTTCAGCAAGGCATTTAACCTCTTTGTGCCCCAATGCCCTCATTTGTAAAGTAGAGTTGAAAATGCCCTCCTCATAGGGTCAGTGTGGAGCTTCACTGGGTGCAGGTAGCCTCTGGTGCATAGAGGTGCTCAGCACAACTCTCCCTCCCTCTTCCCTGTAGCACGTACCCCTGCTGGTCAGTGATTCTCCTCATTCTCTGCTTGGACTGTTGGCAATTGATTGGCTTTACAAATATTTACTGAATATCTACTCTGTGCCAAATATAATGCCAGATGTGGGGATAAGACACTGTCTAAAAATTCAAGGAGCTCCTTGTCTTGTAGGGGTGTCAGGCTAAGACACTGACTGCTGGAACAGTCTTGTGATAGAAACAGAAGAGCGTGGACACCCTGAGCTGAGCCCTTAACCTAGACCACAAGTCAGAGAGGGTGGTTCTAAACTAAGCGCTGAAGCTGGAGGTGAGAGGGCATAACATTCCAGGCTACGAGAACAATAGGTACGGAAGCCCAGAAGAGATGGAGGCAGGAGGCATGCTTGTGGAAGGAAATGAAAAGGGCTCAGTGCCTGGACACTGGTGAGCGAATGGGCTCATGCACAAATGTGGGAGTGAGTGAGTGAGCACGTGGGTGGGGGAATGAGCAGTGAATGCATCCGTGAATGAAAGGATGAGATAATGAGGAACGGGTGATCCAGTGAATGAATGGCTACTCTAACAGGTGAAGGAGTGAATGAGGAAACAGTGAAATGAATGACTGGGAGAATGCGTGATTGAGTGAATGGATGAAGGAGTGAGTGAAGAAACGGTGCAATGGATGCCTGGGAGAACCTGAGACTGAGTGAATGCATTCAGGACCTTGCTCCCACGTCACTGACTCATTAAGGGATATCTTGCATCTTGTTCACCTTGAAACTTGCCACGTCTCCACTCCCACCCCACACTCTCAATGACCCCTTTCCTCCTGTGCTTGTTTGTTTTCCCCATAGCCCTCAACGCCCCCTCTCTCTGTATGTAATCTGCTGGTTTATTAAATGCAGTGCTTATTGTCTATGTTCCCCTTCTTATGCACCAGGGCATGGATTTGTCAGTTTTGCTCACTGATGCACGCCCAGCACAGCGCCCTGGCACGTAGCAGGTGCTCAGTAAAAGCTTGTGGAATGAATGAATGACGTGAGAAGCGAGTAAGAAAGTAGGGGAGAGGGTTCCAGAGCTTCCGGGCCCAACCCTCAGGCCCCACAGCCCCGCAGCTGCAGTGCACCCTGCATTTTTCCAGACACTTCTTTACGGAGCTGGGCGGGCTGGGCGCCGCACCCTCAGCAATGCTGCCTGGGGCTGCTGGGTGCCGCCCTGGGGCTGGCGTGGTAGTGGGTGGCGGCCCCTGAGGGACGGCCAGGAGGGTGGGACGGGAGGCCGCGGGGAGGCAGTGGCTGCTGCCGAAAGCAATTCTGTCTCCTTCAGCAATCTCAGCAGTGGCCACTTGTCAGAAGAACAGGCAGGGGGAAAAAAATGACAAAAAAATCAGGTCCAATTTATCACCTTCAAATCGTGTTGAACAAGCCACTGTAGCTACTTGGTTTTGAAGAACTCCCCCCTCTTCTCCCTGCACAGAACAAACACCACTAAATGCCTCTCCACCTGCGCAGCTGAGCGCTGGCAACGCTGCTGCCAATTAAAGGGCTCCCTGCTGTGGGGGCGATCCACGGTGGCTGTCAAGGGGGGCGGTGGGGAGGATGGAATCATTAAAATGGGAGAACAAAGGAGGCAGGACAAGTTCAGAAGAGATTAAAGCACGGAGAGAAGACCTGCCTTTCTGGGGCATTTATGCCCAGGGTTGGGCCGGCGCCTGCTAAAGGCACACTTGGCCTTTAGCCCAGGCAGACGGTCAGGGCGGGAGCTGGGTGGGGTGGGGTGGGGAGTGGGGTCCACCTACACGAAAGGCTTTCAGGAGCACCCCAAGTATCTCCATGCCTCCTGTGCCCCCTTCTTCCCTGTTCACCAGCTAGCAGGGAGTAATGGTCAAAATGGGTCCCAGACATGGTCAAGCATCGCCCCCATCCGATGCTTCAATCTGCTCTTCCGTAGCCCCCAAAAATGTCTGGTGGCCACCGCTGGGATGCCCCCCTTGACAGACAGGGAACAGTGTCCCTCCTGCAGCAGCGCTTCTCCCATCTCAGGTCTGGTAATGATGATGACACAGAATCTGAGTTTACTGAGCACTTACTTCGTGCTAGGCACTGCTCACTGTTCCAGAAGCTTCCTAGGTCTTAGTCCATTTACTCTGTTCAGCTCCATCTTGCCTCAATCTTCTACCCCTCTTTGCTGTCCACTCTCCAGCCGCCCACTCTCCTCCCCTTCGGGGGCTTTGCACGGGCTCTGTCCCTGCCCAGCTCACAGAGTGTTGGGCTGAAACAGGACAGTGTCTGTGAAAGCCCCTTGTGCCTTGCTGCCCATAGTGAGATTTTCCCGGGAATGACAGCATTTTTACTGTCCGTCCCCGGTTCCAGCTTCAGCTTACTGTGAAATAAAGTTGTCTTTTCCCAGAGGCCCACAGCTGCGGCAATTCTTTCACTATCCACTTGGGTGCTTATTCTCCATCTCCCCAAATTTGAAGAGTATCCAAGATCTGTGGGGTCTGTTGAGAGTGTCATCGCAGCCTGGTTTATTTAAAGGGCAGCATTGTCATCTCACTTGTCATCATCATCACCACCACCACCCCTGCCACCATAATCATCGTCATTGTCATTATCACCACCACCACCTCCACCATCACTTTCATCATCACTGAAGTCTACTATATTTTAAGCACCTGTTTGATGCCAGGCATTCTATTAGTTGCTATACATCTGTTTTCTCTAATCTTCCCAATAATCTTTCCAGTTGAGGAGACTAAGGCTTGGAGAAGCAAAATAGCTCGCAAGGTTGCAGAGCCGGTCAACACCCTTGTCAGGATTGTAACCCTTATCTGACTGACTTCATAGCCTCAGAGCTTTTTATCAGGTCACTGGTCCATGTGTCTTAAGTTTCCTGTTCCTTCTACCAGCTTTAAAAGATACTTCTATTAAATCCTGACTGTGCAGCTGACTGTCATGCATTTGGGACAACCGTAACAAATCTAGGTTTAATTTAGGGCTGGCTTCTACAGAGCTTGCAGTCGTCTCTTACTTTTAAATCTCTTTCGTATAAACTTCTCTTCACCAGTATTTCTTCCATCTTGGGCTTAGGCAGTTGGCCTTCGGATCAAAATGCAAACATTTAATATCCATCCTTCCGTGTCAAGTGCTGCCTAGCTTCCAGACTCTGCCTCACTGCAAGGCCCCCACCCCAAGCTTGAGCATTATAGCCTCATCTGTGACTTCATCTTGCCACAGGCACCAGGACTGTCCCTGACTTGAGGCCAGAGGGGCCCTGACTTCATGCTCTGGGACCATCATCGAGTCCCTCTTCCCAACCTCCCTTCTGTCCCAGATCTGGGGGCGTCCTGGTTCCTATTCCACATCATGCTTTCATCTTGGTAGCTCTGGTGTCCCCAGGCCCTTTAGCTGAAGGCCTGGTCTTGCTACTGCTGGCTTCACGACTGCTCCCTTTCTCTCCAAGATATGGTGGTTGGAGCCAGGACTTAGTTTAAAGGTCACCTTATCTATGAAGGTTTTCCTGGCCTCCCCTGACCTCCACTGGTAGACTTGACCTCACTTTCCTGTGTTAACCTGGGACACTGGACAGGTTCCATCTCTGCACCAGTATCTCCAATGCTTTCATTTCTTCCTTTCCAGCTAGTGAAATGAGGCAATTGCAAGCTGGCTCGTTCTACTGCTGCATTGGTCAGGGGTTGAGGCTCTTTCTTCAGGCCATGACCATCTCATGAGGTGTCCAAAGCCTCTGTCCTCTTTCCTGGGGTCCTTGAAAGTGTGAAAGACCCTGGGACTATGAGTGGCTTTCATGGGATGGACCAATCGGAGACATAATCTGCAGGGCACAATCAAACACCAGGGAAAGCCAGATGACCAGTGGCTGAAGGGGCTGGCCCGGCCAGTGCGGTCCCCCTCAGATGCTGCTGAGTCAGTCTGTGTTCCTGAACACCCCGATGCTTAGGGACAAGGTTATTTTCTTTCTATGAGCAAATCTCCACCCCACCCTCTATGGTCCCCCTAGTCTCTGCAATCAGAGCAGCTATCTCTGTTGGTGCCTCTGGAAATATTCACAGCCCACTTTTACATTCCATAATGGATGACTTATACCTTCATGTGCAGCCTGGGGAGCAGGAGAGAGAAGAGACCCCTGGGGTATAATTGAAAGAATTCAGTGACCCCAGAGTTTAGGAGCAAGCACACAGATTAATACTTACAAGCATTCCCTGCCACCCTGCATTTCCCATAAGAGCAAAGAGTTGGTCTCATTTATCTTTCTTCCCACAACACTTCACCTAGTGCTGGGCCCAGAGCAGGTACTCGATGAATGCTAGGAACGAGGGAATGAACGCAGCTCTAGTTTCCTGATGTGGGCTTCCAGCTGCCACTATTTCTGGACATCAACCCTGGATGCCTGGGACCATGGTAACTCCTTTAAGGACCATGAGGCTCAGAAAAATCTAAGTAACTCCTCCAAGTCACCTGAGTAGACACCTGAGTAGCAGTGGAGCCTGGAATTGAAGCCTGGTCTTTTTTGGCTGATGCACCTTCTATTCATCAGTTGTCTCTCATCTTCCCTAGACAGCTGTGAGAACCACCCTGGTCTGTTTCTGATGACTTATCCACCCACATCTTATGTGCCCTTACCTGAGCACTTATTGGCTGTAATTCTGCAGGTAATTACTTAATCTCTATGTGTCTCAGTTTCCTCATTTATAAAATGGGGATAATGATAGTATCTACCTAACAGACCTACCTAAGATATTATGAATAACTTAATATATATGCAAAGCATTTAGCTACAAGACTTGAACATAGTAGAATTATATAAGCATTCCATAAATGTTAGCTGTCATCATCTTCATCATCATCGTTGTTATCAATGGCCAAGTAAGGTTCTATCTAAATGTTCTACTCATTCATCAAGACCCCACTCTAAGGCCACTTCTTTTGTGAGGCCACCCTCAACCCCCATCAGAATCTGTCGCCCACAGGTGTCCCATTTTCTCCACATCCTCACCAATATATATATATAGTCATATATATATAGTCATTCTAACAGGTGTGAGGTGCTATCTCTTTGTGGCTGCAATTTGCATTTCCCTGATGATTAGTGATGTTGAGCAGCTTCCCCCTATACCTGTTGGCCATCTGAATGTCTTATCTGTTCTATCTTTTGTGGTATTTCTATGTGCCTCTCTCTTACTGGCCTGAGAAATACAGGATGCCATATAGACAGTGGGTGCTCTATACATCCTTGGCGAATGGGCCTGGAGGAGTTATCTCCTTGGGCTTTCTTCAGACACGGGAGGGTTAAGTGACACATCTCCAGAAGATGCGAGAAGGTGGGCTTTTGGCTCTGGGAAAGCCTGCTTCTGCCTCTGCTTCTGAGCATTCATCATCACTCCTGCCTCCTGCCTAATGAGCACCCAAAGTGATTTTCTATTGCTTGTAATTCACAAAAATTGTTCTAACATTTTGAAGGGCCCGGAAATTGACAGCCTAATACCCCTGCTTGCCTGTCTGGCTCAGTGACTTGTTGAAGGCTGAGCTGATTGCTTCTCCTCTAACGATTATCCTGGAACTTCAGACAACATCGGAGGGAAATAAACAGTTGGAAAGGTTAGAGACAGGAACTGGAGAGGAGAAGGCAGGGAGGGCATCTGGGAAACTTTGGGGGAGCAGTTGTATTTGAGATGAGTGGGAGGCTGGCCTGAGCACTCGCGAGAAGGAAGAACAGATAGGAGAACCTCTCCCCATACTAACTTCTCATGGTTCTCAGAAAATCTCCATGACCATTGGGATCTGAAGCAACATGAGAGACTGCAAATTTACCCCTTTCTAGAATTCACTTCTAGAATTTCTTCTAGAAATTCTAGGCCCTTCTTTCTAAGGTCTTCTGGAATTTCCTGGCCCCACCTTCTTCTTTTATAGATGAAGAAACTGAGACTTAGATGGGGGAAGGGTTTGACTTTGCAGAGTGGTGGCAAAGGAAGGCTTGAAGTCACATTTCCTGTTACCTCTAAAATGGACTTAACATGACAGGGCAGATGTTCCTTCCAGATCCCAATTTCAATTCACTTGGTAAATACCCAGAAGTCGGATTGCTGGATCATATGGTAGTTCTATATGTAAGTTTTTGAGAAATCTCCATACTGTTTTCCATAGGCGAGGATGCCATTTTACATTCCCACCAACAATGTTCAAGATTCCCTTTCTCTCCACATCCTCACCAGCACTTGGTGCCTTTTGTCTTTTTGATCATAGCCATTCTGACAGGTGTGAGGTGCTGTCTCATTGTGGTTTTGATTCGCATTTTCCTGATGATTAGTGGTACTGAGTATCTTCTCATATACCTGTTGGTCATTTGTATATCTTCTTGGAAGAAATGTCTATTCAAATCTTTAGCCCATTTTTTAATGTTCATTAGGCGTTTGTATTTGTTTTTTGCTATTAAGTTGTAGGAGTTCCTTATATATTTTGGATATTAACCCCTTATCAGATTTGTGGTTTGCAAATATTTTCTATCATTCCATCGATTGTTGCCTCTTCACTCTGTTCTTTGCTTTGCTGTGCAGAAGCTTTTTAGTTTGATGGAGTCCATTTGCCTACTTTTGCTTTTGTTGTCTGTGATTTTGGTGTCCTGTCCACAAAATCATTGCCAAGATCAATGTCATGAAACTTCTCCCTTAGGTTTTCTTCTAAAACTTTTACAGTTTCAGGTTTTTGGTTTAAGTCTCTAATCCATTTTGAGTTGGGTTTTGGGTGTAAGTCTTTCTTTTGTGTGTGGATAGCTAGTTTTTCCAACACTATTTGTAGAAGAGATTACCTTTCCATTCATATTCTTGGCAGCAGCTCTATTCACAACAGCCAAGATGTGGAAACAGTCTAAATGTCCACTGATGGAGGAATGGATAAAGACAGTGTGGCATGTTCATACAATGGAATATTATTCAGCCTTAAAAAAACAAAATCCTTCCATATCTGACAACATGAATGACCATTGAGGACACCATGCTAAGTGAAATAAGCCAGGCACAGAAGGACAAACACTGCATGATTCCACTTGTATGAGATTTCTAAAACAAACTCATAGAAGCAGAGACTAGAATGATGGTTGCCAGAGGCTGGGGGTGAAGGAGCAACAGGGAGTTGCTACTCTCAGGGCTGCAAGATAAGTTCTAGAGATCTACTGTACAACATTCTGCCTATAGATAGTAACTATATATATATTTATATATATATAATATATATTATGTATTTATATATATAAATGTATATTTAATAAAGAACCTACAGCTAAAAGAGAGCTTGTCTGAAACACAACTCTTAATTGACACCATCCTGGACATTTTGCATAGACATTCTTATGCAATCCTGACCAGTGGGAAGTGGGCATTATTTTCTCTATTATAAAGATGTAAAAACTGGGGCTCAGAGAGGTTGAATCTCTTTTCTAAAGTCATCCAGCTACTAAGCAGAAGAAACAGGGTTTGAACCAGGCAGGTCTGGCTTCAGAGACTGCATATTTCTACCATTCAGTCACTTCCCTTTATCAGCCCCTCCACCACTAGAAGCCTTTGTATATATTAAGCTGTAAGTCATTCATTTTGTCCCTTTAACATTTTCAATGATGTAACTGCCAATCAGAACATCTAATCAGTGGGAAAGTTCAATGTTTCTAAAATGAGCTCATGTAATTATGACTTTAAAAAAATGGGTCATATTGGATTGTCAGTTCCTGAAGGGCAGACACAATCCCATAACCGTACTAATTTCTGCACCCAGTGTCTAGCGAAGGGCTTGTACTTACTGGGTATACTAATTAGCTTTTGCTACAATAATGCTGCATAACAAATATCCCTCAATCTCAATAGCTCACAGCAACAGGCCTTTGTTCTTATGCTTCCAGGCCTGTGGGTTCATTGTGGATCAGCTGATTTGGGCTGGGTATCTCTGTTTCAGGCTGTGGGTCAGGTGAACTTGGCTCTAGATCATGGGTTTATTCTGGGGACCAGACTGAAGGACGGAAACTACCTGGGAAGCTGCCTTGTGACAGGTCAAAAGAGCACAAGGGTCTGACCAAGGTACATCAGACATGTAAGGCCTCTACAGCATCACATCTGCTAGCTTCCCTTGGCCAAAGGAAATCACATGGACTAGCCAACATCCGCTAGCCAGGGGAAATATGTACCCACCCTCCATGGGAGGGGAGAGGAGTGACTGTTTACTGACGGTGGATAAATGCCATCCCCGTTCCTGAGCCAAGCATCCCAAGACTAATTCCTCTGATTCTTGAAAATCTGGGACTTGCATGTCAGGAGCCACTGCAAGTCACTCTCAAAAGGACCCTCTTGGGACCATGCTTTGTGAGTGTCCTGCGTGTGTCGTGGGATCACCCAAACTTGTAATGACAGCAGCACAGGGCGAGAGAACAACGTGGGCTCTGGAGTCAGGTGGGCCGAATACTCTGCATAAAAGAGAATCAAACTCCACCAAGACGTGCAAGGCCCCCACACCCTGGCTTCGCTCCCCTGTCTGACCTCACCTCTCCTTTCCCCCTCTCCCAGACCCGCCGCTGGACTTTCTCTGGTTCCTGGGACGCAGAAAGCTCCTTCTTGCCTCAGCTTCTTGCTGCTGTTCTCCTTGTCCAGAAGGTTCTCACCTGAGATAGTCACATGGATTGTTCCTTCTTAATCTGGATTCCAGCTCAAATATCACCTGCTCACAGAGGTCTTTCCTCATTCTGTGTCCTCCTTCTTATTATCTGGGCTTATTTATTTTTTTTCCTGGGCCTTGTCATTATCTAACACAACCTTATTTGTTTGTTGTCTTCTTCACTACTTGTCTCTCCCTTCCAGAAAAATAAGCTTTGTGAGAGGAAGGCCTGAATCTGTCCTATTCAGAGCTATTTCTAGATGGTGCAACTGTACCTGGGTGCAGAATAAATATTTGTTGCATGAATGAATGGGCACTCAGTTTCCTTTCCACAAAATGGGACCACTAATGTGGGTGTCAGTTGTTGGTAGGTTTGGGGATAACGTATGCACAGGGTTCAGCGTGGTGCCAGCTTCATAGCAGGTGCAGAAACTGGTGGCTTCTGCAATCAATATTGCGGGCCCAGCCCAGGGCTTTCTCAGCTGCCTGCTGCAGCCTCAGTACTCTTCCCTCCTCACAGCTTTCCTGGCGGGTCTTGGCAGGCTCCATATCTCCATCCTCAAGGAGCGGGAGAGGCCAACAACATGGCTGCAGCAATGAAGGGAAATGGGATTGGAAAGGATACTTAATTCTAAAGGATTGTCCCCAAACCCAGAAACGACACGTTAAATCAGAGTCCTTCCCATAACTCATAGTCTATCTCCATGGAAATGGGCACCATATGGAGTTAATTAGTAGAACAACAAAACAATCAATTAGTTCCTTAATTAGTTTTACTAAGAAATGATAACAAACAAACACAAACACTTTATTCCAACTAATGCTCGAGCCACAGTGATA
Source organism: Microcebus murinus (assembly GCF_040939455.1). Lineage (NCBI taxonomy): Eukaryota > Metazoa > Chordata > Mammalia > Primates > Cheirogaleidae > Microcebus > Microcebus murinus. The sequence goes on along the minus strand of NC_134115.1, from coordinate 79,899,579 downwards.
GTTTAATGGCCTTGGAAAGCCAGCTCAGGCGCTGGGCCGCCGCGAGCAGAGATTTATTCCCACGGTATTGACAGGTTCCCTGGTCTCTGTCCAGGCTGTGCGTTTCATCTTTATGATCAATTATTTACAATATCTGAACACAGCTGAGGGGTCGTCTGGGAGCTTTTCTTTCTAGATAGAGAAAAAAATGCAATAACTCACATCCTACGAAGCTACCGGGCTCTGGAATGATCATTCCCTGAATCATTTATTTGACAAACATTTACTGAGCATTTTCTATGTGCCAGGCACGGCGCTAGGGGAAGGAGGAGAGAGGGGGGCGAGAAGTAACTGACAGTGGGGCTCACGTTTGGAGCAGGGCGGCAGATGAGAAAAGCCGGGAGACTCAGTTTCCACCTGTGTCTGGTCTGAGGGTCTGGGTGGGGCTGGGGGTCCGTGGGGGTATAGGGGAGGGGGCTGGGGAGGCATCGGAGGAGGCGGTGGCTGAGCCTGCAGGGGTGAGTCCAGTGGGGAGGCCTGATCAAGAGCAAGGGCTGGGGCTGGGATTGGGGAGACCCAGGCTCTCCTCCAGTCCTGGGGTTGCATTAGATCCCATCTGTCCCCTCCTCTGTGCAATGGGAGAATGACACCATGTTCCTCCTTTCACAGGGTCATTATAAGGATCAAATCCATGTGGAAGTACCTCGTAAAGCACAAAGGGTTTCACAGAACCTCATGTGAGATCTGAGCAGAGGACTGGAGGCAAGACCGGGGGTCCCAGAGATGCCTCCCCTTCCGGAGGGATCCGCAGAGAAAGGGACACTCCAGGAACACTGGGGGCATATTTGTACCTATATTTTTATCTCCATCTCTATCTCTATCTCCATCTTTATCTCTATCTCTATTTCTATCTTTATCTCTATCTCTGTATCTCTGTGTGTGTACATACACATATATGTATGCATATGTAAGCATATATGAATATATCTCTATCAGAAAATTCATTTTTAAAAGATAATACATGTTAATGACAAAAAAATTGAAGCCATGAGAAGCAAACATCTTACCTTAAGCCCCAGTTGCAAACTCTCCAGAAGCAACCACTATTACCTGTATCTTCTGCATCCTTCCAAGGTGTTCTGTTCAAGCAACAAGTTCTTATAAACTTTCTTTTCTTTAAAACATACCATTGTGCACTTTTACTTTTTCATGTATTCCATCCTGGCCAACGGTCCATGTCCATACCTTCGGATCTACCACATTTTTTTTTTAAACGCTGGATGCTATTTTGTCATGTGGATGTATCTTAATTTATTTAACCAATGCCCTTTTATTGAACATTTCAATTATTTACTATATATTGCTACCATAAACAATGAGTTTCTTCTGTTGGATACCTACACAACCGTGTGATATATATAGAATTTTCTGTTTCTTATACTCAAGTTTGTTACAACTCACTTGATCTTTATTGATGGTTTGAGGAGTAATTGACATTCCTCTTTACTTTTATGTTATTTTTTCTTTATTTATTGCCCGTAAGGACTTAAACTGATCTGAAATAATTGATTTAAAATATACACACATCAAATCTAGGGTCAGCATTGCAGGTATCTTCATTCAACTCAGTACTATTGTGAGGAGAGAAACAAGTATTAACACGCCTGAACGTGAACATGAAATAACCAACTAAAGGGAGGACACAGGCTCTCTCTCCTTCCATCCTCACCCCTACTCAAGACTTCACAGGTGTTTGGGCCATAATTATGGTAGTCTGATCCACTGATTGGCAGACCTAGAAAAATTCTTTCTTGAGACATTTAAAACAAAGAGAACCAGTAGTGTGTGCTAGAGGAAGACTCCAATAAGACATGGAGCTGCCGGCCACGCTGGGCTGGGAGGTTGGGGTAGCAGAGGCGCCTGGCTGAAGAAGAGGGAACAAAGAGGGGCAGAAACCATGTGGCCAGTAGGAGCTGGTCACCTTGGTTCCTGGTACCTTCCTGCCCCAGATCCCTTGCTAACTCAGGGAGGGAGTCTGTTCCTTTGCTATCAAACAGCCCCTAAGTCAAACAGTAGATAAAGATGATATTTCTCTACCATAAGATTTAAAGAGACTGGAATCGATGTGTTAATTTTATCACTAGTCCTTAAATGTTATCAGTTATGTCTTCATCATAAGTTATGTCCCTCCCCGCCCCCCCCAGGCTTGGGTAATGCATATCTTTCTCCATTTGATGCCTTTAACTGAAGACACTATTTTTTTGGGAGTTTGTCCAAATAGGCTATAGGGTTTTTATGCCGACATGGGCTCAAAACCTTCGAAAGTCAGCTTGATGTAGAGGGGAGAACATAGATTCTGGGGTCAGGCTGCCTGGATTCAAATCGCAGCTCTGCCACATACATGCTAGTTGCATGACCTTGAACAACTTGTTGAACCTGACTCAGTTTCCTTATCTGTAAAATGGGAATAACAATAATAACCTCACGGGCTCTTGTGAGACATAGGGAATTACTTTGAAACATGCTCTCTTCTCTCTTGTACAGAAAGAAGAATAAGAGTGTTTCTGCTGTAATTAGTTTCTCATATGTGCTGGCTTCAGGACTGTTAGAAAAACTTCCCTTTGAGGTGCTCGTTTTCTTAGGGAGCACAAGACATTTTCCTTCTCTGTGTATTCGTTTCTCCCAGTTTCAGTGAACTTGAGGGAGAGACTATTACGGAGAACATAAGGCACACATCTTTTCTTCTGTTCTTAGCATCTCCAATTAAACAAAGAAAAACAGTACAATCACACAAGTCTCTTCCCATCCTACGGCCCTAGTCAGACCCTCAGTTTTTCTCTAGTTTGAAGAAAATAATTTTAGCCTCTCAGATCCAATCAATATCTTGGCTGGGTCTATTGTGAGCTGATAATTTAAATACAATTGTCTCCTTAGCAACCATCCTTTTACTGTCTGCCTTCTTGACTTTGAAAGAGCTTACAGTTACAAAATTCACAGTTTCAGCCAGAAACTTTCTTTCTTTCTACAGGAACCAGATTCTCTCCCAAAACAAACTCTTTAAAAAAAAAAAAATGGGACAAGATTTCTAAAGTAAAAATAAAAAAAAAAAACATTTTTCTAATTATAAAGGTAATTGGACAGGATTTTACAGAGATGGAAGAGGTTTTATGGCCTCCGTTCTTTAGCTACAGGATGGTCTATATGAGGCAGGGAGAACTCAATTAGAGTCGCAAGATGTTGGAGCTGAAAGAAGGTGTAGAGATAATTTAGTCTAATCTTCACTTTTCCCTCCTCTGTTTTACTGTTGGAGAAACAGAAAGCCTGAGATTTAATAGCGTCACCCGAGCTCAAAGAGTTCTTGCCACCAGAATGTGATCTTTCTTAGGGGCGGTTGTCAGGTACGCACATAAAAAGCACAGGACCTTGAGATCAGGGGAACCCACATTTGAATTACTGGGTACGGTGACCTGTTGTCCCAGTTTGCATGGCACTGACAAAGTTTCCCCTGACTTGGGACTTTCGGTGCCCAAACTGGGAAAGTGCTGGGCAGACCCGCACAGGTAGGTCACCCTACTGCTAAGCCAATCTCTAGGTGATTTGGGAAAATTTTAGCCCTATTTCCTCAACTGTGGTCATAATAATAGTTCATCTCTTGGGGTGTCATGAGGATAAAATAAAATAACAACAGTGAGTATCAACTTTCCTTCCTTCCTCTCCGGATTTCTTCTGTCCAGTAAGAAGCTTTAGACTTTGTTCAGCTGGAAAAAGCAGTGTTCAGCTTAAAAGTGATAATGAAGATTCCTTCCCAGGTTGGCCCAGATCGGGGAAGGGGACAGAGTAAACGAGATCTTCATTTCAGAAGGTCCGACCCTCAGAGACAAGTCCTTGGAGACTCCCACAAATGCCACCCACAACATGAAAAATCAAAATTAGCTTCTCGGCTGCTCTTGGCAGCTGCGATTAATCATTTCGTAACAGGACAGTCAAAGCACAACTATTTATTTGCATTGGATCAGGAAGATTATGGAATAGAACATTTTCATAAATTTGTTAGGGTTCTAGATATACGTTAGTGTGATGAATAGTTTAGGCTGCGATAGATGTTTTCGTTTCAATAAAGTTATTTTGGGATATATTTACATGATGAAATAACCCATTATTTATCCAACTGCATTTTTATGAACTAATTTTTCTTTTTGTGCCGACTTGCAATGGTGATTCATTACTTTCTGCCCTTCAATTTTTCTTTCCTTGTAAATGGTTTCTTGTTTATTTTTTGAAAGTGTATGTCTCCCTTCAGAGCCATCGACCAGTTTCACGTGGGGTCGTCACTCTACAGCAAACTGCTTCCAAGAACCTTGGGAATTGAAATAAAAATGAGTCATTTTATTCTATTATTTCTGGACTCCACCACTCACTGGGTCTGCAATTGTGGGTAAGTCACTTGCTGTCTCTGAAACTCATTCTCCTGATGCAGGAAGACTGTGGCGCACATTATGTGTTCAATTAATACTTGTTGAAGGAATAAATGAATGACCGAATGAGGTAAGAATAAAGACATTTGTGTGGCTGTAGGAAAGGTTTTAGGTTGGAGGGTCATATGAGGGAATTCTTTAGAGGGAAGTTTGTCTGTTACCTCCCAGAGAGATGTAGACTAAAATACCTCTTTCTGTACAAATTCACTCATCTGCCATTGTTTCGCCAATGTTAAGAATTAGCTACGGATTCTTGAAGGCTTTGGGTGCCTGGTGCTCTACTGAGTTTAGGGAATTAAATTCCTCAGAAAAATAGGTTTTTTGGTGGGGGTATTTGTACCTACTTCCTTCGAATAAACCAAACCCACCTGGAAAAAAAGGAAGTAGAAGATTGATAATTATATGCAAAGGGTCTGATTAAGTAGTGACAAAGATTTGTTGCTTGACCAAACTTTACTCAGGCTCCCAAATCTTTTCCTAGACCCATCTGTGCACTTGCTTATATAACCTGTTGATAGTTTTAGCAAGAACTCTGCTAAGTCAGTTTAGCAAGAATGCCCTGCCTTTGATATATGATCAGGTTCCTCATCCTTCACTGTCCCCCAGGGGATGCCTGGTCACCCTGGCCTGTCTTCAGCAAGAAATCTTCCCAGGCCCATTTAGCCAGAATCTCGCGTGCCCACAATGTTTCCTTTTACTAACTATCCAGCACTGACTCCGCCTTGCTCCTTGGCTGTAAATTCCTACTTGCCTGTGCTGTGTTAGGAATTCAGCCCAGGTCTCTCTTCCACTGCAGAATCCCATTGCAGTGGTCCCTATGCCCACCACGATGGTCCTGGATAGAGTCTTCCTTATGGTCTTTAGCGTAGCTTTTTCATTAACAATAGCTATCAGTATAATTCAGGGTACAAAGTAGATTCTGGAGAAACCAAGACCCAGGAGTTCCAGGTTCCAGTTTGCATTGCTATGTGACCTGGAGCAAGCCACATCCCCCTGGGCCTCAGTTTCCTCATCTGTGTGACAAGGAAGTTGGACTGGGTGACTTTAGGTAACTTATAGTCCTCAGAGTTTAGTGTTTCTCAAACTGCGGTCATGAAACTTTGCATCCTACAAATATGTTCTTGAGGCTCCTTGAATTATAGGAATTTAGGCAAGTTGGCCAACTAGAGACGTTGCTTGCCAGCCTGTCCCAGAGGGAAGGTAGGATTTCAGATGAAGAAGCGGGGAGGGAAGACGCAGCTCAGACGTAGATCATAGAGAGAGGTGCTGGAGCCTGCCAGGGACCTCATGGAGGAAAATTGTTAAGCAGAGAAGGAAGAAGATAAATAAAAAAAGATATCAGATAGGATCAAACCCGAAGAGGCTCAAAGCCCAGTGAAGGGGTGAGAGGGTATCCATCTGTCCCTCCCTCCCATGCACCTTAGATGACCAGCAAGCTGCCAAATTTCTTGGAGGCTCTTCCATCCCCACAAGCCCAGGCATGGTGGCAAACACAGACCAGTGGGGAGAGTTTGTGTGATCCCAGGGCTCGGACATTCCATGTGAGATTCTCCTCCAAGGAGGGTGACCCGAGAGGCCAGGGAAACCGGCTTGCTTCCATTCAGACGCTTTTCCTTCCCACCTCTCCCCCATCCACTGCAATGGGGAAAGCAGTTTGAGCCAAGAATTTGGTGATCGGCTGCCTCTCCCCAGTGGGCAGGTGCTACAGGCTGATGTTTCCAGAGAGCAGGACCCACACCTTTCCTCTTGGGGACTTACAGTGGACATGGGGTGCCTGATCTGGGAGCTCCCTGCCCTCTGGCATTTTGCCGAGTCTCAAGTCAGCAGGTGGGGCAAGCAGGCTGGACACAGTGTCCCCTGGATGTGAGCGGGTTGCTGGGAGACACGGGGTGGGGGGAAGGTCTGGCAGCTGGACTCGGATGGCAAGGGAGCCCCTGGAGATAGAACTGATGGAAGTCCAGAGACAGGTGGATTTGGATATGTGGAAACAGTACTGACAGTGGGAATGGCGGGGTGGTAGCTTCTGACCTGAGCCATGCAGGAAGAGTTAGGAGTTGTAGACAGAGAAAATGTGGGAGATGAAGCTCCAGGCAGAAAGACCTGCCAGTACAAAGGGTGAAAATGAGAGAGAAGGAGCCTAAAAGAAAAACTGCCAGGCACTCACTCTGACTGGAGTGGGAGGTGGGAACATGCATACAAAATGCCTGCTGTTACGCAGGAGAGAGAGGACACGCTGGCCGGGACTGGGGCAGCACGGTGGCACTGGGCTCAGTGAAATTTGGGGAGACTGAATAAAGACTAGACATGAACAGTGGGAGTTGGAGACTCCAGGAAGACTCCTCGCTTCCTGGCTTGGAGCCATTTGCTGAAACCAGGAGAGGAGCAGGTGGGGTGGAGACAGACAGTTGTGTGCAGACTGAGTTTGAGATGCTACTGGGACATCTAGAAATGGATCTAAAGTTTGGAAAAGAGACCAGGAGACTGTTCTATTCTCTTCTGATCTCATTGTGAAACCATTCATGGGCTTAATGTCCCAGCCACGTAAAGGATGGAGTAAGTCCTGCCATCGTTAGGACTTAGACCTGAATTTGAATCCTGTTCAATTACTCACTTGTTAAGTGACTTCAGGCAAATTACATCCTTCTTAAGCCCCAATTACCTAATTTCCGTGATGGAGAAAATAAACTCTAAATTATATTGTGTCTGGGAGGCTTAAACAAAGTAATGAATGTAGCAGGTATACCACAAAGCATAATTCTCCTTTCTTTGTGTTTGTACACCAATGAGCTCTGGCCTTCCAATGTAGCAGAGCAAAATACAATACTTAAAATTTGGGACCTGAATTTCTTTCGGGGACCATGCTGTCTTTTTTATAAAAATACCTTCAGGGGGCATCAGGACCATAGACAGTAAAGCATTGGAAAGAGATGCCCAAAGTGCTCTGTTTTTCTGAGGAAAGAGAGGTGGGAGAGAAGAGGAGAGGAAAAGAGAGAAGAGGGGAGTGGAGATGAGGGAAGGGGGCAGGAGGAGAGGAGAGAGGGACAGGGCTTGAGGTGGAGAGAGGGACTGAAGATTGCGAACGGTGGCAGGTGAAAATTCTTTGATGGCGGGACCAGAGGAAATGTCAAAAACAGCGATGTCTGCTATGAAACTGTTTCTGTTTCTGTTCATATGATGTAAATTCCTTCTCTACCACCCTACACCAAATGATCAGTAACGTTGACCATGCATAAGAATGATTTGCTTGCATGAATTGTTTCTGGTGACCATGGTGGAAGGATTGGCATTGCTCACTGGGTCTAAGTGGTGTGGGATAGAGGTGGAACAAGAGCTGAAGGGAGATGACCCATCAATGGAGAAAATTCTGCAGAAGGAAAGGTCAGAGTTAGGATGACTCTGGAGGGCCCTGTGCTTCCGCAGGCATGGAATGGAAGATCAAGCTGATTGTCATCTTCATTCATTCATCCATTCAGCACATGTTTGTAGACTGCCTACAATGTGCCAGTCATGGTTATAGGCACTGAGAATGTAGTTGTAAGAAAACAAAGTTCTTCCCCTCAGAGAGCCTGCATTCTTATCGAGGAGATCCACTACAAATAAATATAGAAAAATGTGATAAGCGTTATTAGTAAAAGTTAAGCAGGGTAAGGGACAGACACAGGGATGGTAATTTAGCAAAAGTGGCTCAGGAGTCCTCCTTGAGGAGGTGGCGTTTGAGCAAAGACCTGAATTAAGCCATGGGGAGGGACATGGGGAGATCCCGGGCAGAGACAGTAAGAGCTTTCCCCCTACCTTGTTTGTGAGCTCAGGCAAGTGACAGCCTTTCAACCCTCAGTGTCCTCATCTGATATTAGAATTGAAATATTCACCTCTAGGAGTGGAGCTAAAGATTGCAAGAGATCATGGAAGTAATTTGGAAATAGAAAATGCAACACAAATGCACGGGATTGTGGAAGACACAGCCAAGAAGTGGGGTGAATTTTACTTTTTGTTGTGGGGTTTGGGCCATGCTCTGGCTGAGTTGGGATTTGTCAGGCATGGGGACTCAGCTCAAAGAAGGACCATGCATTAAAAATGTGAACATCCAAACTCTGCTGAAGTGACCTGGGAGAAGTGCCTTCACACAGGCTCTGTCCAGAAGCTCATGAATTCTGCATTACAGCAAGTCACCCCATGATTCTGCAATTGTCTTGCTGATAATACAGTCCCTGATGTATTTATCATCACAGCTCAAGCAGAAAGACCTGATAAATCTTGGCTGCATAAGGACTTGGCTGCTTTCATCTCATTCTCTACTTAACCCTTCACCCACTGGCCTGTCCCTTTTGAAGAATTACACCGGAGCATTTGGCATTGCCTTCGCCTTTTCCTGGCCTCCTGGATATTTGTCATTCCTCTCGGCTGCTGAGGTAGACTTTGTTGGTTGCCTACCCAGTAGCTATTATTCTTTTTCATTATTGAGGCTGAAAATATCAGGTATTGTTTTCCCAGCCTTCCTTGCAGCATGGCCATGTGTGTCAATCACCTAATGCCATAATAATGCTGTGTAACGAAACTTAGTAGCTTAATGCAGCAAGCCTCCATTTAGCTCATGAGTCTCTGATCAGGGATTTAGCCAGAGCTCAGCTGTGTGGTTCTTCTGGCTTGGTTTTTCTGGGCACACATGTCTGATGGTTGGCTGGCTGTCATCGGGGACTATTGGGTGACTGAGCCACGTATCTCTTGTCCTCCATCAGGGCAGTCCAGATGGGTTCTCATGACAATTGCAGAGGTTAATAAGTAGAAATGCACATGATCTCTTGAAGCTCAGCCTTAGAGCTAGCACATCGCCATTTCATCTACATTCAACTGGCAAAAGTAAGTCTCAAGTCCAGTCTAGATTTAAGGGGTGGGGAAATAGACTCTGCCTCTTAGGTGATGAAAAATACAAAGTCCCATGGTAAAGGGCATGAGTACCTGGAGAAATGAAGAATTGGGGAACTATACAATCAATCAATCACCCACAGTATACAACCTAATCCTAGACAACACAATGTCTTGCACGTGGAGGCTGTCTTGCAACCATGTTGGGTCAAGCCTCATGATCAAGCCAATATAACGGGAATAACAAAATGGAAAGTTAGGTAGAACTCAAGTTCTTTTTATTATATTTTTATTATTTATTTATTTTTAGCATATTATGGGGGTACAAGTGTTAAGGTTACATATATTACCCAAGCCCTCCTCCCCCCTTGAGTAAGAGCTTCAAGCGTGTCCATCCCCCAAATGTTGCACATCTTACTCATTGTGGTTGTATATACCCATCCCCTCCTCCCCCCTCCCACCCTCCCATCACCCAATAAATGTTACTCCTATGTGTCCACTTAGGTGTTGATCCGTTAATACCAATTTGTTGGTGAGTACATGTGTTGCTGGTTTTTCCATTCTTGAGATACTTCACTTAGTAGAATGGGTTCCAGCTATATCCAGGAATATATAAGGGGTGCTATATCACTGTTGTTTCTTAAAGCTGAATAGTATTCCATGGTGTATATATATACACCACATTTTATTAATCCACTCATCAATTGATGGTCACTTGGGTTGTTTCCACAGCTTTGCAACTGTGAATTGTGTTGCTATAAACATTCGAGTGCAGGTATCTTTTTCATAAAGTGACTTTCGATCTTTTGGGTAGATGCCCAGTAGTGACATTGCTGAATCAAAGGGTAGATCTACTTGTATCACTTTGAGGTATCTCCATATTGCTTTCCACAGAGGTTGAACTAGTTTGCAGTCCCACCAGCAGTATAGGAGTGTTCCTCTCTCTCTACATCCACGCCAGCAAGAACTCAAGTTCTTGATGACATAGGTGATCCTCTGGATCCCTGGAGTCACCTATCTGTAGATATCTTGTTATGAGACAATACATTTTTCTCATTGTTTAAGTCACTTAAAAACATTGGCTATCCCGTGACTTGCAGCTGAAAGCATTCCCAGCTGCTAGGGCAGCTCGCAGACTGGAGCTTCCCTTTTCTGTTTTGGGAGGTTCCCTCACTATGATCAAAGACCAAATGCTGACAAATGCTGGGCTGGCTTGCTTTCCCAGCTACCCGTGTAGCGAGGTCATGGGCCCATGACTCAAGTGCCCACACTCACCCGAGATTTTGAAGTAGGAGGTGACGATATAAGGAAGCAGCAACTGCTCAGCTGTGCAGGGCTGGTACCGATGGTAATGACCTCTAATTTTCTGACGTGTCATTGCCGCCTTGGTGAAAACATGATGGCTGTAAATCCAATGATACATTGGATGGGAACTCAGAAACAGAGGCAAATGTGAGCCAGAAAAGGTTTTCCCAGAACCCAGAGGGCTGCCTTGGTGCGGGGCCAGCACCTACCCCCACAGCTGGCAGCAACCGCTTCCCCGTGGAGGACGAAGGAGACCTTTCCTAGTTGAACCTCAGCTTATGCTCATATTTCCGGGAAGAAGCACCTTCCAGGGACTGGCTCCAAGAATCCGGTTCTCAGTGCCCTTCTGACCCCCCGACCTGACCCCACAAGCTGGTTTGATCCTAACTTTGGGCTCAGACCCTTTCTAGTGTGGACCTCCTGGCATTTCAAACCCAAGCGCCAAAGCTCTTGCTGACCCTGGCCGTTCCTTTCTCCTTTTTGCTATAGCAGCTGGAGGCAGAGGGAAGCCCCAGCCTCACTCTGGGTTCACTCTTCTCAGACACACCTTTCTAAGACACTGACTGAACCCCTGTCCTGGCTGTGGCTCCTTGTCCATATTGCAATATTTGTCACAAAACTCTGGCCCACTTTGTCCTGCTACCAATGACCCCCACGATGACAAACAAAAATATTACCTGTCATCCTCATGTGATTGCTGAAGACTTGTCGTCACCTGCTGCTGGGCTCTGCAACCTCTCGGGCAGGAACGAATCTCCTCGTATCATTGCACCCTCAGTGACTTTGGTGTACAGTAGACATTTCACTCAAGCAAGAGTCCAAGCTGAGCCTCAGTAAGGAAGAACTGGAAAAGGAAGTGGTGATCATTCAGAGCCAAGGCAGGCTCATTAAAAATAAACCTAGTTTCTCTTCCTTTTTCCTTTTTTTGATAGAGAAATGAACTCTTTTGGAGGTTGCTTCCTGACTCTTAATCTGGGGCTGTAGGTTCGAAGCAGAGCAAAAAGATACAGATGCATTCTGTTCGGAGAGACTTTTCCTAAGCATTAGCCACGCTTTCCTTGCTGTGACACCCATTACTCTTAGCTGGTGCCCCTTTCAGTATCTTTCTCGCTAGACTGCGTGTTCTACAGAGGCAGGGAAAAGGTCTATCTTCTTATTCACTATATTCTTAGACCCTGGTGCAGTGAATGGCATAAAACAGGCACCTAATAAAGACTGAAAGGATGAATTGACATCATCCCCCCTGTCGTTGGCAGAATAATAGTCTCCCATAGATGTCCACGTCCCAATCCCTGGAACCTGTGAATATGTTACATTATATGGCATAGGGAGAGTAAGGTAGCAGATGGAATTAAGTATGTTAGCGGATTAGGGAGATTAGCCTGGATTATTCTGGTGGATCCCGGGTAATCACAAGGGTTCTTAAAAGTAGAAGATAGAGGAAGGAGAAGAGGTGAGCGTGATGCAGTGTGAGAAGGTCTAGAACTGCCTTTGTTTGCTTTGAATACGGAGGAATGCGGCCATGAGCCCAGGAGTGCAGGGGCCTCTAGAAGCTTGGGGGGACATCTACTATGCACCGAGTGCTGTTTGAGGCACCAAGGATAAACGAGCAGGTAGCCCCTTGAAGCAAGGAAACAGATTCTCCCCTAGAACCTCCAGAAAGAAATGCAGCCCTGGCAAAAGCTCAATTTTAGCCCAGTGAGACCCCATGTTGAACTATTAACCTATAGAACTGTAAAATCAATACATTTGTTGTGTTTAAACCACCGAGCTTGTGGTAATTTGTTACATCAGCCACAGAAAACAAATACACCTGCTCTTACCCTGTGCTCCAGAAGGACACCCTGCTCACCTTAAAGGCACACGCCTGGGTGTGGGTGTCAGACATGCCCACCTGGAGGAAAGCCCTTTAGCAGGGGGTCCCAGGCTTTGTTTTTAGGCCTGTCCTGCCTGTTGTTTGCATTAACGACTTGATGAGGTCATTGATGGTATTATGCCCCACGTGTGGTGGTGTGAGACCCGAAGGGAGAGCAAGGTGTTGGATCATGGCCAGATTCAACTCATACATTGAGTTTTTGAGATATGACATGAATGGGGGCAACTGTCAAGTCTCATGCCTGTGCAAATAAAAAAGACAGGTGATTGTGAGTTTGTGGAGAAGCCAGTAGAAGGTGAGGATGGTTTTGCCCATGGATAGCCATTGGGTGGTGAGGGCTAGAAGAGCCAGGGGCTAGACCCAGTCTTTTTCATTTCATGTCTTATCTCCTGGAGATTTTTTACTGATTTATTTATTTAGTCTAGACAGAGCCGAGACTGGGAAATTGGTTAATGACCTCCAAGTTTGCAACTAATCAGTAACTCTACTGGGTCATAGTTTCCTGTCTGGGAAAGAGGGGCCCTTTTAGCTGTGAAGTCCCTGGCTCTGTCTGGAATAGGCCCCCACCTTGGTGGCCTTCTGTCCCCTAAGAGTAGTTCAAATGTCATTGCCCCCTAGTGGCTTTTTGTTACGCCTCCACCCTCTCCTAAGCAGAGCCCGTTGCTCTCTGGGATTGCTTGATTGATTAATTTGTTCATTTGCCCTCTGCTATTTTTATTGTAGTAACTTATCTTCAAGCCTATACTCTAAGTGCCTGGATTTATGTAACTCTGCAGCCCAATGCCTAGCAAATAGTAGGTGTTTCAGAAACCTTTGTCGACTCGAATAGAATTCAAGTTGCAGTTTGTTATTTAGAATAATTTAATCTTAAACATTAGAGCCAGACTGTGGCAATCACCCTGTCTAATGTCTCATTCGGCCACTGGAGAGAGTGAGACACAGAGGGTGACAGGTGGGAAGGGACTTGCCCAGAGCACCACACACACAGCACATGGGAGGCAGCGAGTAGAACTCGGGTGCCCTGATTTACGATCCAAATTTCCTCTTATCCACCGGGTGCTTCACGTCTCTGACTTGGTTAAAGCGACATTACTTGCTATAACAGAGAAGTCCGGAGACCTCAGCGGCTTCACGTGACAGAAGTTTATTTCACGTTCACAGAAAGTCTGCTGCAGTGGCATCAACGAGGACGCTGCCGTCTTCGACGCGTGACCTTCAAGGTTGCCTTGAGCTTCGCGTCCAGCCGGCAGGTGGAGAAAGAGGAGCACATGGGGAGTTTTAGGGGCCAAGCCTGGAAGTGACACCCCCCACTTCTGGCCGTGTTCCGCTCGCTGGAACAGGTCCTGCAAGACGCAGTCCGGCTGTGAGCTGAGGGGGAAGGGAAGCTGGGCTAAGGGACAAGCAGCCACTCTCTGCGGTCGCGTCCTGGTCCCTTCCGGGGATTTCTGTTCCTATCATTGCATTTTACTTTCTTATGTACCTGCCCAGAAGACTCCCATGGGCCCGAGTGAGCTGAAATTGTATCAAGCAGTCTTGATACTCCTATTATTGTTGTTATTTACACTCATAAGAGAGGGGGAGCAGCAGACAGGAACCAACTTGAACTACTTTCTAGTGTTTAACCCAAAACACGTTTTGCCAGGCAATTTCCCCTTAATCTTTAAACCTATGTGTATTTCAAGGGAAATTTAATCCTTGTGTTTCTGATGCATTTGCACTTAACTCATCAAAATGTTGCTTTGTAAGGCGCGTTTGATGTACAAGAAGGCTCATAAGCCTTTCCATAAGCCTTTCAAATGCCTTTTCTCTTTGAAGGCAAAGTTTGTGCTCTTCCAGCGCTAAACAGAGCTAAAACCTGGAAAGTCTTCACTTACCTTCCACCCCAGAGGCCACAAATTAAGGTGGTTTGTACAGGTCAGAGTGGAGGCTGCTCCCATGTCCTGGGTGGAAAGAAGGCAACCACACACTCACAGGGAGTGAGGACACGCTGGTTTTATACCCTCCTGCCTGCGGGCCTTGGTTAGTGCAGGCTTATTGCCTGCAAAACCAGATCTCCTTCGTCACTTTCTGCCTACTTAGTGAAAAGGCCTTCTCCTTCTTCAATATTCAGATCTCAGGGCCTCTGTGAAGCCTCTTGACTGCTCTAGAGAACAGTGAGCATTCCTTCCTTTGTGCCTCCCTATATCCTACTACAAGAATAATACTGAATAGTGGATGTTAATTAAGCACTTATTACATGCTGGGTGCTCTGCTAAGTACCTTACTTGTATTAAGGATTAAGCTCACTTAATTTACCCGACAGTCCCATAAGGTAGGTATTATTTTCAGCTCCCTTGTACAGATGAGGAAACCAAAGAACACAGTGGGTAAGTGAAGTGCCGGAGGTCTCACAGCAGGTGAGCCAGCGAAGCACCTACGGCGCTGCAATTAACGGCAGCACCCAGCAGACTCTCTGAAGAGGAGGTGCTTACTCTTCTCTGCGTCTGCACCAGTCTAAGACAGCCTGGCCCCCATGACCACGTGGGAGACTGGATAGCGTGGTGTTGAAGAGCACGGAGCCAAACCCTGCCCTTGCCGTTTTATTGGCTGAGATTTTGGATAAGATATTTAACCTCCGGATGCCTCATTGTCTTCATCTGTCAAACAGGGATGATGACAGCACCTGTCTCTCGTAGGGTTGCTGTGAAGGTTAAGTGAGGGAATACGCGTGCAGCTCTCACACACCGCCCGCCCCTGGGAACGTGCTCTGTCAATGTTTTAGGCCTGATCTCTGAATGAAGGAAGATGTGGATGGCATGGGCGTCCTAGTTTTCCAGGGACGGGATATCGGAAGGGTCAAAGAATGTTTTGGAAGATAGACTCAGGACTCAGAGAGGGTTCCGGCAGCTTGTGATTTGAGATCGAATCCTACAAAATGACACACAGCAGTGACAACAGCAGATCCTGTGCTGAGGTACAAACGTCAGCAGCACAGGCCCGGGATGGGGGAAAACAGCTGGGACCCTGCACCTGTCAAGGATCCACAGACGTTCGCAGTGACACCGAGCCCAAACCTGTGATCTGCTGCTGGCCACCTACGCTGTGTTATTAGGGACGTGTTGCTTAGCACAGGGAGACACCTTCCTTGTTTTTCTTAATGCATTCGATCCACACCGAGAGACATGCACCTGTTCATGGCATCCCACTTTGTGGTTTTTACTCCTAATACATTTTTTTTTTCTGATTATAAAATATATTCACTGTTTCCAATTTAGAAAAAATTAGAGAAAAATCAGGAATTAAAAAAAGATTATCCATCAATGTACAACCACCACTTAATAGTTTGGCTTGTTCCTTCTCTGTCGTCTTTTAGACCTGTAGTCATATTATGGATAAGAGCTGGAATTTGTTGGCCCCTTGAGATCTGGAAACATTTGGCTCAAATTCTCATTCCATGCTCTGTAGAAGAGATCCAGACAGCTCCTCAAGATTGCTGCAGATACCTTGGGGGTTTATGTCTTTACCATCAGCTCCTATTGAGATTTATTGTCTCACACAAATTCTTGTTCTTGGTGTTGTTTTTGGTTCTTTATATCTGGAAGAAGTATCCCTGTCATGCACGGAGATGATGATTCTTTCTTCTTGGTTGTCCCTGCCAAGGCCAGTATATATCTACGACTGTGGCATGCAGAACTTTTACTGAAGGATTGTGGCTAGCGGGGAGAAGTCTCATTGCATTGCACTGGGAAACAACCCAAGCAAGCCACCAGAAAGCACATTTCCAACCCACTTGCTCTTATTCCATCCTTTTGGCCACTGTCTGAGTCCATTTTGTGCTGCTACGACAAAATACCTGAGACTGGGAAATTTATAAAGAACAGAGACTTATTTCTCCCCGTTCTGGAGGCTGGGAAGTGCAAGATCAAGGCACTGGCCTTAGGCCTGGTGAGGACCTTGCTGTGTCCTCATGTGGCAGAGGTGGAAGGACAAGCTAGCAGGCTGAGTGCAGCATGAAGCCTTGTGTGTAAGGGTCCCATTAACAAGGGAGCAGCCCTGATGGCTAATCACCTTTTAAAGTCCCCCACCCCCATATCATCACATTGGCAGCAGCTGAAATTTGGAGGGAACACATTCAACCAGAGCAGCTACCCTGTTGCAAGGTTTTCTCACTGACTACCCGTGGTACATGTTTACCTACCAACTTTCTGGTTCCCTCAAAGTCACACCTGACCTGCTCCTTCCCTGGGGTTCCCCATCTCAATAAACGATTCTTCATTCACTAACTTGCTCAAGCCGCACACCTTGCAGCCTTCCTTGACTCCTCTATTTCACTTGCAACCCATGTTTGATCAGCAAATCCTACTGGCGATTCTTTTAAAATACAGTCATGTGCCACGTAACAGCAGCACCTACATATCTGGTGGTGGTCCCATAAGACTATAATGGAGCTGGAAAATTCCTGTCACCTGGTGATGTCCCAGCCCTTGTGACACAGCAGCACAACACATTACTCACGTGCCTGTGGTGATGCTGCAGTGAGTAAACCTACCGCACTGCCTGTCTTATAAAAGCACAGCAGGTGCATTTATGCGTAGGACATAATACCTGATAATAAAGGATTATGTTACTGGTTTAGGCATTTACCATACTTTTTGCTGTGATTTTAGAATGTGTTTCTTCTACTTAATAGGAAAATGTTAACTGTGAAACAGCCTCAGGGAGGACCTTCAGGAGATATCGAGAAGCAGGCACTGTCATCACAGGAGACGACAGCTCCATGTGTGCCGTTGCCCCTGAAGACCTTCCAGTGGGACAAGGTGTGGAGTTGGAAGACAGTGACATTGATGGTCCTGACCCTGTGCAGGCCTAGGCTACTGTGTGTGTTTGAGTCTTAGTTTTTAACACAAAAGCTTAAAAAGAAAAAAAGAAAAAAGAAAAAGCTTATGGAATAAGGATGTAAAGAAAGAAAATATTTTTGTACAGCTGCACAATGTATTTGTGTTTTAAGTATTATTACAAGAGTTAAAAAATTAAAAAAATCAAAATGTTTATAAAGTAAAATGTAGTCATCTAAAGTTAATTTATCATTGAAGAAAGAATCTTTTAAATAAATTTAGTGTAGCCTAAGTGTGCAGCATCTATAAAGTCTACAGGAGAGTATAGTGACATCCTAGGCCTTCACATTCACTCACTGAATCTCCCAGAGCAACTTCCTGTCCTGTAAGCTCCATTCATGGTTAGTGTGCTATATAGGTGTGTCACTTTTTATCTTTTACACTGTATTTTTGCCATATCTTTTCTATGTTTAGATATGTTTATGTATGAAAACACTTACCATTGTGTTACAGTTGCCTACAGTATTTGGTACAGCAACATGCTGTATAGGTGTGAAGCCCAGGAGCAATAGACCACACTACATAGCCTAGGTGTGTAGTAGGCTATACCTCCTGGGTTTGTGTGGATACACTCGATGATGTTTGCACAACAACAAAATTGCCTAGCAACATGTTGCCCAACATGCATTCCCTTCATTAAGAGACTTGACTGTACAATGTGAGTCTGATCACATTTCATTCCCACATCCCTGCCTCCCTTGCCAAAGCCATGAGCTATCTGGACTGTTGCAAAGTCCATCACTTCTAGCCTTGTTCCATATGGCAGCTGGAGTGGTCTTTTAAAAATACAGATCAGATGGAATCAACCTAAGTGTCCATTAACGGATGAATGAACAAACAAAATGTGGCATATATACACAACAGAATACTATTCAGCCATAAAAAGCACGAAATCCTATCATTTGCAGCAACATGGATGGAACTGGAGATAATTATGCAAAGTGAAATAAACCAGGCACAGAAAGACAAATGTCACATGTTCTCACTCATGTGTGGGAGCCACAAACATTGATCTCAGGGAGGCAGAGAACAGAATGGTAGTCACCAGAGGTGGGGAAAGGTGTGGGGGGTTGGGGGAGATGAAGAGAAGTTGGTTAATGGGTACAAACATCCAGTTAGAAAGAAGGAAGAAGTTTTAGTGTTTGGTAGCACAGTAGGGTAACCGTGTTAACAATAACATGTTGTTTATATCAAAATAGCCCGAAGGGAAGAGATGTGATGTTCCCAATACAAAGAAATGGTCAATATTCAAGGCGATGGATATCCTAAATACCATTTCTGAGAAATGTGGTTGTGAGCATATGTCATAATGCACGAGATGCTGCATCGACTCAACAGTCCCTTTTCTTCTATCTCTCAGGCACAGTTTATAGATGCTCAATAAACTTCAGCACCTTTGACTTAAGGATGACGATGATGAAAACAAGAATTAAGCATGTACAAAGCACAGGCGCTGTACTAAGTACTTTGCATGTATTCATTGAGGGAAGAACTGTTATTATCTCCCTCTTATGATGAGGAAACTGAGGAACAGGGAGGGTAGGCAATAAACTCAAGGTCACTCAATTAGTCAATTATTGGAGGCAGAACTCAAACCTAGAACTATTAATGACATTTACTAAGCAAATGCGCATTATTATCTGAGTGCTTTTATACAAGTACTGAATCCTCAGTTCAACCCTGGGAGGTATGTGTCCCTGTCTCCATTTTATAGACAAGGGGATGGACTTTCCCAGGGTTAAGTGATCTACCCTAGGTCACCCGGCATGTAAGTGACAGAGCCAGGCTTTGAACTAGGTCTGTTCTGCCCTCAAATGCAGGGCTCCCTCCTACTCCCCCTGCACTTCAGGGCTGCAAGATTATCACC
Source organism: Microcebus murinus (assembly GCF_040939455.1). Taxonomy (NCBI): domain Eukaryota; kingdom Metazoa; phylum Chordata; class Mammalia; order Primates; family Cheirogaleidae; genus Microcebus; species Microcebus murinus. Next base: position 79,880,340 of record NC_134115.1, on the reverse strand, counting down.
CAGTTCCATGTGCACACACCCCCTCCCTGCACCCACATCCATGCATCACACACGCTGAGAAACGGCGCTCCGCTTATTACGTGTGGCGGGTGAAGCTATACATAAGGCACTGTGACACTAATGCCATTATATTAAAAGTGCGGAGATTCCAATAAGTTTCTGAGCACACGAGTTACAGTAGTCTCTCTCTCCCCAAGCGAGCGTGCAGCTTTCTGTTGATTTGCGTCGCCTTACACAGTTATTACAGCGAGATTTTCCCCAGTGCCCCGGCCTCCTTCGGCTCTCATTTAGATTTCCCTCTTAGATGCAGCCATTTAAATGCATATCGGCAGCGATTGAGCTCACCAGATTTCTTCCCCGATTAGCTGGGAAGATGGGCCTGTTTGTTATCTGTGAGTGGAGTGAAAAATCTGGGGGGCTGGGCAAGATTGCTTTGTGACATGACCTGGTTTTGCCTGGGCTGGCAGAGGGATGACTTGCTGTGAGCTCTGGGGAGGGGGGGAGGGCTTGCTGGGGACAGTGTGGGGAAGGAGGTAGGGAATGGAGCGTGGAGAGAGAGGTGTGCAGGTTTGGGTGCATGAAGGATGGATGGACATATGTCTCTGCAGCATAGGGTTACTAGCTGGAATAGATTGTATACACGGGAGCAAGATTTAGGTGAGAATGGAGATTGTGTAAAGTGGTCGATGGATGGAAATTGTTTGGAGGGATGGATGGATGGACGGATGGATGAGTATGTTGTTGGTCTTGGAGGCAGCTCATATGGTGGATGGGGACGTGCTTCCCAACATGGCAGCCCACCCAGGCAGGGTTTGGGGCAGGGAGGAACAGAGACCTGTGTGCTCTAAGGCTGAGCTGAGCTGATCAGAGCATGCTGAGTTTCTCTTCCCCAATTCACAAACCAGGTACCAAGAATCTCTCCAGATCCCCTAGGCAGTGAGAGTCGGGGAATAAAAACGCCAAGAGTTACACTAATTGCACTCTTACTGCGGGGAGAAAACGTCGGGGCCAGGAGAAGTGTCCTCATTATCCTACGTTGAAACCAAGCTCCATCGCTGCTTACTGCTGTCCTCCCTGCGGCCAGCAGGTGCCTGAGCCCCTGTCATGGGCAGTCACAGCCCCTGTCATGGGCAGTCAAGTGCTCCGTCATGGGCGGTCACAGAGAATGACGGGTGTAGACCGACTGGTGCCCCTCGAGTGGACAGGCGATTGCGTGACGTGTGGGTTTGAGGAGATCCGGGGCAGGAGTGTGTCTAGTTGGAGAGAACAAGGAGTGTCTAAGAGACCTGGTTGGGTGGAGAGAAAACAGGAAGGGAGGGTGAGAGAGAGAGACAGAGAGAGTGGCAGGGAGAGACAGAGAAACTGGGAGAGAGAAACGAGGAGACAGAGAAAGAGACAATGAGACAGAGACAGAGAGAAACAGGTAGAGACAGAGAGGCCACAGATGTTTCCCTTTCTCCTGTCCGCCACTCTCTCAGCTTTCTCTTTTGTCCTCCTGGTCTCCCTCCCACTCTTCTCTTTTCCCCCAAGGCGCCCGAGGGCAGACATCGCATTCACCTCCACTTCACGCGTGCAGACAGTGACCTCCCACCAGCACCTGCGCGTGCGGCGCTCCGGGAGCCAGCGCTCTCACCCCGGAGGCGTGGGCGTGCCGCCGTGGAGACCGGCCAGCCTGGCCCAGTCCTCCTGGCCACCAGAGGTCTGCGGAGCAGCCTGCACGTCTCATTCAGTGTGACGGGGCAGGCGTTGTGAGTCCTTGGTCTTGGAAGAGGAAAGCAAGGCTCAGAGAGGTGCAGTGAGTCCGTTGGCTGACGGTCCCATCCACGACTGTGGTCCCTTCCTCTTCCCTCCCCAGCCCCGTCCCCTCCGCCCTGACCACCCCATTTCCTGGCCTGACAGCGGGGATCTAGGACAGCAGGGGGCGGCCTCAGAATCGGGTTCCCACGCAGGTGCTGACGGTAGCTAGTCCACCTGGTGGCCCGTCGGGCCGTGTGGTTGTGAGGAAAAGGCTCAGGACCCGGGGTCAGGTGGACTTGGGCTTGAACCCTGCTGTGATGAGCTGGTGATGGGACTCTCGCAGGGCACTCTGCTTCTCTGGCTGTCACTTGCCTCATCTGTAGGATGAAGGTGATACGACCCGCTTCCTGGGCTGCCAAGGGGGTTGAACCAGGCACTGGTCACAGGACGCTTGGCTCCCTGCAAATGTCTAGTAAAAGCTGGCTCCTCACCTGTGTGCCGCTTCCTCCCACCTGGATCGCCCCTCAGCTCCGTGTCACAGCCTTTCTGGCACTTGGAGCACAGCCACAGGCCAAAATCTGCAGAAAGGACAGGTGAGAGCATTGCTCAACAACTCACTATTTTTTTTCCTGTCTCAATTTTTGTTCAGAGCTAGTTTTATTTATTTACTTATTATTGTGCTTTAGTTACTGACCCCCTCCCCGACATTTCTCCCAACCCATGAGACTCAAGATGTCTGAAGTCAAACTCCAGTCTTTGTAAGCCTCCCTAAGCCTGCCTCTCTCTCAGCTCACTTGTGTCTTGTAAGAATGTTATCTACCTTACATAGTAGGTACCATTGTTATTCTTGCCTTACAGAGGGGGAATCCAAGGCTCAGAGAAGGCAAGCAACTTGCTTAAGGTCACACAGCTAGTAAGCGTCAGATTTGGGATTAAAGCTTGGGTCTCTCTGAACCTAAGCTCAGGCCCTTTCCCTATACCAGGCTGCCTGCCTTATGTGACAATGCCAATTGTAAAAGGGTGCAAGAGAGAGAAGGTCACAAAAACCCTCACCCAACTCCCTGCCCCAGGACTGAGCCCTTCCCTAGCCTAAGGTGAAAGCTCCGTGTAGAGGGTTGGAGGTGGAGCCAAGGCGCATCCTTCCTGCCTCTTGGGTCACACCGGCATCCTAATCGGGCCATTAGCGAGTCACCCTAAGTGCAGAATACCCTTTCCCGACAAGCCGTCACGGGCTGCCCCAGGGGCAGGCAAGGAGGCCAGAGCGTGGCGGGGGGAGGTGAGGACTGCCAGCCTGGTTTGATCCATAATTTAATACCAGTGCTATGACTTCGATCAGTTTCATCTCAGCTACACATTCAGTGAAGTGTTTTCTTTGTTTCTCATTTCTTAGGCAACCGAGCATCACGAGGAGAGGCGGCTGGAGGTCACAGCAGGGCCGGGGCATTGGGGTCGGCCAGACCGCTCTGCCTCCAGCTGGCCACACAGGAGCCGACTTATGTGGCCTTGAGCGAGCCCTTCACCTTCCTGAGCCCCAGAGTCCCTGACTGCGAGGCAGGGATTATCGTCCCCACCGTTTCAGGCTTGGTGTTAGGGAACCGTGTTCGGATGGGAGAGCGGAAGAGCAGAGTGTCTGAGAGTCCACGGGTGTTTCCAGAGCTTAGCTCGTCCCTCACCAGCCGAGCGACCCGGGGCAAGTGGCTGGTCCCATGGGCCTCGGTATTCTTCCCAAGTGAAACAAGAACAGGGGGCCAGGGATTAAGTGAGCTAATGCATGCAAGCCTTTAGCATACTGCCTGGCACGTGATAAGCAAGCCAAAAAGGCCACCAAAAATTAAAAAAAATCCCAACTAACCAACCAACCTACCAGCCAACCTGTGGTTTCCAGTCCTGACAACAAGCCTCACTGTGGGCGTTGTTTTCTCCACTGCACAGGGGAGGGGACCGAGCTTCTGGGAGTTTCATGAACTTGCTCAAGGTCATGCAGATCAGGGGTGGCAGAGCTGAGATCCAGCCCCAGGTGGTCAGACTCCAGAGGCCCTTCTCTTTCTACTGCTCTGCAGATGCAAAGCCAGGGGTAGCTGGGACTCACCCAGCCATGTGGCTTTAGTCGTGCACATTGCCCCCGAGATGAGGACCCTGGTTCTCCTGCTCAGACATCTGGCTGTGGGGAGACGCATGTCTGCAGAAGGAGGATTCCTCCCAGGACTTTCAGGGTCATCTTGAAGGGGTCAGTAAATGGCATACTGAAAAAGATGCTCTTTAGGAAGCAGTTAATATGCACCAGGAGCTGTGCCGAGGGCCTCGGGCACGGGGAAGGTGAGGCTGGAGCCGTTAACGCACTTGGCCTCTTATCCTTGTTATATGACTGCTGGACATCGACCTGTTCTCGCAGTGAGTCCCGATTCCCATCTGCACACCTCCCAGACAGGCTGCAATGGCCAAGCCCATGGGTGTGTCTTGGTATCCTCCCCACCTTGGCTGTCCCATGTGATTGCAGAGGCCTCTGAGCCTGGCCCAGCCACGTGGGAGTGCAGACCACAGCAGCCCAAGGTGAGAACCAGAGTGGAGAAGGCATCCTCGGCTCCAGGTGTGATCCAGTGCGCCAGCTGCCACCAGGTGTGCTCCTGAAAAACTCCTGCAGTCCTAGAGGTTTCCTCGAACAAATCTCCCAAAGATGCTCAGTGGCTGTTAAACACCTGAAGTCACTCTAAGATGCTCAGGACACATGGCACGTCTTTGCTCCTCTTCTCCAGCTTTCCCTCTTGGCAACCATCCCTCTTGAATGAGGGAAGGCAGAATAGAGACCTCTAGGCTGCCCTGGGCCTGGGCATGGGGGCAGCATGTGCTTCCTTTAAGGATGGCGGAGGCGCTCAGTTTGCAAGGCATCTGCCCTGCCCGAGCCTTCTCCCTGGTCCTCTTCCACCCGGGACTCTCCTCTCTTGGTTATTGAGACTTAAATTCCCAGCAAGTTGACCAGGAAGAGGGCTTGGAGATTGTCTTGTCTTTCTCCCTTGCTTTTGGTGGGGAAACTGAGACCAGAGAGTGGAGAGGATTTATCCAAATCCATGGAGTAAGTCCGTGATATGGCCAGGACCACAACCTGGGTCTTTTTTTTTTTTATGTCACCCAGGGGAGTAAGCGCTGTGGGAAAAGGCCATCTGGAGCCAGGATGTGGTGCCAAGTAATCACCATGGTCCTCCCCTCCCCCTCTCCCTCCTCCTTTTCCCTCCTCTTCCTCCTCCTCTTCTTCCTCCTGCTATATCATCCTCATCCGACAGTACAACATCAATAGCAGATGAAGCAATGGTTCAGTGAGAACTCGCTGTGTGTCAGGCATTGCACTAAATTCTTCTTATGTTTAATTTAACCCTTCTAATGACCCCGTGAGTCAGACATTGCGTTTCCCATTTCAGAGATGGGCAAAGTGAGGCTTAGCAAGATTAAGAAACATTTCCCAAGATCACAGGACCAGCAAATGTGGGTCCGTCTGGCCAGGCACTTAACCACCACATTACTCTAGCAGGGTCTGCGGCGTGAGAATTGGAGAAGTTCTGCTACCTGCCTACCATATGACTTTGGGCAAATCACGTCTTCAAGCCTCAGTTTCCCCATCTATAAAATGAGGCTCTTAATGATATTTCCCCTCCTTGCCTTCCAGAGTCATTGGGAAGCTCTCGGGAGGATGGAGGGGAAAGGGCTTAGCAGACTGTAACATGCTGGGGGCTGGCGGTTTGACGGGTTCCTCTGTTTATCTCTGTGTGCCCCGTGCCTGGCCCAGCACCTGGCATATGCACAGCAGGTGAATAATAAATACCTGAGGAATAAATGGACGACTATCAGTCGATACGACTGGTTCCCCTTTCCTTGGAGACATGGGGTTCTGATCCACAGAGCTGGCCAGGGCTTGGTCCAACTGGAGGGAGAGGTCGTACGACCTCCTGCCTAAAACCCTCGTGTCTCTCTGCCCTGTCGCCTGGGGAAGGCCGAGGGTCTGGCAAACGGCGTGGCTCTGTCCTTGCAGCCTCCGGGGCTCAGTCTCCCCTGGAGGTTATCAGTGTGGGCTTAGAAAAAAGGCCTGGAACTGCCGGAGAGGGAGGGCAGCGGGCTGCCCCTTCAAAGCTTTTCCTTTTTCCTTTTTTTATTTTTAATTTCATTTTTTTTCTTTATCCAAAGGCTGCAGAGCTGAAATAATTTATTTTGGATTTGAATAGGATGCGATAAGCTGAAGAAGGGGCAGCCAGGGTGGACGTGGTGGAAGCATTAGGTTTTAAATGAGTCATTTGATGCCGGTTTGGGGACCAGAGCAAGGGCTCTGGCTGACAAAGAGGCGCCTGAGTCCTGTTGGCCGCTGCGTGGTGGGCCATGTGGGAGGGGACAGGGTGGTGCCACAGGGGATGCTGCAATGGATTTGGGGTCAGGCCATCTGGGGCACCTTCCTGGTTTTACCTTAGGGCTGTCATAGGCTTCCTTGTCCATCTCGATGCTTCTACTTATGAGCTGTGTGACCTTGGGCAAGTCACCTCACCTCTCAGAGCCTCAGTTTTCTCATGCATAAAATGAGGATAATAGTAGTTCCCTGTGACATAGCCATTACTAACTTTTTCTATAAAGGGCTGATTCATAAATATTTTAGGATTTGCAGATCCAAGAGTCTTTGTCGCAACTACTCAGCTCTGCTGTTGTAGCATGCATACAACCACAGACAGTACATAACCAAATGGATGGGGGCTATATTATAAAAAGTGTTATTTACACAAACAGACAGCAGGCAGGGTTTGGTCCACAGGCTGTAGTTTGCAGGCTCCTACTCTGACATCATTGGGAAAGGTCACAGGATCACACGTACGAACTACCCGGTGTGTTACCTGCCCAGTAACAGGTCCCCCAAAGTTAATTTCCCTCTTAATATTTACCTCCTCAAATCAATTCCATGGACTGAGCTTTCTAAATCCCAGCTGTGATAGTGTCTTCTATCTGCTTAAAAACCCCAAATGGCTCCCTGCTGTGCATAGAATGAAGCTCAAATGCCTTTTCTTGACACTAGAAGCCCTTCAAAATCCCCCACCATTTCCTTAGCCCTAATCGTTTTATCCTCTGGCCTAACCAGCATCCTTACCCGCTTGGGGGCGAGACCGCAGCTCTCATGCTTCTGGTCTTTTGCATTTGCTGCTTCGAGGCTCACTCTGTTCTTCTCCATTTCCCCGAGAACTTTTCCCATCCTTTAAAGCCGTGTGGAAGGGTCCCTTATCCACAAAGCCTTCTTGCCCCAGGAAGAATCGGCTACCTCCTCTGCTTCTGAAGAGCATGCCGGAAGACGGCTCCACCTCGTTTATGCTCAGACTGGGGACAAGGGCACCAGCACGTCCTGAGATGGGGAACAAAGGGCAAGAAAGTAAAGGCTGTGGCCGTCTCCATCCTCCAGGGCCACTTCCTGGGAGCTCTTTTCTGCCCCTACCTGCTAGAGGACTTGTGTTTCCCGACTACTCCCTCAATGCTGGCCTGTGCCACAGAGAGGGGGCTGGGTGGTCACACACTGGACAGGGAAGGGCCTTTGCTGGCAGAGGAGGTTTAAACCTTACTGTTAGTTATTATTTTGCTAGTTGGGTGATTTGGGGCAAATTGCTTTACCTCTACAAATCTATTTTATTAGTTTTCAATGAGGCAAGCACCTGTCTTACAGAATTGTCATGAAGATAATAGAAATAATAGTGGTAAAAATATTGAGTCCTGTCTTGAACCAGGAATTGTTCTAAGCACCTTGCAAACATTAACTCATTTAATCCTCACAACGACCTTGGAGGTGGTGAGTGTCATGTTTACCCAGAGCTTCAGATGAGAAAACTGAGGCTCATGTGAGAAAACTGAAAACATAGCGAAGCTGGGTGAACGGACCTCGGAATCCGTACCCAGCGGGATGACTTAAGAGCGTGGGTGCAGTGCTGAGCACACAGTAGGTACTCAAGACATGCCATGTTCTTCCTGCCCTTTGCAAAGATATCGAGGGCCAGATGGGAGGGCTGGATTTGGTGTATTTGGGGTTGAGACCGGTCGCTAAAGTTTCTCGTTTCCTTCCCGTCATCTTGCCGGGGGAGTAGGCGACATCTGGGTGTGCTGTGGGTGGGGGCAAAGTTGGGGACATGTTGGGGAGGGGACGCAGTGTCTTGTTCAATCTCACCTGCACCCATTAACCAGATGGGACTTGGAAATGAATCTGAGAGTGCAACGGGGACAACTTGGGAAGGGAATAAACACCTGGTGAGAAAGATCTCTATTTTCTCTTTAGAGCCCATTACGTTTACAGAAACTCATGAACTTAGCGCAAACCCAATTAAGCTCAAATAGGGATGCTTAAGTGGAGGGAGCGAGGATAGGCAGAGTCTCCATGAACGGCGAGACAAGCAGGCTCTGCAATGAAGGGGGCTTGATGGGAAGGTGGTGAGCCTCTGCGAAAGGTGGGGACCCGGGCACACTTTTAGTCCTGACCATCTGGGCCCAAACTTCAGTGGTCTCGCTGATTCCTGGCATGAAAGGCAGTGGGAGGTGACTGGATGTACATCAGGTTTGGGGTGAGGTGGGCCAGGGTTCGAATCCTGGCTCCTCCATTGCTTGAGCTTGTGATTTGTTTTGCCTGAGCCTCGATTCCTCACCTGTAAGATGGGAGTATCTGTCTTGCGGGGCGCTGTGTGGATGAAACAAGGTGATGGCCTGGGTGTCTGACTCGGTGCTTGAAAGTGTGGCTGCTCGGGAAACGGCCTCTTTCGTGTGGGCCGCTGTGTGCCCTGGGCCAGGCGGGAGAGCAAGAGCTCCCTCTTCCCCCACCTCTCGTCTCCTCTGGCCTTCCCCCGTCCCTCCGGATGCTCCCCTGACTCCTCCTGTGCGGACTGCTTGCATCAACAGCCCTGGGCTTCTCCTTTCCCTGTGCTCTGTAACTTGTCAGGGTCCCCTCTCCTGACGCTGGTCTCAGAAAATAGGACGTTGGCCAACGTGGCACAAGCAGAGTCTTGAGAAACGCTTGCCCATCACGGCTTGCTCTCACTTCTGTTCCACTGTGATTCCCTGGAGACCATCGCAGGTGAGCGTGTTGGAGGATGAGCGGCAGGTGGAAGAGGGTGGAGTTACCCAAATTGTCCCAGTTAGGCCATCCTACACCATCTGACTGCCAGCCAACACCGAGACAGGCGAAAATGCCAGCCGAGGTCAATAGAGCCACCCAACCAAGGCACAAGCTCAGGAGCAAAAATACACGCTTATTGTTTTAAGCCACTGAGTTTTGGGGTGGCATATTATACAGCATTATGGTGGCATAAATAACTAATACATCATGCAGTCGAGCTCTACCTATCTTTCAAAACTCAGTTCAAATTCCTACTCCTAGCCAAGATATGGAATCAACCTAAGCATCCATCAATGATGGATAAATGGATAAAGAAAATGTGATATATGTATATGTATATATATATACATATATATATCAGCCTTTTAAAAGGATGAGATCCTGTCATTTGCAACAACATGGGTGAACCTGGAGGACATTACAGTAAGTGAAATAAGCCAGTCACAGAAAGACAAACACTGCATGATCCCACTCATATGTGGAATCTGAAAAAGCTGAACTCACAGAAACAGAAAACATAGCCATGGTTTCCAGGGGCTGGAGGTGGAGGGAAATGGGGGGTTATTGATGAAGGGTACCAAGTTCCACTTAGACAGGATGAATAAATTCTGGAGGTCTACTACACAGCATGGTGACTATAGTTAATAAGAATGTACTGGATACTTGAAAACTGAGAATAGATCTTGAATGTTCTCACCACACACACACAAGGATAACTGTGTAAGGTGATGGATGTATTAATTAGATCGTGGTAATCATTTCACGGTTTATATGTGTATCGAGACATCACATTGTACACCATAAATATATGCAATTGTGATATGTCGGCTATGCCTCAATGAAGGTGGGAAAAATTCTCACTCCTCCAGGAAGTATTCCAGAGACCACTAACCGGAAGTGCCTCCTCCTGGGGCTCTTGAGGGCCGTTCTGTATGACATACCCTGAGGTCTTTGCTAGGTCTGTAGGGACTATAAGGATCTGTGGCCTCAGGCCCTAGCACAGGACAAAGGGTAAGAAAAGTTTGATAAAAGAATTTGCACGTTCCACAGATGAGAGTGAACTCGGCCACAAACGCTCGCCGTGGCACCTTTGGCGTCCTCTCCCTCAGCATGGTGGCTGGGCAAGGCTGGGGTTTGGGTCTTGTATCTCCTCTTGCACCCCCCAGCGCAGCCGCCAGGAGAGGTCCCACTGAGTGGGGGAAGCTCCTTTTTGTGTACTGCATTTTGTGATGTTTTCACCAACACCACAGCTACTGCCTATGAAACTATCACCGTCTGCCTGCCAGGCTAAAGGCTTCACCTGGGTTATCTGCAACCCTCTAGGGGGGAGGGATCAACGTCACCCCATTTCACAGATGAGGGAGTGGAGACTTAGAAAAGTAGAGTAATTGCACAAGGAGACACAGCGAGTCAGTGGCAAGACCAAGGTTTCACTGAGGTTTGCAGGGCTGCAGAGCCAACGGCGGTGGACATCGTCTTTGACTTCTCATCCTGGGTAGCAACAGAGAGCAGAACCGGGAAGGGCCGGCGGTTTCGAGTGGAAGCTGATTTCACTCCATAAAGGAAACCTTCAAGCAGTCACAGGGGGCGGAACTGCATCCTCCCTCACCGTGCGGCTGCTGGCGCTTGTGACAGGACCTCTCCGAAGTTTGGATGGGCAGTATATGTAACCTGAACCTTTGTACCCCCGTAATATGCTGAAAAAAAAAAAAGAAAGCTTCTGCCTGGCTTTAGCCTGTCACTGGCTCCAAGCTCTGGGGAGAGGGGTGATTTATCCAGCTGGTGAGATGGCGAGAGTGTGACATCTGTTGGTCCCTGCATGTCAGGTGGAATAAGGGCCACATGCCACTGCTCACAGTGCAGCACAGCACTGCATCCCTGTACCTCTGGGCACAGGTGGGGTGTGAGACAGCCACCAAGGGGCTGGGGTGGGTGGGAGGCTGCTCTGCGGATTTACCCGTCACTGCCAGCTAGTCCTAGACTCGGGGAGGAGGAGAAAGCTCATTCAGTTCTCACGTCTAATTTGCCCACTCTAGTCCCTCTTCTAGCAAAGAAGCTCTCATGCTATCCCCTGCTGACTCAGTTGTCTCTTTCACAATTTATTCACAATAAGAGGGGGCAGAGGTGTGATTTTTTTTATCATCCTCAAGATCCCAAAGAAAAAACTTTGGAGGAAGGAGGTAGTGAGTTCCCTGTCACTAGAGATGTGTATCACCATATATTGGCTGTTTTTCGAAGATGGATTAAACGTCTTTGAGGTCCTCTAAAACGCTAACATTCTATAATTTTTTCATGAGACCACCCATGGAAAAATTTTAGATAGTACACAGTATTAAAACTGGCATAAATACAGTAGCAGTTTGGTCAAAGAATGATTTTCATGATTGTATATACCTTGCAGCCCACGTATTATAATAAATAGCACATCAACATGGTTTTATTCCTTCTGATTCTAGCAGGGCCATTATCAAGAGAAGAAAGGCTCTAATGACAATTCCCTGCATTTCTCTAAAAAGGCCTTTCATGTCTGGCCTCAAAGCAGACGGGAGGAGGCAGGTCCGGCTTGCGTGTCTGTCCTCTGGCACACACTGCTCGTTGTCTCTGCACTTCTTGGTCCAAGGATGGAAAAATGCCTTTGCTGCCATGGGCATTGGCTGAGGGTGGGGAGGGGTGTGGGAGGAGATGTCACTGAGATAAAAGACAGGCAGGGGAGAGATGTGTGTCACATCACAATGACAAGGACCCCCTGAATGCTAGTGAGAAGGAAGCCCCAGGTCACTGACATTCTTTGCAGACAAATGGCACTACGTCCAGGAAGAGCAAAGTAACGTTTCCTGTGCACCTACTGGGTGCTTGGCCTTTTAAATATGCATTCATATTTATCCTCAGAGCACCCCTGCAAGGTAGGATGGTGGCCCCATTTTACAGATGGGTCAGCTGAGATGCAGAAAACGATGAAATGATGTGCACAGCACAGCAAAGAAAGGTCTGAGCTGAAGTTTGGACACAAGCCTTTGAGGCACGAAAGCCAGTCCTCCTTTCACTGAGTCCAGGCCTGTTGTGGGACAAATTTAAAGAAAAGGTGCCTTCCATACTGTGGTAGGTTGGATAATGGCAGCCCAAAGATGTCCATGTCCTAATCCCCGGACCTGTGAATTTTACTTTATATAGCAAAAGGGATCTTGGCGATGTGATCAAGGTAAGGATTTTCAGATGGGGACATTATCAGGTGGCCCCTCACTATAATCAAAAGGGTCCCTATTAAAAGGAAGGCATGAAGGGAAAAGGCTGGAGAAAGTCATGTGCTGCTGGACCAGAACTCGCAGTGATGTGGCCAGAAGCCAAGGAATGCTGCAACCTCTGCAAGCTGGAAGGAGCCAGCAAGGAATGGGTTCTCCTCTGGAGCTTCCAGAAGAAACCGGGTCTGCCAACACCTTGATTTTAGCTCCCTGATACTCATTTTGGATATCAGAGCTCCAAAACCATAAACAAATTAACTCATCTTGCTTTAAGCCACTGTGTGTTTATTTGTCACAGCAGCTGCAGGAAACTGATACGCATATGATCTTGCATAGGAAATGCACCTTGACTGTTCCGTTCTCATTGACCTCCCTTAGGGGATAAGTTTCTGTTGGGCTGAGAGATTCATTAAGTCAAATGCTGCACTCTTGAGAAGAGGGCATGAGACTTGGCAACTGTTACATCTTTAACGGCCAGGAACAGGGTTAGGCAGAGCGTGGCCCACAGACTCGTGCGAGTCCATGAACTCTTAGGAAGAAAGTACCTGCCCTTCCCTGACCTACCCTATTCACTGGCTCTACCTACTGGGAGAAGGAATGATGTGGTAATTCAAAAAATGGGCGGAAACAAGTGTTCAAAATCTTTTACGGCAATTTGACATTACTAAGACATCTGATCACGTGATCAAAGGATGAGCCTTGTTGAAAAGGGTGTAGATGAGTTTGGGTGTTGTTGAAAGCAGGTGGTGAGTTGTAGGTAGCATGAACTATGTCCCATGCAGGAGTCCACATAATGGGCCATGATGAATTGGGAATTAGTAACAAAAGGAACCATGACAACAAAAACACTGACAAGTGGTTCTTCACCATAGAAAGTTTGAGAAGCACTGGTCCAGGGCCCTATAAATTGTCTGGGCACAGACTTTGTAAGATCCAAATATCTCAAGTCTTTTACCAGCCTATAGCTCTATCAACAGAATCGTATGAATATTTATATTCCTATTTTGCTGATTTGAAGCCTCCAGATGAAGTCTCTCCCCCGGCCCATAGATGCTCATAGAAATTCTGCTCTACTCTGTCTGCTCTGGCGTTCACTAGCAATGTCCCTGCTTCTATTTTACATGTTCTTTTTGCAATTTCAGCTCCCTTGGGCACAGCTGCCCTTACCTTCCGGCAATCCTGCACCACCAACAGGATGGTCAAGCACGTGGCAGCTTTTGGTGGAGTCGGGGAATGAAAGGTTCTTTCTTTCCCTGATTCTGTGCCACACACAATGACCAGGACCCCAAAGCCAGACTGTTTGGGGCCTAAGTCCCACACAGCCTCTTACCAGCACGTCTCCTTTGACTTCTAAGTTCTTGCTCCCCTGGGACTCCAAACTCATCCAGGGCCCTGGCAGGGAAGGGGACAGAGGTTGTGCCATCACCTACAATTTTCCCATCACTTCCATCATTCCCTTCTGCAAGATCTCCTACGGACTTGGGCAGTCAAAATCCAAGAACAACAAAACCTCTATGAGTTCGAGTTTCATCTTGAGGCAGAGTCAACAGGGTTTATGATGGGGTTAAGTGGAGAAGGTAAGGGAGAGGAAAGAGGCTAGGATGATGGCCAGACATCTTACCTGGGTCCCCATGTGGACTCCATTTATCAAGGTGGAGAACCCTGGAGAAGGAACAAGCTTCAGGGGAAGGCAACAAAGTCAGCGTTGAACATTCCGAGTCAGCGTCCATGGAGATCAAGTAATAAAACTGGTTTTCTTGCATGACTGTGAGGAAGAGGAAAGCAGCCTGTCTGGGATCTGGCCTGACTCTCACAGTTAGGCCTCGGTGCTCTCAGGACCTGGCCGGGCACTCCAGGTGGGCTGCGGTGCTCTCCTGTGGGACTTAGACAACCTCACGGGACACCAGCATCAGACAAGGTCCCTCTGTGGCTGTACTGTGGTCACAGGACCCCTTCATAATCTTGTCTGGGTGTAGACAAAAGCAAGGTCACTGTGCAAACCCCAAGGGGACCCACCCGCTCTTCCAGCTAATATGAGTGACTGTTCTTTACCCATCCCGGTTTTAGCCTTCCTATACTAAATTCTTCCCTCCTTTATATATGACCCATCAAGGTACCCGGTTGTAGAATCACCCCACTTCCTGACAGCATGCAAGCAAGTGAACCCCACTTCCTGCAACCCTCTCCCATCAGCTAACGGAGGCTGACGTCCTGTCACAGGTCATGTCCGATACCCTCTCACTGAGACTCCTCGTGCTGCCCCCTGGTGTGTGCTCACGTGCAACCCGTCGCTGTGACGAGCACCGAAGTCAGCTGTGCGTCACCGCAGGTGTGTTCCTGGGCCCGTCGACAGGGAAACAGCGGCAGCCGGAGCACGCAGCTGCGGAGGGATGGCCAGACACCGCACTCCAGATAGCCGGAGCCATCTCTTTCCCAGTGCGCTCCCAGGGCCCTGCCTCGGGTCTCGCCAACACGGTTCTGTTCTCTGGGTCACAACAACCTTTCAGAGCCCTGAAGGCAGGGAAATGGCCTCCTGTTACTCAGATCTTTCCTTAAACCCCCCACTCCTTTCGTCTGTCAACTTATCCTATGGCTTAATCCCACTCGTTCCCCCGCCCGGGTCTGCTGGAACCCAAGATCTCTCCAGATAGTTTGTCTTTTCTCAGAGGGACTCAGGTGTTTCCCTTTGCCTTAACTCTGTGAACAGGATTTGCTGAACACGTCAGTAGGGTGGAGGAAGACAAGCACGCCCTTGGTCCAAAGCCACGTTGGAATGCAGAGCCCACCAGCAGGGAGTCCGGGCCCCCAACTTGGCCCAGCAGCTCCGGCCGCCCCGAGGATGCAGCTCACATCCCTGGGACGTGGATTGCCATTGATCCTTTCCCGAAGTCTGGCAGTTCTGTTTGGCTATTAAAAAGAGCCTGCCATGTTGATGAATTATTTAAACCTTAGCAGCACCCAATTATGCAAATCCGATTATCTGTTTAAGGGCAGCTTGGCTTGGAACAGCTTGTAGTTGTGATACTTATTATTATTATTTTTCTTTTGGCTGAAAAACTGGCAAATTCAGTTGAAAGCAGAGTTTAATTTCACCCGGGGACTGCTTAGCCCAGAGCTACCTCCTTGATGGGGGAGGAAGCCCCCTCGCTTTGCCATTGCAATGCTCTCCTCCCTGTTGTTTCCCTACAAGGGAGGCCTGGGAAGGACCTCTGAGACCGGCTGGTCCCGTTCCTTCCTACTGCAAAGGAGGAAACAGAAGCCCCGGGAGAAAAACTAACCTGCCCAGGGGATGTGCAGAGTTTTGGTGAAGCAAGGACTGGAATCCTTGCTCCAAGTCTAGGACAGTCTCCCCCTGGGCCTGGCTTCCTCTGTGCTACGAGGAGGTGGAGTTAGACAGCAAGCTTAGCGCTTGGCATGCTGTAGGGGCCTCACCCGTGGCTTGCTGCGGTTTGACGGGTGAGAGACAGCTTTGTGGGACGCACAGAGAACAGAGAGCCCTTCATCTGCAGACATGACCCTGAGTCCCTCGCTTGCTCTCGGAGCTGGCCCAAGGCCCTCTCCATCTCTGAGCTGCAGACCCAATTCTCCCGGCAAACAGTGCAGGGGCTAGATTTGGACTATATTGTCTCTGTCAGCTTTCCCGGCTCCAGCCATCTGATCGCTGATTTTCAGTCTAAGCACCACGGCCAGGGCCAGCTCCCCGGGTGAGCGGCCTGTGCAGTTGCTCAGGGACCCACACTCGGGAAGGCCCCCTGCTTGCTGTCTATGCTACTGTCACCATCTTGAAATTCTTAATTTTGGAACAAGGGCCCTGTATTTCCCTTTTGCACCAGGCCCTTATGCATCACGTAGCCGATCCCAACAATACTATTCTTAGTAGATAAAACTGAAGAAGTTGAAGGGAAAATGTGCTTTTGCTCTGCACTTTCCCAGCTAAATTGTAGCCTAGAGGCCCAAGAGGAAAGCACTGGACTGGCCCCTGTCCTCCCTGTGGCCCTGGAGGAATTGGGGGGCATTTGCTGTACTTGCTCATTTTGTTCTTGAAGTCATTTCCTGATGAGCTCTTCTCTCCCTGGAACATCCTTCTTCCTCTGGCTTTTTGTGATTGACCAGCTGACCCCACCTAAGCAGGCAGAATAGCCTCTTCTATCCCACCTACACGGCACACACCACAGTTTACCCCAGCCCTGCCTCCTTGACGATTGCATTAAACAGTTTGCAGAACAAACAGCCAACAAGACAGAGGCTCAGAAACAGAGGCCCCCTTTCCTGGGGGGCACATGCAAGGACGAGAGAGATGCAACAAGGAGCCAAGGGTGACCTCTGCTAGCAGCCAACAAAAAGAGTGGAGACCTTGGTCCTATATTTTCAAGGAACCAAATTCTGCCAACAACTACCCAACTTGGAAGAGGACCCTGAACCTCAGAAGAGGATTGAAGATCCAGCCCAAACTTTGGTTTTAACCTCTCAGTCCTGTGCATAGAACCCAGTTGTCCCACACCAGGGCTTCTGACCAATGAAACTGTGCAATAATAGATGTGTGTTGTTTTAAGCCTCTAAGTGTATGCTAATTTGTTGCAGCAGCAATAGAACACAAATCCACTTTGATATCAGATAAAGATCAAATGTTTCTGGCTCTGGCCCTTACTAGATTAGGAATCTATCATTTAGTGCAATGGTTCTCTAATTTTTTGATATCAAAATTCCTTTACACTCTTAAAAATTACTGTGGAGCCAAAGAGATTTTGTTTATGTGGTTGTATTTGCTGATATTTATCATATTAGAAATTTAAACTGAGGACTTATTAAAAATAGCAACAACAACAACAAAAACAGCCCTTCCTTCCATCTGTATTCTAAATGCCCCCCTCTGGAAGGTTCCAGGCATCTTATTATAGTTTTCTGTTTCCTAGTAAGTAGAGACTATTACTTTCACTGGCAGTTTCTGTCTTCCCTCGAATTATCTAGCACAGTGCTAGGCACAAAGTCACTCCTTATGTATATGTGGGGACCTCCTTGGCTTTGTGCAGTTCATTGTTAACTTTGTCATCTTTCTGGCTTGATAGGAGACAGGGGAATTGCAGCTTTGGTCCAAGATGGGTGCAGACCACAGCCACATCCAGCGGGTGGTTGGCTGTTCCCAACCTGTCCTGCTCTTTCTCACCTCCTTTTATAGACTTTAGAAAGGAGCCTTGACTGTCATGAAAGGATGTATGGATGCTGCTCCATCCACACATCCTCCGGGTTTGCTTCCACACGTCTCTGGACTTCATGCCCTCAGCAGCGTCGCTCACCTGAACCATTGCAGCGGCTCCCTGATGGTCTCCCTCCTAGCACGTCTGGTGTCCCGGCCTGCTGTGTTCTGATCCTGTGTCACTCCTTGAAGGGCTTCTCCCTCATCATGCCTTTCTTTTTGTCCTCAGGGCTCTAGAACATTCTCCTTCCCAACATACTCTCCCTTGTCCTTCCAACATCTCCTGTTCTTGGGAACCTTCCGCAGATCGGGGATGCTCCTACTCGGTCTCGCCATGCACTGAGTGTTCCCTGCACGGTTTTCATCTTGATGAATTGTTAAGTTCTGGTTTCTCTTTCTTCCACAAAGACTGTGTGCTTCTCCGTGCATTGTTTAGCTCCATTTTCTTGGGACCGAATATAGTGCCTGGAGCTGCATAGGG